>NC_041389.1:365681515-365781676 GCF_002162155.2 Triticum dicoccoides | reverse complement strand
AGACTTTTTTTTAGACAAGTGGTGGGTGGGTGAGGTGGGGAGAGAGAGAGGGGTGGGGCCGGGCTGGAAGAGAGATAGAGAGGGGAGGGGCCGGGTTGGGAGAGAGGGGGGGGATTTTTTTTTTAGAAAAAGAGGGGGGGAGATAGTTCGACCTCTTTGCCATCTGCCAGCCGCTGGCTGATGGCAAAGATATGGGCCTTTGCCATCCGCTGGCAGATGGCAAAGAGGTGGGGCTACTGGCCGTTATAGCACCGTTATCCATTGGGCTCCACCCACTTCTTTGCCATCTGCCAACAGATGGAAAAGATTCTTTGACATCTGCTGGCAGATGGCAAAGAGGTGGGTTGACAGGCCGTTGCAGCACTGGACCCTACCCACCTCTTTGCCATCTGCTGGCAGATGGCAAAGATTATTTTCCATCCACTAGCAGATGGTAAAGAATTGGCTGATGGCAACCATGTTCTTTCCCATCTGTCAGTTCTTTGCCATGTGTTTTTTATAAGCAGATGGCAAAGACGTTCTTTGCCATCAGCTGGCAGATGGCAAAGAACTGGCTGATGGCAAATTCCCAGTTTCCAGTAGTGATTGATTGAAGATATACATTACCTCGTGTGTTGCACATCTAAGTCATCAACCTGCATAAGTGTTAGGATGTGTGCCTAATCACATGACATTCAAGTATTCCAAGATATTTAGCTCACACCGCAACTTGCAAAACCTTTTCTCATCCAAGGGCTTAGTGAAGATATCAGCCAACTGATCTTCTGTCTGACATGAATGATATCAATATCTTCTTTCATAACATGATCTCTGAGGAAGTGATGACGAATTTCAATGTTCTTTGTCTTCGAGTGCTGAACTGGGTTATTGGCAATCTTGATTGCGCTTTCATTATCGCAGTAGAGTGGCACATGCTTCAGATGAATGCCATAGTCCTTAATAGTTTGCTTCATCCACAGAAGCTGAGCGCAGCAACATCCAGCAGCAATGTATTCAGATTAAGTAGTTGAGAGTGATACACAGTTCTGCTTCTTTGAAGACCAACAGACAAGAGATCGACCCAGAAAGTGACATGTGCCTGATGTAGACTTGCGATCCACCTTGTCACCAGCATAATCAGCATCCGAAAAACCAACTAGATCAAACTCTAAGCCCTTTGGATACCATAATCCTAGTGTTGGGGTGTAAGCCAAATGTCGAAGAATTTGCTTCACAGCTAAGTGATGCGACTCCTTTGGTGCCACTTGGAATCGGGCACACATGCAAACACTAAGCATGATATCTGGCCTAGATGCACATAAGTAAAGTAAAGAACCAATCATGGAGTGGTATACCTGTTGATCGAAATCTTTACCATTGACGTCGGGGCTTAGATGACTTTTGGTCGGCATTAGCGTCGTGTATCCTTTGCAATCTTGCATTCCAAACTTCTTCAGGCAATCTTTGAGATATTTTTCTTGAGATATGAAGATGTCGTTGCGTTGCTGACGGATTTGAAGACCGAGAAAGAACTTCAGCTCTCCCATCATGGACATTTGATATTGTTCTTGCATCATGTGAGCAAATTCATCACTGTATTTCTTGTTGGTTCAACTGAAGATAATGTCATCCACATAGATTTGGCACATAAATAGTTCACCATCATATGTCTTCGTGAAGAGAGTGGGATCGAGAGAACCAGGTTTGAAGCTTTTGCTCTTCAGGAAGTCTTTGAGTGTGTCATACCAAGCATGAGGGGCTTGTTTGAGGCCATACAGTGCCTTGTTGAGCTTGTATACCATATCGGGATGTTTTGGGTCTTCAAAGCCAGGCGGTTGTGCAACATATACTTCTTCTTCAATCTTTCCATTGAGAAAGGCTCTCTTCACATCCATTTGATACAGAAGGATGTTATGATGATTTGCGTAGGCTAGCAGTATGCGAATGGCTTCGAGCCTAGCCACTAGAGCAAATGTTTCATCAAAGTCAATTCCTTCAACTTGTGTGTATCCTTGAGCAACGAGCCGTGCTTTGTTTCTGACTACTTGACCATGCTCGTCTTGTTTGTTATGATATATCCATTTTGTGCCTATTATGTTGTTCTTGCGAGGATCAGGACGCTTGACTAATTCCCACACATTGTTCAGCTCAAACTGTTGAACCTCTTCTAGCATAGCTTGAATCCATTTAGGTTCCATGAAGGCTTCAGCAACTTTCTTGGGTTCAGAGATTGAGACAAATGCGAAGTTCCCACAGAAATTTCCTAGCTGTGTTGCTTTTGAACGAGTGAGTGGACCAGGTGCATTGATGCTATCGATTATCTTCTCAATTTGTACTTCATTTTCAACACGAGGATGAACTGGACGAAGATTTTGCTCTTGCTGAACATTGTCATCATTTGGAGGATTGTCTTCAGGCTGAGCAATGTCTTCAGGTTGATCAGGTGCAGAAATAATGAGTTCTTCTTCAGGCTGGGCATCTGATGGTATGATCTCTCATGTTCCCATTAACTTGATTGATTCACTGGCAGGTACTTCGTCTAGCACATTTGGCAGGTGCTCTCTTTGCGAGCCGTTAGTTTCATCAAACCGCACATCCACAGTTTCAACCACTTTATAGTGAAAGAGGTTGAAGACTCTGTAGGAGTGTGAGTCCTTTCCATAGCCAAGCATAAAACCTTGATGTGCTTTCGGTGCAAATTTTGAAGTGTGATGTGGATCCTTGATCCAGCACCTAGCACCAAATACTGTGAAGTAGCTTACGTTTGGCTTCTTACCAGTTAGGAGCTCATAGGATGTTTTCTTTAGAAGCTTGTGAAGGTAAACACGGTTGATGACATGACATGCAGTATCAATGGCTTCAGGCCAGAATTTTCTTGGAGTCTTGTATTCGTCAAGCATCGTCCGAGCCATCTCAATAAGGGTTCTGTTCTTGCGCTCCACGATGCCATTCTGCTGAGGTGTGTAGGGAGCAGAAAACTCATGAGTGATGCCTAAGGTGTCCAGATAGAGATCGAGGCATGTGTTCTTGAATTCTGTGCCGTTGTCACTCCTAATGTGCTTGATCTTGATGCCATACTTGTTCATGGCGCGGTTGGCAAAGGGTCTGAAGACATCCTGCACTTCAGTCTTGAAGAGAATTATGTGCACCCAAGTGTATCTTGAATAACCATCAACAATAACGAAACCATAGAGACAAGCAGTAGCAGTGAGACTAGAGTAGTGAGTGGGACCAAACAGGTCCATGTGGAGCAACTCAAAAGGTCGAGATGTAGTCATGATTGTCTTCGAGGGATGCTTGGCCCTTGTCATCTTCCCAGCTTCACAAGCACCACATAGATGGTCTTTCTTGAACTTGACATCTTCGATGCCTATGACGTGCTTCTTCTTGGTGAGAGTGTGTAGGTTCCTCATGCCTGCATGCCCTAGCCTCTGATGCCAGAGCCAGCACTCTGAAGACTTGGCAAGAAGACATACAACCATCTGTGGTCCTGCTGAGAAATCTACCATGTACAGATCATCTTTCTTGTACCCTTCGAAGACTAGAGACTTGTCAGATTCCATTAGTACAAGACAACGATATTTTCCAAATAGCATAATCATGTTTAAGTCACAAAGCATTGAGACAGACATTAAGTTGAAACCAAGGGATTCAACAAGCATCACTTTGTCCATGTGCTGATCCCTTGAGATTGCAACTCTACCTAGATCCAATACCTTACTTTTACCAGTGTCAGCGAATGTGATGTGACTTTTATCACATGGACGTAAGGTTGAGTCCATGAGAAGACTTCGATCACCAGTCATGTGGTTAGTGCATCTGCTGTCCATAATCCATTCTATCGTACGAGGTGTCGTACCCTACAGTGCAGTTAGGAGGATAGGCTTCACAAAGAGTATTGTGAAGCATAAGCATTTCACGCACAAGAGGATTATCAAAGCTTAGATCAAGGTTAGGACTCATAGTAAGATCATTTGGGCATTTTATCTTGCGTCCCACAATGTGTTTTAGGTCCCCAGCAATATTATCGGACGCCTTTGATTTCAGGCTGGAGACCTTTCTCTGCAAAAGAAAGTTAATTCTTCTTCACCACCCACATCTTCAGGGGTGGCTTAGAAGCAATGTGTCTAAGTGCAGGATCTGAGAATTTTGGCTTTGGAGCCCTAGCAAATAGCCTTGGAGGAGAAGCATGATACTCATATGAATAAGCAGAAAAGTTCTTAGTTCTATGAACATAGCGGTTTGAAGACACACGCTCATATTCATAAGTCTGAGAATGGTTTCCCTACAAAACATTGGCGTTAGGGTGACTCAGGTGAGTCATGTATCTGTATGAAGCCTTTGGGCCATATGAAGCCATAGGTCTTGGGTTTGTCTTCTTCCTTGGTGGTGTCATGACGACATTCACAGGAACGTTCTCAATACACAGCTTAGGTCCCCAAATCTTCTTCATAGGTGGTCCATACCTGCAGTTAGTACCAATATACCTGGCAAACACTTCACCATTCTGATTCTTAAACAGTTTATAGTTTGCATCAAAGGATTCATCAATGATAATGGGGTTAGCGCAAGTGAAACCAGATAAGGTGGATGGATCTAATGAAGGTTCCTTTGCAGCAACCCATGTGGTTTTGGGGTACTGCTCAGGCTTCCAGTACGACCCATCAACATTCATTTTCCTCTCGAACCCAATACCCTCTTTTCTAGTGTTTCGGTTCAGAATCTGCTTTTTGAGGATATCGCATAGAGTCTGATGCCCTTTGAGGCTTTTGTACATGCCTGTCATGTACTGTTCCTTCAGTCCTGCATCATGAGTGATACTTGCATTGTCCTCAGATGAAGAATTTGTAGTATTTGAAGCATTTGAACATTCAGATGAGTAATTAATAGTTTCACGTTCAATGCACTTTAGACATGGGGAAACAAAATTTTCTTGTGTAACGCTGATTTGTTGAGCCAGTAATGAATCGTGCTCCTTCTGAAGATCTTCATAATCCACTCTTATCTTTTCAAGATCTTGCTTTCTTTGAAGACATTCAGAAGAAAGCTTCTCGTGATCAGACAAGAGAGCATTATGTTGATCTTGAAGGGCGTCAAACTTGGAATGAAGTCTATGAAGACTCTCAGCCAATGCTTTTGACTGATCCATTTCTTCACCCAACATAGCATCGCTCTTACTAAGCATGTTTTGAACCTTTTCCAAGGCTCTTTGTTGTTTAGTGGCAAGGGAAGCGAGTTTGACATAGCTGGGGCCAAATTCATCACCTGACTCATCATCACTAGATTCAGAGAGGTAGCCTTCAGTTACCTTAGCACCCCCTGCCATGAGACATGGTGAAGATGATGGCGATTCAGGTGCAAAGGTCATCTCTTTAAGAGACTCCTTGTAATCCTCAAACCAAGGATCATGACGAGTACGATGACCTTCATAGACCTCAAAAAGACGGTCCCAGATTAGCTTCACGTGATTGAGGTGCATGACGTTCCTGAACTGATTTTGGGCCAAACATGAGCAGATGACATCCTTCGCCGTGAGGTTCAGTAGAGTGTACTTGCGAATGTCATCGGCCTCCGCCATCTTGCATAGATCGGTAAGACCAATCTCAGTGACGGTCCACAGTTTCCTATCCATAGCCATGAGTCGCTTCTTCATCATGGCCTTCCACCGAGGATACTCATGACCGTCAAAGGTGGGGCAAGGTACGTTCCTCAATCCTGTAGTCGACATAGCTGAAACTCCAGGTGGTTAAACCGAATCACACAGAACAAGGGAGCACCTTGCTCTGATACCAATTGAAAGTGCTAGTTATCGACTAGAGGGGGGTGAATAGGCGATTTTTATTGAAGTCTTCAAAACATGAAAGTTTCGAAGACAAACACGAAATCAGGACCTATAAACATGCAGCGGAAGATGAACTACAGTAGACAAGCCATAGTCAGACAAGTATGAAGCTAAAGCATGATGACATATAGCAGCTAGGTAGTAGGACCAGGATGGAAGATAGTACGAAGCCAATGAGAACAAGGGGTCACACAGTGAAGTCAAACTGGCATAGCAATCAGGCAATGACTTCACAAAGACGAACTGTAAGTAAGGAGAGTAAGAGATAGAACTAGTGCATTGTGAAGACAATGATTTGTTCAACCAGTTCCAGTTGCTGTGACAATTTTACGTCTGGTTAGGGAGGCTGAGATTGAACTCAGAAGACCGTGTCTTCACCTTATTCCCCTTGAGCTAAGGACACACAGTCCTCGCCCAATCACTCTGGTAAGTCTTCAAGGTAGACTTCCAAACCTTCACAGACTTTGTTCACCGGCAATCCACAATTACTCTTGGATGCTCAGAACACGATGCCTAACCGGCTGGAGGATTCACAGTCCTCAAGTGTAACAAGTCTCCAGGTCACGCAGACAGAAAGACTTCAGTGATGCCAAACACTCTTTGGGCTCTGGGTGTTTTGGGCTTTGTCCTCACAAGGATTTCTCTCTCAAACTCTTCGGAGGTGGGTTGCTCTCAACGACAAAAGCCGTGCACTAACACTGAGCAGCCACCAATTTATGGTGTAGGGGCTGGGCTATTTATAGCCATAGGGCAACCCGACCTGATTTGTCCGAAATGACCCTGGGTCACTAAGGAACTGACATGTGTCACAACGGTCAGATTTCAAACACACGCGATAGCTTAACTTGGGCTACAAGTAAAGCTGACTTATCCTACTCTGGATAAGATTTGCTCTCATTATCTTCGCTCGAATACATAGGAATTTGGTTGAGCATCACATTAGTCACTCTGACTTTGTTCACTTAGACCCCACTTAACAGTGTGGTGGTTCCTCTGACTCAACAAAGAAGAAAAGAAACATCGACACTACTAAGTCTTCGCGCTCCACAGTCTTCACTCAATGTCTTCTTCTGTCATAGTCTTCAACGTGAATATCTTCACATACCACCATTATATTCAATGTCTTCATACATTTTTAGGGGTCATCTCCGGTAGGTAAACCGAATCAAAGAGGGACTACTACCTGTGTTATCCTGCAATTCTCACAAACACATTAGTCCCTCAACCACGTTTGTCGTCAATACTCCAAAACCAAACTAGGGATGGCACTAGATGCACTTACAGGATGGATGTAGTAGCAAACATTGGTGAAATCACAGTTAACTGTGGAAAGCAATTAAAATACCTAACTAATTTTGTTTGCGGGGTAAGATACCTAACTTATTTATGAGACTCGAAAAGATAATCATGAATCCAGTGATTGAATAAATCCGGCTTTAACGAATACTTAATGATTAGTTGCTGCACAATATAGCTTGAATTGATCACTGAAGGGGAGGAGACTGGAGACATGCATCTTACCTTCCGAATGAGATGGAAAGTTCAGTCAAGCTGTGTTGTGGCTCGCGGGGTTGCAGGGGCATCGTACTCTTCAGGCCGATGACGTAGAGGGTATTTGGGGACTCGGGTGACGAGCGTGGGTTTCGTTCACGGATGGGCGACGGGGAGGTTCGTTCACGGCCGACCGGCGGGAGCACCGTCCAGATCGAGTCAACGATGAGGAACAGGCGGTCGAGCTGAGCGGGAATCCGCAGCTGGAATGATGGGGTGAATGGGGGCGGATGTGCAGGCGAGTAGCAAGCTGGGGTTGGGAGGTGTGTAGTGGTGGGATCCGGTAGGCCTGGGAGGCGGCGATGGACGCGACAAAAGGCTGGCGGGGAGGCCCAAGTAATGGCCGGCAGGGAACCGGGTCGGAGTGAAGCGCGATGGTGGAGGAGGGTGGACGAAGCTGCGAGGCTGAGGATTAGGCGGCGATGGAGTTTGGGAGGCGGGCAGGCGGCGGTGTAGGTGTGTTGCCCGCGGCGCGGGGGGCGGGGGCTTTTAGGTCTCGGGTGGCGGCGGGGGGCGAGCGGTAAGCTGGGGGCTGAGGGGGCAATTTGGGTGGAGTTTCTACATTTTTTTGGAGAAAAGCCTACGCGAATTGTTAGTATGACCGGTGGGACACATAGTTTACATTTGTTCTTTTCTGAAAATTTTATTCGAACTTTGGCCTAATTTGGTGCGAGCTCTGATAATGGCGTAATGAACATTCACAAACGCTCCATCTTTGTGATAACTGTTGTAGGAATAATCCAAAACCTATTGAGGATTGTACTTTAGTTCTACGTGTTGCATCCCTCCTAGGTTGTATATAAGAAGTTTTGAACTTAGTAAAACTACCTTGTCATTTTTTTTGAAATTTCAAGTAGTGGGGTTTGGTCAATCACGGTGCATAGACTGACATGCTTTGGCGGTGTATGGCGACCACTCGAAGATGTCTCACTCAGTATTATATGCCGAAAAGAATAACATGATGGGACGATGTTGACCGCCTCTCCCTCCTTCAACCTTCAAGTGTGCCGAACTCGGCAGCGGTGATCGGCGTGTTGTTGTCTTCCCTCGATCATTTAGACCAACACGTGATCTTTCCCTAGCATCTACTATCTTCCCTGAATAAGTGTTACAAGGGGATCAAAAGAGATGCCTCTGTCTATGCATGAACCTTACGGCTTCACGTGGTTGTCGATAACCTATTTTCTCTTCGTTGTCTTAGTACAACATGGGAGAATGAAAGGGGACTAATGCTAGTCACATTTCCTTCATGTCCAACCTCTGAGTATATCAACATCGATCTAATTACCGGCATCGATGCTCTTCGGCAAGCATGACAAGGGCCGTCCTTTGACAAACCCGGTCAATCAATAAATTGAAGTCAATCACAACTTTCATATTCCAACATGGGTTATTACGAAAAAAGTGGCAACAATGGTGAATACAAGAGAGACGTATGATTGCTAGTCAAAGTTGGGGTGGGGAGGGAGCTCGTCTTTATCAGTATATGATAATCGAAAGAGAAAACTCCTTCTACAAGCCTAGTGGATTCATGCATGGTTGTCATAGATCTTATTCTCTCTTTGTTGTTGTGGTCGGACAAGGGAGAATCAAATGGCTCACACGAACTGCCTCCCCCTCTTTCTTCAACCTCTGAAGGTTGTTATGAGTTGAGTAGCAACAATAGTGACTACAAGAGACATAGCCGGTCAGAGTGGGGATGTCAGGGGTGCTCGTGCGGCAGCACCATTGGGGTAATGAAGCTGGCTCCAACATCCACCCAATCCGGTGTGCCGAGGGGTAAAGAAGCTGCCTTCAACGTCCACCCAATCCGGTGTGCCGAGGGGTAATGAAGCCGGCTTTGGTCTTCTTCCACTATTGAAGTACACAAACATCGCCATGTGCCAACATAATAGTTGATCCCAAGATCTTACATGTCTCTTGTGTGCCACATGAATCACGTTGGTTGTTTGCCGGTAGCTCGGTGCCCTGGTGCAGATCACGTCTTTCTTTGACCATCGAGTATGGGAGCCCCCTGATTACATTAGCGCATTTGGTGTTCCTCCTCCACAAGCCTGCTCAGTGTTGTCCTAGGCATTATAAGGCCAAGTTTGCCCGGGGTTGGCGGTTCCATTGCTTATGAGGTGGGTTACATAAATGTTAACACATACTATATTTACTAATTTTGGGATCACCTTATTAAAACATTTTATAACAAATCAAATACCACATCCTTTCCAGTTTATAAGGCCCATGTGTATCCTTAAATCAAAAATTTGACCCACGTAATGTGGGTCATATAGAAACTTTAAATGTTATATGTTCTAATGATAAAACTGCAATGATATATAAGTTATATTATCTTGGTAAGGTTTACAATATAGAAATACGCGCATAGATTATAAACCTAAAAGGACGGAGCAAATGTACTACTTCTGTACGAAAATATAAGATGTTTTTTGCAGTTCAATATTTTTATTTTCGTACGAAGGGAGTATTTGCTTAATATATCTTTTTTTAGGGAAATTTGCCTAATATATCTTTCAAACGGGTCAGGCGGGAAGAAAACCCGCGCGCGCCCGCCCGCCCATTTGGCTCGAACGACGCGAACCCGAAAAAACACCAAGTTGAATTGACTATGTTACCCATGTAGCTTCCACGAAACCACGACCCAACCACACTTCCAGCGGCACCGTCTTAAGGCCATCTCTGTAATTTTACACACACCGGCACCAAATAGCCCCCTGCCTCCATCACTCCACGCCCGCCCGTAGTCCCCAGATCCCCTTTCGCATCAGCCGCCACCGCTCGCTCGTACCCGACTCTACCTCCCCTTTCGGCACCCTCGCCGGCCAGATCCCCCTCCTCCGCCGCCTCCACCAAACCCATCAACCACCGCTGGGCCAACCCGTCCCCGTGTGTGGTCTTCTCCGCCACAACACCACCCCTTCCGCCACCGCTCGCTCATACCCGAATCCACCTCCCCTCCCGCCTCCACCGCCCGCTAGCACAGGTCAGCGACTGCTCGACCAAGCCGTCGTCGGTTGAAGGACTTTCTGCCACGACACCATTGCCACCCCCACAACTTCTTGTGATGCCGAGGAATCTCATAGGGAAGAAATCACGAGGGTTCAAGATAGTAGGTATAATCCTACAAAAACCATCTCACGCTTGCCTATTTGCTATCTGTGTGTATGGCTAACTACACGCTGGTAAAGAATTAGTCCCTGTACTTGATTTACAGAAAAACTAACGCCCACATGTGTGGGCGTTTGCACATCGCCCACACGCCTCCATCACCACTCATTTTGCCACGTATGAACATATGACATCCGCAGAAATCTTTTTGGTTTTTGGCTTAAAAATATTTTATCTCCTAATTAAAAAACCAAATTAAAAATCTGTTTTCACCATTAAATCGGTCTCGACGAGATCTTCAAAACTAGACCCCATGTTGATATCACTACAAAAAAATACACTTCCGTGATGATACGTGTTTGTCACAGTAGGTCGCGTTTTTTGTCATGCATGTACATCCATGACGATTTTATGACAGAATCAAGATAGTCATACCTGTGCTGTCGTAGAAGTGTTCCATGACATTACCAAAATTATCATCATGGAAGTGTCCACTTCCATGACGATAAATCGCGCGTCACAGAAGTGCTTTCGTTAAGGGTGACCGACACGTGGCATCCACTGTAATGGAATGCCGTAAAGCTATCGGGTCGGGTTTTGGATCCGATAACCCGTTAACAGCCCTGACCAATGGGGATTTTCCACGTGTAAAATCATCATTGGCTGGAGGAAACACGTGTCAGCTCATCATTGGGACAGATGTCATCCACTCACTGGACAGAAGGCGCCTATGATACGTCGACACGTGGCACGGCCCAACAGTGGCCCATTCCTGTGAAAAGGCCGGCCCGTTTGACTTGGTTAAAAGCTGGCGGACCGGCCCATGGAAAGCCTGTTAACGGCCTGTTAGCATATAGCCCATTTACAGCCCGCTAACCCAAGGCCCGTTACGCCCTATGCGAATTAGGCCCAGTAGCGTCATCTGGGCCATCCAATATGATTCCAGCCCGTTTTTCACTTCTGGCCCATGTATGGCCCATGACGTCTTTCGGCCCATATGAGGCCCTTTGTAACTCTTGGCCCATTACCGGCCCATGCTGAAACTGGCCCGTAATGAACAGTGTATTACTTTACACCCATTAACGGCTTGCGGTGAAACTGGCCCGTTGTGAACAGTGTAACACTTTATACCCATTAACAGGCCGTTATTCCGTTGGGCCATTTCTAGCCCAAGTTAACTTTCGGCCTTCTGAGGGCCCATTTATTCTTGGGCTCATTTGCAGCATTCGGTTACTTACGGCTCGTTACTATCATTTTCTGCTTGTGGGCCAAATTCAGCCCATTGTTACAGTGGGCCCGTTTGTGGTCCTTTAGTCTGTTGGGCCATTTTCATAGCATCACCAAATACGGCCTATTAACGGCCCGTTATGGTCAGCCCATAAAACGTAAGATTTCCATTATAGGCCCGTCTACGGGTTATCGGAGGCCCATTATCGGAGGCCCGTCTACGGGTTATCGGAGGCCCATCATTACAGACCCGTACAAGACCCATAAGAGTCGGCGGCCCATGGATCCTACGTGACGTAGAAGGCCCATGGATCCTACGAGATGTAGAAGGCCCATGGATCCTACGAGATGTAGAAGGCCCATGGATCCTGCGAGACGTAGAAGGCCCATGGATCCTACGAGACATAGAAGGCCCATGGATCCTACGAGACGTAGACAGCCCATGGATCCGACGGCCCGTGAAGGGCCATGGTCGGGCGAGTTGGCCCCCGTTTAAACGATATAGCATATTCAATGAATTATCCTACTCAATACTATCACCTCTAAAAAGCATACACTATACAACAAAGAGATCAAGGCATAGAAAGGTAGAATAATCCTACACTATAAAATAAAGAAATTACAGATGATTATACCCACTAGGCATTATGGTTCGGCACAGGTGATAATAAAGCATACACAAACAGCAAATTACATACACTGGGCAAATACAGCTCATACATCATGGACGCGCATCAACTTAACTTCATTTGAACTATAAACTCTTCAGAAAATAGGATTGGCTGGATTTAGACAGCACAAATTTCAGTCTGCAAAATCTCCAATTCCTTCATGGTTACCTCGGTGTCTTGTTTCATTTTTTGACTCCTACATCTAATACCTGCATGTCCAGTCTCAACTTGTTGATTATACGTTGACAATCATGTACACATTGTCTTGCCACCTCTAGTTGATGCTCGAGAACATCAGCACATTCCAATTCCAATCCATATTCATTCGGTAACGGCCATGCCGCACTGCCCGCAGATTTTTGTGTTGATGTCACTTTATCCTGAAATATTTCTGTAAGTACACATGACTAGGGCAAAAATTTAGTTACAATAGTGAAGCGAACAAGACACTATTTTGTACTACATGGCAAAACAGGACTAACAATAATGTTACACGTCACTTTCACAAAAACAAATGTTACACGTCATGAAGCATAAGCAGGTGATATTTTAAAAATTATAAAAAGGATAGTCTGTGCGGCCTGCTTATAGAAATCCCTCTTAGCTCAACAGAGGAGCATGATGTTGGGGCCCAATCGAAAACACAGACAAGTTACAAATTTAGACAACACGTTGCGTATAAGTAAGCAAGCAGTTGGCCATTCTGTACCTCAATTAAAGTCTTAGGGAGCATAATGAACAGCAGAGGGTTTCATACAAACATACTACAACAGGCAAAACTATGCAATCATTAGCGTAGTATAAACTAGATTGCGAGCCTCATGCAATAATAGTTGGTTAATATACTTCAAAGCTTCAGGCACACTTCGGCAGAGTAATTAAATGGTAAGGCCTTTAATTATGTCAACAAATAGTGATACAAGTACCCAACATCAGGCATAATTGTTTGGGCATCTCATTAAGTGAGGACAAATAAAGCAATTGAAAATAGAAAATTAACTATGCATGAAACAAACAAGGAATTGAACTGTTGAGTTGCATACACTGACTTACCTTAGCAGGTTGAAGAGGCTCAGCGTAGCTCCCACTTCTCTTGCAAGGCTCCTTCCTAACATCTTGTACTTGGAAATCCTCAATCTTATCTTCATTGCACCCCCTCTGCAAGATGACACAAACTAGTTACTTGTCTCCTTGGAAGACAAATATGCATACTTTCCAGTCTGTGAACACAAAGGATGAGATTATAACAAAACAACACCACATAATGAAACATGCCACATCTCTTGCACTTGCACACAATGAAATGAGCATTTACTATGTCTGCACTATGTAAAAACTAGGCATACCTTCGAACTGGATCTCCAGGTACTCTTGGAGAGCCTACTGTAGTGTACAGCCAAACCTTTATGTCACCTATGAGTTAGACAAGGCCCCACTAGAACAGCCCATAGTGTTTAAATCGTTGACGAGCTCTGTTAGAGTGTTAGGTCAAGAACAACAAGTATTCAAAGCAAACAGTCCTAGTATGGCTGGCTGATGCAAACAAGCAATAGAACAGATGTGTGAGCAAATCTTACATATCAAAAAAAGAAGCAAAGAAGGAGGCTTAAAGACCATCACTTGACTGACCAGATTTAAGGGGCATTTAAACATCATGTGCAACGTATGAACTAACATAAACATTGCATATTCCAGATTCTACAATGGAACGCACATGTATTAGGTTATGCCATATATGATGATGCCTAAATGTACAAATAGCAGGCAGGAGTGATTCATCATTGCACGCACAATTGAATTGCAGGTTAAGGGCCAGTTCGATTCCGCCTTTTCAGGGCATATTGTCAAAATAAGCCATAAAAGATGTAAAGAAGTCATTTTTGAGTTATGGTCTTGGGATTAACTAATTTTGCTTTGGAGGGGGGTGTTTCGGGTAGAACCTCACTAAAAATTGAAGGGAAGGGGAATAGTGAAATGACTCTGTTGTCTGCCTATATTACACTCAAAATGCAACTGCTGATGCCCGTGTCACACCTGACCCTCAAGTAAAAACAAACACGCAAGCATTCATTGCATGCTTGCATCTCCTCTCCCCTTTCCCTCTACCTTGATCCCCTGCCTGCAGCACTAGGGTTCCTCCAGCGAGCCGTCGCCACTGGTCCCACATGGCCTAGTCCTCGACGATGCTATGTCCAGCTAGGCTACATGGCCGGCTGGTAGGGGCAAATCTCCCTGGCTGCTCCTCCCTCTGGCGCCGCCCCTCATTCTCGTGGTCTCCAGCAGCTACTCCACTATGGTTCATCCAACGCACTACTCCAGCGGGCGCTGCACAACTACGGCTGATGCCACACTGCGGCAGAAGGCACCTTATTCCCCCTCCCCTCCTCCCAGTCCATGGCCTTGAGGTGCTGTTGAAGGTGAGCTCATCCAACAAGGTGAGGATCTCCTCTGATTTTTTGCCAAATTTTCATTCTGATCCACTATACGATGAATTGCTATGAGCTGCTTCTGCTGCTGCTATATGATGCATTGCTATGAGCTGCTCCTGCTGCTGCTATATGATGAATTGCTATGAGCTGCTGCTGCTGTATGATGAGTTGCTATGAGCTGCTGCTGCTATATGATGAATTGCTATGAGCTGCTGCTGCTGCTATATGATGAGTTCCTACAAGCTGCTCCTGCTGCTGCTATATGATGAATTGCTATGAGTTGCTCCTACTGCTGCTAGATGATGAATTGCTATGAGCTGCTCCTGCTGCTGCTATATGATGAATTGCTATGAGCTGCTGCTGGTATATGATGAATTGGAGACTGCTGCTTCTGTATGATGAGTTGCTATGAGCTGCTGTTGCTGCTATATGATGCTTTCAGGTTGTCGGGGGTTGGGTGCGACATATGCCAAAGGATGGCTTATCATGGTGGGAGCGAGTAGAACGTCGCCAGTGCCTGGAAGCGGGATAAGGCGTAGACACGTACGCCGTCGGACTTTACCCAGGTTGGGGGCTCTCCGTGGAGATAATACCCCTACTCCTGCTCTGCGGGGTCTCCGCATGATCACTAAGGCACTAGTGATACAAGGTGCTCCTTGAGCTGTGTCTAGAGGTAGGAGAAGGCAAGGCTAGCTCTTCCCTGCCCTAGGAAACTGCCTAGTTCTATCAGAGTTGGAACCCTTTGCATGGGTGACCTGGGGGCTTATATAGGCCTGCCCCCCAGGAGTACAATGGTAATTGGGCCGGCTGCTGGGGCCCATCCGTTAGTGTCTCCAGCCTCCGACTTCTCCGCCGGCTACTGGGCCCCGCCGCCTGGTGGGCCCTGCCGGCTGGTTGGTGGCTTCTTACTGTTGTCATGCCGTCTATGACAAGGGCTTGGTCTTCTTGTTGTGGCTATAGTCCCGCCGACTGACGGGAGGTTACTGTAGCCATGCTTGGTCTCGTCAGTTTAATGGCGCGCTTGCGTCGGGACGAGGGACGGCCGCCTGCTGGAGGCCGGCCCCTCCCACGCCCGACTGGCCGGGCATACGCCGTCTTCTGGTGGGTCACTGCCGGGTCGGGCCTGCGACTGGCAGGCCGTACCGACAGGCCATCATGGGGAACAGGGTTCCGCCTGCTTGGGGCAACGTCAGGGGAGACATGGCACAGTGCCCCGCCATGTGGAGATCTCTGCCTGTACGGAGCACTTTAGCCATGCCTGTCCCGTGCGTCAGGGCGACGTGCTCCACTGCAGCCATGCTCCTGCTCGTACTCTCGATGGGGGAACCGGCCGCGCCGAAGCCGCAAGGTGGCCGCCTGCCCGATGCCGCCCTCTCTGGAGGCCGGCCGGCAGGAGCCGGCCACTCGGAGCACCGTAGGCTTGGGTTGGCCGCCCTGTGGCAGCCGACCGTTGAGCCAGCCGGTTCCCGGAGGGTGGAGCTTCAGCTTGGGGTCCAGCTAGGCGGAGCTGGCCCAAAGTCTTGATAATTTCAGGGACTCGGGTGAGCCTACCCGTGGCCCATTACTCCGGAAGTAGTTCCCGAAGCCGGTGAGGCGTTGCGGTCGAGGGGCTGCGAAGTCTCAGCGGCTTCCCCCCTCACTGGGCTTCGGGAGGACGTCAGTCCGGTATGCGGCCAGCCAACTGCTGAGGCCGGCCTCGTCCAGGCGGAGCTGTCATGGTTGGTTTTGAACTTCAAGGCGGGAAACAGGTGGAGTGCCTGCTAAGCTTCCCGGGCCGCCGCCCGCCATAGACGCGCCATGCGGCGCACGTCAGCCTGGTCAGCTTGCTACCCCACACCCTCGACGGGACGTGACAATGGGTCGGGCCCGCCACTACCGTGCCTCGGCAACCGGGCGGATCCACTGCACCGAAGGGAACGATTGCCATTCCCACGACCGTTTACGGCATGGTGAATGTGTGCGATTAAACGGGGGTCGTGGGGTCGTGGGCGCAGTTAATTCCACGACCCACATCCCGCCCCCTCGGCTTCATAGCCCGAGGGCTATAAGTAGGGAGATGGGAGGGGTGCGGCAAAGCTCTTCGCGCCCCCTCCCACTCTTCTTCTTCCTCTGCCCACTCCTCCACCGCCGTTGTTGTTGTTCTGTGCAGCCGCGGTGCTACCACCGTCGCCCGCCGCCGACGCACTTCTCCTCCTCATGCAGCCAGCCAGAAGCCATGGCGCGTGAGAAGGGCTGCGACTGGGACGGATCGACCGTGATCGAGGATCACATCTCCTTCCTCTGTGATACGCACCGGATGCCCAGCGCGGCCTTCGTCAAGGCGCGGGTGCCGCCAGAGGAAGAGATCTCGCCGGTGCCGCGGGGAGACGAGCGGGTCGTCTTCCGCTCGCACTTCCTCCGTGGCTTCGGCCTCCCGGTGAGCGGCTTCTTCCGCTCCTTCCTCGACTTATACCATCTTCAGCCTCACCACCTCACGCCCAACGCCGTGACTCTCCTCTCTGCCTTCGTCACGGCGTGCGAGGGCTACATTGGCGTCCTCCCCACACTTGAGATGTGGGGAGCTTTCTTCTATGGGAAGCTCAGCACATCCGCCAGGGAGACGGCGGCCGAGTGCGGGGGCTTTGTTGCCGTGCGCCGGCCAGCGAAGCGGAACGCCTTCCCCGTCATCAAGCTGGCGCAGTCGGTGAAGATGTGGCAGTAGTCCTACTTCTACGTCGAAAACGTAGATCTGACTGTCGACTTCCTCAACCTGCCGGCCTACGAGGCCGTCCCCCCCATCGAGACTCAGCCCACCTGGGGGTACAAACCAAAGCCGGTGTCGGCGGACGCGGCGGCCGCCATCGGCCGACTCCGAGTGCTCCAGGAGTCGGAGGGCCTCATGGCCTCCGACCTCCTTGTCGCCTTCGTCGAGCGTCGGGTCCTCCCGCTCTAGAGCCGCCCTCATCCAATCTTCTGGATGGGCGGACACCGCGATCCGTGCCAGCTATGCACGAAAGGAATGCCGCCCGCCGAGGTTGCGCGGATGGTAATTGAGATCTCTGACCTCAAGGTGTCGGAGGAAGAGTGGCGGTACGGGAAGCGGCCGTACTCCCGCCACAACCCGCGCCCTGCTGTAAGTTTCTTCATTTTGTCCTTTGATGTTTTTTCTTTAGCTTCGTTTCTCGTCGTGACGCGGCTCTTTCTTGGTTGCAGATTTACATGTCCGCGGCAACGCCGCCCTCCTGGGGCCGGGTGATGACCTCCAGCCGGACAGGGCGGTGAGCGACCAGGACGACCCCGACATGGGGGCGGCCGCCCTGGTGGACGATGCAACAGGCGGCGGCGGCAAAGTAGACGACGGCGGTGGAGCAGGCGACTCCGAGGAAGGTGGCGGCGTGGGGACTTGTCCCGACGACGACGAAGATGAAGACGAACCGCGCCCCGCCCGGAGCTCCGCCACTACCGGCGCTAGCCCTTCTTCCGGGCCGCCCGCCCGCGGCAGCAAGCGCAAGCGGAAGCAGGGCGCTGTCCTGTTTGCCAGTGCCCCGAAGAAGACCAAGAACCCGGTTGCGGCGACCAAGCGGAAAGAAGCCATGGCCAAGGTGGCCAAGTATCAGAGGCAGCCGAAGGTGCCTGTTATGGTATCGGCGTAAGTATCTTTTCCTTACTTCTCGTCTTCTTGTCAATCTGGCGTGGGAGCCTTCTGATTTGTCTTCTTATTTCAGGGCCCCGCTAACCGTCGAGAAGTCGAGCGCCGCCTCGGTCCTCTGGTCGGCAGCGACCTCCTCGACCAGCCGGCGGATCGACCCGGCCGCTGACCTTTGGGAGGCGACACAGCGGAATGCGTGGGAGGCGCCTGAGGAAGAGGCCGACTGCCTGTCCAAGGAGCAGGAGGACAAGGCTGCCGCGTCTGCTGAAAGAGCACTGGCGTATGCGGAAGCCCAAGCCGCGGAGAAGGAGCAGCTCGCGGAGGCCGTACACCGCCAAGAGCCACTGCTCGTGGCGCCCCTGAACACCATGCCGCCTCTACCTGAATTCGTGGCGACGGCTGGAGGATCCAGCGATGACCACCCGATCCGGGAGCGGGAAGGTGGCGACGTGGCCATGCCGGACGTCTTCGTGCCGCCGCCGCCTGCGCCAGCCAGCAAGCCGCAGGACGAGCAGCCGGCTGCGCCGCCGGTGCCACCGGTCGAAAACACGATGGTGACAGACCTGATTCCTACGGTCCACACACCCAGGTGTCGCCGTCTTGAGAATGTGGCCTCAGCACCGCGGCCGCAGGAGGTCGGCGCCGCAAGCTCGTTGGTCCCCAACATCGAGGCCACCAGCGCCGCACCCGTGGGTTGGATACACGGGGGTGGGACGGGCGCCCTGAACCAGGTGTCTCTTGATGTCCAGGCCAAGCTCCAGGCAGAAGCGGAGGCCCTCAGGCGCTGCAATGAGGCCTTCTTAGAGTCGCGAACTGCCGTCCGCGTAAGTTATCTTTGGCTTTATTCTTTCGATGATCCTCTTGTTTCTCTCATGGGGGCGCGCAAGCACACCCACTGGGTGTAGTCCCCAAGTTCCGGCCGGCTGCTGAGCAGGCGGGCCGGAACTTTAATTTGCAATTGTCGACTGCTGATTTCGTATGGTGTTTCTTCTGCAGGACTATCACAATCTCCACGCGACCGCCTACAACTCCAGGGTCCAGGAGCTGGAGACGCAGACTGCCCATCTGGCCGAGAGCCGGAGTAAGTTTCTATCTTCCTTTCTTCGCGGGGGCGCGCTGGCGCACCCGCGGGCTGTAGTCCCCGAGGTTTGGGCCGACTGCTGAGCAGTCGGGCCGAATCTCCTCAGTTGTTTCTTTTCTTTGTCTTGTCTGCTTGACTGATGCCTTTTTCTTCTTTCACTTTTTCTAGAGGCCAACGCCGCCTTGCAGGAGCAGCTGGGCCAGGTCAACACTACTCTGCGCGGCAAGGAGGCAGAGTACGGCAAGCTGGCCGAGGAGTGGGATCGCCTGGTCGCTCAACTTGCCGAGCAGGCGGAAGCCCTCAAGGCGGCCCAACTGAAGGTGAAGACAACGGAGACCAACCTCCTCGCCAAGTTTGAGATTGAGCGCTCTTCCTGGGCCGACAAGGAGACCCAGATGATGGCCTGCTTCAGCAGCATCGAAGACTTGGTCGATCGTAGGCTTCATTCTCTTGATTTCTTGTTTGAACTATCGGCCTTTGCTTATAGCCCTGGTCTTTTTCTTCTTCTGCCCAAACAGACTTCTTCCCAGGCCATTATGTAGCCGCGATCCAAATGATCGAGGCCCAGCGCGAGGAGCAAAGGGCGGAGGGTGCGCAAATCGCCGTTGATGCTCCCCGAACTCTTGGCGAACAGGTCCTCAGCATTTAGGCCCGGCTTCGGCCTGCTCATCGCATGCTACGCCACCTCCAGCGCATCGGAGCTCAGGCGGTCTCCGCCCTCTGGCCAGGCTTGCCGGCTCCGCGCACCCCAAGTCGGACTGCCGACTGGCTGGAGGTGGTGGCCGGCCGCCTGGAAGCGTGGAAGGGCTCCGCAGCACGGGCGGGAGCGCGTCGGGCCTTGGAGTTCATCAAGGCGTGGTATCCTGGGATGGAATTATCCCAGTTGGCCATGTTCCGGCTGGAAGCGCAGGGGGAGCTAGCGGCGGTGATTACCGCTGACTTCACCGACACTAGCGTCTTTGTTCCGGAGGTGGTCGAGGAAGGCGGTGAAGTTCCGCAAGAGTGGCTCGGGCTGAACCCGGAGGACAGCGAAGATTCAGCTGAAGTCATCAACTCCAGCGACGAAGGGGAATACGGGGAGGAGGAAGATGAGGAGAGCGATGTCGACCTGCTGGAGGTCGGAGTGGACGGTCAGCCCCAACCTGACCAGGCCTCAAGCAACGAGCCGTGCACCAAGGTGCCGGCTGCTACTGAGACGTCCAGGTGGGGACCAACCAGCCACCCGTTCCTCCAACGGATGCCACCGACTCCGTCCTCCAGCCCTCCGCCGCCCCGCCTGCTGCTGGCGATTCTTCTGCTCAGACGGAGCCGCCTGCCATGCCAGGTGGTGCAGCCGACTCCAGCATCCAGCCAGAGCCCTCTGCCACGCCATCTGGCACTGCCCAGCCGGATCCTTTTGCTGTGCCAACCAGCGCCGCCCAGCCGGAGTCTTCTACTGCTCCTTAGGATTCTTCCTGCTTTCTGCTTGCTGCTCAAAACATTTTGTTAAATTCGTGCAATTCCACCCGCGGGGTGTATATCAAAACTTTGTTTGAATGCTGGCCAGAGGCCTTTATCCATGTAAATATTTTATTACAGCTTCATGCTTTGCTTGCCGACTTCTATCTTTCCTTGCCTTTTACTCCTTGGTTTTTCCTTTGCCACCCTCCCTTGGCTATCCTCTGGCCAGCCAAACAGCCGCTCTGCGGACTGCGGCTAGGTTGAGTACTTAGTCATTTGGAGGAGGGCTAGTACTTAGCCATTCGGGGTGTTGGCGATAAAAAGTAAGAGTCGGCTGGCCGGCTGCTCGGCAGCCGGTCGAAAAAGGTAAGATGCCGTCCTTTGCTATATGCATTTTGTCCATAGTCATTTTTCGTGTAGGCGCCAGTTTAGGACCCCTGCCCGCCGTACGGTCGCTCTGCGAGCTGCGGCTTCTGGCAAGGGAAGTGTCTGGTGCCAGCACACTACTTGTCCGGCTTCAGGAGGCGACATATAGCAGAAGGCAGCGTGCCTCCGGGTCGACTGGTCGAACCCAGTGCCAGGCGGAACAAACTATACATACTCGTGGCATAATTCTTATCATATAGATAAAAGAGGGTAGTCCCCGAGTTCGTCTTGGGGGACCCGAGGTCTTTGTACATGGTACAAAAGGTAGCGTGATACATACTGCTTTTCAACTGTAAAATCTTCATAGGAGGTTTGCATTCCACGGCCTCTCCGTCTCCTTGGCTAAATCAGCTGTCTTGCGCGCTCTGGGCTTCTGGGCGTCAAGCAGATAGTAGGAGTCGTTGCCGAGCACCTTGCTGATGATGAAGGGGCCTTCCCAAGGCATTGAGAGCTTGTGCTGGCTGGCTGTTCTCTGGATCAGCCGGAGCACAAGGTTTCCCTCTTGGAAGGATCTTGGCTTCACCTTGCAGTTGTAGTACCGGCGCAGACTCTGCTGGTAGATGGCAGACCGGCTGAGTGCCAACAGTCGGCCCTCTTCCAGTAGGTTGACGTCGTCTTCCCGTGCCTCCTTAGCGTCCGCCTCCGTGTACATGGTGACTCGCGGGGAGTCAAACTCTATGTCCGCCGGGATGACGGCTTCGGCACCATAGATGAGGAAGAAAGGCATGAAGCCGGTTGACTTGTTCGGCGTTGTGCGTAGGCTCCAGAGGAGGGCCGACAGCTTGTCGAGCCAGCAGCCGGCCAAACGCTCAAGCGTCTCGACCAGTCAGGGCTTGATGCTGGACAAGATGAGGCCATTTGCTCACTCAACCTGGCCGTCTGACTGCCGGTGCGCAACGGACGCTAAGTCCAGTCGGATGCGCTGTGTCGCGCAGAAACGAGGCAAGGCTCCTTTGGCAAAGTTTGTGCCATTGTCGGTGATGATGCTATGTGGTATGTCGTACCGAGTGGTGATGTCGGCAATGAAGGTCATGGTAGTCGGCCCATTCAGTTTCTTGATTGGCCTGGCCTCTATCCACTTGGTGAACTTATCCACAGCGACAAGCAGGTGAGTCATGCCGCCACGGGATGTCTTGAATGGCCCCACCATATCCAAACCCCAAACAACAAATGGCCAAGCAATCAGAATGGTCTTGAGTGCAAAAGCTGGCAAATGCGGCTTGGAGCGGAATCTTTGGCACCCTTGGCATTTCTGAACCAACTCTTTGGCCTCCTCAAGAGCAGTCGGCCAGAAAAAACCATGGCGAAAGGCTTTGGCAACAAGGGCTCTTGAGGCTGGGTGGTGGCCACATTCACCCTGATGAATGTCCCTGAGAATTGCTTGGCCCTGGTCCGGCTTCACGCAGCGCTGGTATACACCCGTGACACTGCGTCGAACCAGCTCTCTATTGACTATGGTGTATGCTGCTTCTCACCGTTGCACCTGCCTGGCTGAGATCTCATCAGTCGGAAGCTCTTTGTTCACCAGAAATATGAGGATTGGCTGAGCCCAGGAAGGGGCTGCTATTTCTTCTACTTCCACAACTGCAACTTGTATGAGGGTGGTTGGGCCAGGAGGTGGCGGGTTGGCAATTGCTTCCGCCTGCTGTTTTGAAGAAGTCCCCGGGCCGACTGCCGTAGTCCCCGGGCTGGGCTCTGGAATTGCCAGGCCGGGTGCGACGGCTACAGTCCCCGGGCCGCCTGCAGAAGTCACCATGCCGGCTTCTGGGACCCTCAAGTCGGATCTGACTGCTTCGGGAGGGGCCGACACAAAGATGGAATTTGATTCTGGGGACGGCTCGACGGACGGCTTGAGAAGGCGGCGTAAGGCGACGCCGGCTGGTATTGCTTGTCGGGTGGAGCCGATCTGTGCCAAAGCATCTGCCTGCTCATTGTCGTTTCCTGGCACGTGGAGGAACTCGCACCCGTCAAAGTATCCGCTGAGTTGCTGCACAAGGAAGCGGTAGCTTGCCATATTTGCATCCTTGGCGTCCCAGTCGCCTGACGACTGCTGGCCACCAAGTCGGAGTCACCGTAACACAAGATTCAGTGAATGCCGAGTTCCTTGGCAAGCCGGAGTCCGTGTATGAGTGCCTCATATTCTGCTACGTTGTTGGAGGCGGCAAAATGGACTTGCAACACATATTTGAGTTTGTCGCCTTTGAGAGAAGTGAGGACGATGCCGGCGCCCAGACCGGTGCGCATCTTTGATCCATCAAAATGCATCCGCCAATGGGTAGAGTGTGGTGCTGGCGGGAAGTACTGGGTCTTGGCCTAGTCGACGAGGAAGTCGGCCAACACTTGCAACTTGATGGCGGTACGAGGCTGGTAGTATATGGTGTAAGGTGCCAGATCGATGGCCCACTTTTCCACTTGGCCAGAAGCATCCCGGCTTCCCAAGATCTCAGCAAGCGGAGCCGTGCAGACGACGGTTATTGGGTGCTCTTGAAAGTAGGGCTTCAGCTTCTTGGCGGCAAAGTGCATGCCATAGCACATCTTCTGATAATGCGGGTAGTTCTTCCCTCCTCCTTGCGCTCCACCACAATGAATGTGCTGACAACCCGACTGGTGGCGGCAATGTAAAGGAGCATGGGCTCCTTCTCAGTCGGAGCTGCCAGGATAGGAGGTGTCGCCAACATCTTCTTGAGCTGGGAGAAAGCTTCGTCCGCCTTGTCGTTCCACTTGAAAAAAGTGGTCTTCTTCATGAGTTGGTACAGAGGGAGAGCCTTCTCGCCCAGCCGTCTGATGAAACGGCTGATTGATGCCAGGTAGCCGGTGAACTTCTGCATGTCCAGCAGTTGGGTGGGCACCTCCATCTTCTCAATGGCCTTGATCTTCACCGGGTTGCACTCTATGCCGCGCTCTGAGACCAGAAAGCCAAGGAGCTGGCCGGCTGGTACTCCAAAGATACATTTCTCTGGGTTGAGCTTGATTTGGAATCGGCGCAAATTCTCAAAAGTCTCCTTGAGGTCTTCTAGCAGCGTGCCACGCTTCTCCGTCTTCACCACCACATCATCCACGTATACATGGGCGTTCCTGACGAGTTGCTTGAGGAGACACTTCTGCATGCAACACTGAAACGTGGCGCCAACGTTTCTCAAGCCGAACGTCATGGTCAGGTAGCAGAAGGCTCCGAATGGCGTGATGAAGGCGGTCTTCAGCCTGTCGGTCGGGTTTAGTTTTATCTAGTGATACCCTGAGTATGCATCCAAAAAACTCAATAGCTCGCATCCGGCTGTGGAGTCTATCACTTGATCAATCCTTGGCAGGGCAAAGGGATCTTTAGGGCAGACTTTATTGAGGCTGGTGTAGTCAACGCACATGCACCATTGCTTGTTTTTATTCAACACTAGGGCCGGGTTGGCCAGCCACTCTGGAAAGAACACTCCCATGATGAATCCGGCTGCGAGGAGCCGGGCTATTTCTTCTCCGACAACTCTTCTCTTTTCTTCTGACAGGCGGCGCAAGGGCTACCTGACCGGCTTGGCTTCAGGTCGGACATGTAGCTTGTGCTCGGCGAAATCCGTCGGAACACCCGGCATGTCTTTGGGAGACCACGCGAAGATGTCCCGATTCTCATAGAGGAAATCGACGAGCTCGCTTTCCTATTTGCTGTCAAGGCTTGTGCCTACGACAGCGTGCCTCTCCGGGTGCTCCGGGTCCAAGGGTATCTTCTTTGTTTCCTTGGCCGGCTTGAACGAGCCCTCAACCTCCGAGTCCTGGGGGATGGGTGACATTTCCGGCTTCTTGCCTGCCAACGCCACCACCCGATCAAGAAGCCTCTTCTTGGCTGCGATCACGAGGGACTCGGCCAGCCGGCTGCTATCTGTGGCGCAAGCGACTGACTTCTTGTAGTCTCTGACTACTGTGAGGATCCCCTTGGTACTCGGCATCTTCATCTTGAGGTAGGCGTAGTGGGGGACTGCCATGAACTTGGCCAGAGCAGGCCGGCCAAGCAGTGCATGGTAGGGGCTCTCAAGGTCCACCACTTCAAACCAAACTGGCTCTCAGCGGAAATGATTCTTGTCTCCGAAGAGGACGTCAATCTGGGTCTTGCCGATTGGCGAGCAGGAAAGGCCAGGAACTATGCCATGGAATACAGTCCGACTGGGGGTGAGCTGCTTCTGCTTGGTTCCCAATTTCTCTATTGTGTCATGGTACAGGATATTGATGCTGCTGCCGCCATCTATCAAGACTCTGGAGAAACGGGCTGCTCGCCTCTCCGTTGCAAGGGTTGCTTCTAGGACCAGGGCATATGAACCAGGGGAAGGCATCACTTCTGGGTGGTCAGCCCTGCTCCAACTGATAGGCTTCTCGGACCAATGCGTGAACTCTGGGGTGCTGGAGGCCACCGCTTGCACTTCTTGTTGTTGTTGCCGTCTGCTGCGTCTGTCATCGGCCATGCTGGTGAACACAACATAGGCTCCATGTTCCTCTGGGTACTCGTCTTGTATGGCACCGACTGACCGGGCCGCCGGCTGCTGGGGCTGAGGAGGCGGTGGTCCGGCAGGCGGAGGAGGTAGGAGTCCATCTCCCTTTGCCATTCTGCTGAGCCAGTGACACTTCCGAGTGGTATGATTGGATGGCTTCGCGCCACTATGGAACTTGCAGGGTGCAGCCAAGGTTTGCTCGTAAGAGAAAGCAGGCAACCAATTGGACTTGCCACCCTTCTGCCGCTTGGGTGCCGGCTGCCCTTCTGGCTGCTGATGCTCGACCGTTGCCACCTGCCGGCTGGTGGAAGCCGGCTGGGTGGCCTTCCGCTTGTTGTCGCCTAGCTGCTGTCGCCGACTGGTGTCTCCAGCCGGAGTCCGAGGGGCCTGGGGTGCCACCTTGTAGGACGCATCAACCAGAATTTCCACCTTCATGGAGGAGTCGGCCGTGGCGTGCTTGTCGGCGATGACCAGCAGCTCATCAAAGGTCTCGGGCTCGTCGCAGAGGAGTCGATGCTTGAGGAGGTGCCCTCTCGGCACCCGGCGGTGAAGTACTCGATTGCCTGCACCTCGTGTATGCCCTCGCAGGAATTGCGTAGCTCGGTCCAGCGCGTGAGGTAGTCGCGAGTTGACTCTATGGGCCCTTGGACGCACAAGGAGAGCTGTCGGGGCTTGGGAGCCCACTTGTAGGTGCTGGTGAAGTTGCAGATGAAGGCCTCGGTGAAATCAACCCAACTGTTGATGCTTCGGGGCTTCAGGCTGTTGAGCCATGTTCGGGCAGTGCCTTGTAGCATGAGTGGGACGTATTTCACGGCAACGCGCTTGTTGTTGTTTGCTATGCTGACGGTTGTCGAGTACTCAACCAGCCAGTCCTCCGGCTTCACGGAGCCGGTGTACTTGGGCGTATCTCGAGGGAGGGTGAACCCTTTGGGAAAGGGCTCATCCCGGATTCGTGGGCCGAAGCAAGGCGGACCCAGCACATCTTCTTCTTCTAGCGCCAGGGACCGGTTGAGGCGGTCGATCCGATGGCGGGTGTCGTTCTCTCCGACTCCCTCTCGGTGGCGAAGGCGGTCGCCGAGTGTGGGGTGCGTGATAGGCGGCGGAGTGGGATATCTTGCTCCGCGAGGCGGGGGAGGCGGAGGATTGCCTCAGCGCTCCACCGCTCGAGGGCGGCCGTCTGCGTCACGCTCGATGAAGAGGCAAGTCCGGCTCCGGCTAGCCGCCGGCTCGTTGCCTCGTTTTCCATGGGCGCCGCCAGTCGGGTCCGGGAGGTCGCGCCGTGTTCCTGGCGATGGGGCGGCTCTTTGTTCCGCAGGGTGGGCTCTTCAGTGCGGCAGCCGACTTCGTGCAAGGCGGCAGCCGCGTCTAGGAGCTGCTGGATTCGCTCCGTCATATGGCAACGCTCGTCGCCCTCGTATTTGTCCAGCTCGTCCGTCACCGCCTGGGCGGCCCGGAAATTCTCCGGAGGCATGGCGTATACGGGGTGCTCTGCCCCGAACATGCTGGCGATGGTCCCACCACGCTGCCGAACAGGGCCAATGCGGCTAGGCCCCCAGGAGCCGGCGTGCCACCGACCGCTCTGTCCATCTCGCGCCGATAGGTGTCCGAGAGGCGCCGCACACTGGCAAGTCGGCCAGCGCTCTCGAGAAGCTAGACACGGCGTGCCTCCAGCATCTCGGCATCCGCGTCTTCTGGGATGGGCGCCATCAAGTCCCGCAGCACCGAATCGAGTGCATCTCGAGTCTCTCCGTTCGAGCGCTCGCCACTGTTAATGACGAGCACTTCCGTGATGGTGCTCCCACTGCTGTGCTCGCGAGGAGGCGGTTCATCGTAGATCACCATGTTGGTGGGGAACGTGTCAAGTGACGCCGTGTCGGAGTCGATGATCATCGGGTCGGTGGAGCCAACAGACTCCAGGTCCACGGCAGGCTCGCTGGTGATGTGAAGCTGGTCGAGGAGGCTGACGAGGCGGCTCTCGGGGCAGCCGGTCCCTGCATCGGAGGCCGACTCCTCGGAGAGGTGAATCTCACGAACGAGGTTGGCAAGGCAGCTCGCCGCGCAGGTGATCTCTGCACCATGCAGGGCATCGAGGCTGATGCCGTCAGGCGTGCTGGGCTGGCTTCTCTCGCCAGGGAGGAACAAAGTTCCCGTCCAGAGCAGGCCTTCGAGAGACGGTGCACCTGCCCCACGGTGGGCGCCAAATGTTGGGGGTTGGGTGTGACATATGCCAAAGGATGGCTTATCATGGTGGGAGCGAGTAGAACATCGCCAGTGCCTGGAAGCGGGATAAGGCGTAGACACGTACGCCGTCGGACTTTACCCAGGTTGGGGGCTCTCCGTGGAGATAATACCCCTACTCTTGCTCGGCGGGGTCTCCGCATGATCACTAAGGCACTAGTGATACAAGGTGCTCCTTGAGCTGTGTCTAGAGGTAGGAGAAGGCAAGGCTAGCTCTTCCCTGCCCTAGGAAACTGGCTAGTTCTATCAGAGTTGGAACCATTTGCATGGGTGACCTGTGGGGCTTATATAGGCCTGCCCCCCCCCCACGGGTACAATGGTAATTGGGCCGGCTGCTGGGGCCGATCCGTCACTGTCTCCAGCCTCCGGCTTCTCCGCCAGCTACTGGGGCCCGCCGCCTGGTGGGCCCCGCCGGCTAGTTGGTGGCTGCTTACTGTAGTTGTGCCGTCTATGACGAGGGCTTGGTCTTCTTATCGTGGCTATAGTCCCGCCAACTGACGGGAGGTTATTGTAGCCATGCTTGGTCTCGTCAGTTTAATGGCGCACTTGCCTTGGGACGAGGGACGACCGCCTGCTGGAGGCCGGCTGTCACGCCCAATATGCGACCCTATCCAAAAGGAACACGAAGGTCCCACCAAGGATAGACCCGCATATTGAAACGCTTTTGCAAGGTGGATATCATTACATCAACATTACATAATAGATGGGGATACATACATAAGGCATACAATGCCACACGAATACAACATCACAATAAAAAAGAGCATCATTCGACTACGGATGAATCACAAACAGAAACTCGAACGACATCCACCCTGCTAGCCCAGGCTGCCGACCTGGAACCTATCCCCTGATCGAAGCAGAAGAAGAACTCAACGCAAGCAAGCATCGCTCTCGCGTCATGATCATCGCATGAACCTGTACCTGCAACTATTGTTGTAGTAATCTGTGAGCCACGAGGACTCAGCAATCCCATTACCATGGGTATCAGGACTAGCAAAGCTTAAAGGGAAAGGAAGGGGTAAAGTGGTGAGGTTGCAGCAGCGACTAATCATATATGGTGGCTAACATACGCAAATAAGAGCGAGAAGAGAGCAAAAAGGAACGGTCGTCAACTAGTAATGATCAAGAAGTGATCCTGAACTCCTACTTACGTCAAACATAACCCACAAACCGTGTTCACTTCCCGGACTCCGCCGAGAAGAGACCATCACGGCTACACACGCGGTTGATGCGTTTTAATTCGGATCTGGTGTCAAGTTATCTACAACCGGACATTAACAAATTCCCATCTGCCTATAACCGCAGGCACGGCTTTCGAAAGATTATACCCTGCAGGGGTGTCCCAACTTAGCCCATGACAAGCTCTCGCGATCAACGAAGGAATAGACCTTCTCCCAGGAAGACCCGATCAGACTCAGAATCCCGGTTTACAAGACATTTCGACAATGGTAAAACAAGACCAGCAAAGCCGCCCGATGCGCCGACAATCCCGATAGGAGCTGCACATATCTCGTTCTCAGGGCAACACCAGATGAGACATCCTACGAGTAAAACCAGCCCTCGAGTTGCCCCGAGGTGGTCCTGCAGTCTACTCGGTTCGGACCAACACTTAGACAAGCACTGGCCCGGGGGGGGGGCTAAAATAAAGATGACCCTCGGGTTGGCTGACCCAAGGGAAAAGGTAGGTGGTGGTGAAGCAAATGGTAAAACCAAGGTTGGGCCTTGCTGGAGGAGTTTTATTCAAAGCGAACTGTCGAGGGGGTCCCATAAATCACCCGACCGCATAAGGAACGCAAAATCCGGGAACATAACACCGGTATGACGGAAACTAGGGCGGGAAGAGTGGAACAAAACACCAGGCAAAAGGCCGAGCCTTCCACCCTTTACCAAATATATAGATGCATTAATAATATAAGAGATATTGTGATATCCCAACCAAAATCCTGTCCACCATGGAGAAATCTTCAACTTCACCTGCAACTAGCAACGCTACAAGAGGGGCTGAGCAAGAGCGGTAACATAGCCAAACAATGGTTTGCATAGGAAAGGTGTCAAAGGTTAGAGGTTCATGGCAATTTGGGATGGCTTGATAAACGGGTAATAGGTAGCGTAGCATAGCGATAGAACGAAGCAACTGGCATAGCAATGATAGTAGTGAGATCCAGGGTAGCGGTCATCTTTCCTGAAATCCCGCAAGGAAGAAGAACGAGTCCATGAAGAAGACGAACGGATGAAGCCGAACCAACCGTAGACGAACGAATCCTCACGATCGCAACGAAACAGGAACTATCGAAAAGAAGCACACGACATAGTAAACACACCACACGTGAATAAGGCATGATGCACAACAAGTATGATGCATGAAAAAACTACATGAAGCTACTCATGGCAAGAGATGATGCAAACAAGAGCAACACATCAAGGCAAGTTTAAATGAGGCCGGGGTCAACATATAACAATTCCGGTAAGTCCTCATATGCATATTTCGAAATTGGTCCAGATCTGAATAAACCTTATGTTCAAGTTGTTAAAACAGCAAGTTAAGATGCAACAAGATGATCTACACGAGATTCTAGTCAAGTTACATATAAAGTTCATTTAATTCGGAGCTACGGCATAGAAGATATGAGCAACACAAGTTAAACATGGCATTGATGCGAAATGCACCCAAACATCAAGCAAACACCTCAAAACAAGAATGCAACATGATAATATGAAACTACATGCAAAATCAAGCAAGTTTCATATGAAGCACACTCAAAACGGAGCAACGGTTCAACACACACACATGAAACAAGTTTAAAGGACAAGCTGTCCAAAACAGCAACTAGGCATATTGCAAGCATCAAAACCACATACTACAGCACCCCAAAATAATAAAAAAAGGCATTGACATGATGTACAGGTAAAGCACTACAAAACATGAACACTGAGCTATCTCTAGAAATCACTAGAACATGCTCAAACACACATGGTAAGATTGCAAGTAATAACAATTTCAGACTTTGCAGAAAATAACATCATGATGCAATGTTTAGAGATATCAAACAACATGTTACAGGAACTTATAATAGCCAAACAAGACATGGCATGATTCTACTAAAAGCATAGATCAAAAGTCCCTTACTGACCATAAGCCAAAAAGGATCAGAAAATATGATGGCACCCACGTAAACATAGCAAGTTATTATACAGATTCATACATGGCAGAAACAGAATTATGAAGGCATGTAGATGAGCTTGTACCACTCATCACAGAGCAATACATGGCATGGCAAGGCACCCAACAGTAAGAAGGCATGTTTGTGAAGCTAAGCATGGCAATAGCAAGGTCATAGGGTGCATGGAACACTAGCAAAACACATGGAAACAACTGAACTTAATGTTAACAGGCTGACAACAACATTATGAAGCAACTTTAGAGCAACATTACAACAAGCTACAGCAACCTATAAATGCAACCATGGGCATTGATGGATAGAGGATGACATGTAGATCAAGACATATTTAGTGAGCATCTCCAGATTATGCATAGAATGATTAGTAGCAACATGTTTATATAGCATCACGAAATAACATATTCAGCCTAGCGAAATAGCAACATCATGAACACTACTTAACAAGCTTGATTCACTCACCACAAGTCATTGCATGACAAGATAAGCATAGAATCATCAAGAAGACATGTTTATGTAACCAACCAAGGCAAGAACAAGTCCATAGCATGCACGGATCAACTATAGCAAGCTTGGCCAAATTGAATAACATGTAAACTATCTGCCAGGAAACATTTTGAAGCAAAAGTAGAGCATGAAAATGACATGCTATACTACTCCATAATTGCAACAAAGGGCATGAACGGATAGACAATAACCATATGTTCAAAACATCCTTACTGAAGTATCTCAAAATATGCATGGATCTCTCTGTAGCATCAAGTTTACATGGCATCAAAATAACAGCAGAACAGGGACTAAAATCAGCAACATCACGATGCCTAGTTTGCATGCTTGTGCTAGTCACCACATTGATCACAAAAATACATGGTAAGCACCTCTATAGAGAAGACATAGCATAGATCAAAACACATGTAGACATCAACCTCATAGGATGCACACATCAATCATGGCAAAAATGACAAAAGAGCTCGTTCTGATAACAGACAGCAGAAAACATCATGAAGCACTCTTACAACAATGATTCAGGCATTTAGATGATCTCAAATGAATATGATTCAATGGAATGAAATGATGTACTCGTCGAGGCGAACAATTTGACATATTACACGCACGAAACGGAGCTACGGATGCAGAGATACGACGCAACGAACTTGGCATGAAAATTACTCAAAACTGGGACTTAGCCGTTTTCTGGAAAAAACACATGAGCGCTATGTAACTAAAACACGGATGGGCGAGGAATAGGCGGGATTGCTCACCTTGGGCCACTTGGGCCAGAGAGGAGGGAGAGGCGGCATGGGCAAACACGGAGCAGGCCGGCGGAGACGGCCCGCGGGGCCCACGTGACCGGTGGCGCGTGTCCGGCGCGGATGGACATGTCCGGCGGCGCGGGGAGGAGTTTGCTAGGGTTTGGACCCAGGATTTCGGGGGAGATGGCATATTTATAGGTAGAGGGAGCTAGGACAGTCCAAATGAGGCACGGTTTTCGGCCACGCGATCGTGATCGAACGACCGAGAGCATGGAGGAGACTTAGATGGGTTTTGGGCCACTTTGGAAGGGGTGTTGGGCTGCAAAGAGAAGGGGGGTTTGGGGCTACGTGGATGACCGTTGGAGTATCAAACGACCTCCAAATGGCACGAAACTTGACAGGCGGTCTACCAGTGATGTACCAAGGCCACTTGGCAAGCCTCGGGCCATTCCGAGAAAGTTTAACACCCACTCACAACAGGAGACGAAAAGGGGAACGCCGGAGGGCATAGGAGCGCCGGATTGCAAAACGGACAACGGGGAAAATGCTCGGATGCATGAGACGAACACGTATGCAATGCAATGCAATGCAAATGATGACATGGCAAAATGCAACACACAAGCAAAAGACATGGCAACTATGGCGAATAACTGGCAGACACCTGGCGCATCGGATCCGGGGCGTTACACCGGCCCCTCCTGCGCCCGACTGGTCGGGCATACGCCATCTTCTGGTGGGTCACTGCCGGGTAGGGCCTGCGACTGGCAGGCCGTACCGACAGGCCGTCGTGGGGAACAGGGTTCCACCTGCTTGGGGCGACGTCAGGGGAGACATGGCACAGTGCCCCGCCGTGTGGAGATCTCCGCCTGTACGGAGCACTGTAGCCATGGCTGTCCCGTGCGTCAGGGCGACGTGCTCCACTGTAGCCATGCTCCTACTCGTACTCTCGATGGGGGGCTCGGCCGCGCCGAAGCCGCGAGGTGGCCGCTTGCCCGATGCCGCCCTCTCTGGAGGCCGGCCGGCAGGAGCCGGCCATTCAGAGTGCCGTAGGCTTGGGTTGGCCGCCCTCTGGCAGGCGGCCGTTGGGCCAGCCGGTTCCCGGAGGGCGGAGCTTCAGCTTGGGGTCCAGCTAGGCGGAGCTGGCCCAAAGTCTTGATAATTTCAGGGACTCGGGTGAGCCTACCCATGGCCCATTACTCCGACACAGGTGGTGCTGCTATATGATAATAAACAACCACTTGGACCATCGAATTTCAAATCTTCATTTAAATGTGGGTCATGCGTTCTTTGTTTAAATTAGGCAATGGATCTCTATGGAAAACATTGACCAAAGTAGATTGTGCCAAGTAGATGGTATCTTTGTATTTGCATTTTGAGCAAATAGTGATGGTCTGTTTTCCTATCATATTAATTACTGCACTTGGTTCAATTTGTGATGTTTGCAAGTCAAATTAATTTCCATATGGGCAGCAAAATAAAAAATATATAATGCAATCTAGACTTTCCACTAATCATACCAAAGATAAGCTGAAAACGCAATGAAAAGAACTGGTTGGCTTATTACATGGAGCTTATATTCACAGGTGCTTATTTTCTTAGGATAACTCGGAATAACTGTCCCTAAGAAACTTGGCTAATAGAACTGGTATACAAATAACATGTCACGATGATTGCAATGGAGGAGTGACGTACCATAGCACACTGTATAGGCTCACCGCTTCCTCTCCTTTTTTGCGATGTTCCATGAAATTGCCACATACATCTTGTACTTTTTCATTGTGTAACCCTATCTGCAAGTTGACACGGCTAATTTCAGACATCTCTACATGATACTACATTGCATATCCCTTGCGCATATTTAACCACCAATTAACGATTGTGTGCGTACCATAAACTAGCCATGACTCTGTATGCTGGACTAGCAGGCACTCTAAGGGAGCCTAATGTAGTGCACTGGAATTCCTACATGCCACCTACGATTTTGTGTAATGTACTTCCCATGTTCCTAAATATATGTCTTTGTAGAGATTCCAGTATGGACCACATATAGATGTATATAGATGCATTTTCGAGTGTAGATTCACTCATTTTGCTCCGTATGCAGCCTATAGTGGAATCTCTAGAAAGACTTATATTTAGGAATGGAGGTATGAGGTAGTATCATGTATGACATCTACATATCTAATTTAGCAGCCAGTAGTAGAAATCATTGTCTGCACAAAGGGATTACTGGTCGAAAATCCTAGCAAAGCACGCTGGCAGGCACAGAACAATACAAGAGAGAGAGACGCGCTTACAAGATCATAGCAATGCATCAGTCCAGGATCTTGGTTGGACAAGCTGTTAGATCCAGAAGAAACATCATCCTTCTAGTTTTTGCCAGCTGCATAACAGGTAACAGCGACCGGTTAGTATAATTGAAGTACCTTGGGCAGGTGATGCTGGACGGGTTTAAAGGTGACAAGTACCTAGGCCATGGCAGGTCCTTGGCATCTCTCCAGACGGTGGGAATCAGGTTAGAAACGTCGAGGGTGATGATGTTGCGCTGGCTGTCGGGGTCCGATAAGGAGATCTATAACCGTCGAGTAGGGTGTTTGTGGAGCGGCTCCGGTAGGGTGGACTACGGTGTGGGTGAAGCGGATCTGTGGCCGTGGACGAGGGCGTAGGTGAAGATGCTCTGGTGGTTGGGTTAAGGATGGTGTCGACGACGCGGATCTGTGGCCGTGGATGGGGTGTTAGAAGCTGCTCCGGGGTTGGGTTAAGGATGGTGTCGACGATGCGGATCTGCGGTCGTGGACGGGGCGTCAGAAGCTGCTTCGGTGGTTGGGTTATGGGTGGTGTTGACGATGCGGATCTACGACCATGGACGGGGCGTTAGAAGCTGCTCCGGTAGGTTGGATGAGGGTGCAAGGAAGCGGATTTGAGGCCGTGGACTTGTGAGTTGGCAAAGCGGCCCCGGTAGGCTTGAGAATGGTATAGGCGAAGCTACTCCGGTAGGGTTGACGATGGTGTCGGCGAAGCGGCTCCGGTAGGGTTGAGGAAGGTGTCGGCGAAGCGGCTCCGGTAGGGTTGAGGAAGGTGTCGGCGAAGAGGATCAGAGGCCCTCGACTGGGGCGTCGGTGGGGAGGCTCCGGGGGTGTGGACGAAGTGTCTCCGGTGGGGAGTACGAATGAGCCGGTGCAGATGCGCGGCGGTTGACGAGAGTATCGGCGAAGCAGATCCGGCGCCGTGGACAAGGCCGACACTGAATGGGTTGTGGTACAGTGGTGGATGAGCAGTCTACTTGTTTCTAGGGGAGGTGGGAGGGGTAGATGCGGCCGCAGAAGCAGATCCGGCAAGGTGGACGCCGCTGGCAGTGAATGGGCTATGGTACACCAGTGGATGAGCAGTCTAGGGTTTCGAGAGGGGAGGGGACAAAGGGCGATGAAGTACGGACGACGTGATGTAAGATGCTCTGGTGCTGTGGAGTTAGTCATTTTTGCGGGAGGGGAGAGTAAATGGGGGTGCCGTGTAGTGGGGGGAACCAGAAGTTACAAAGCAGCCCCGACCTATCATGTAGATGAGGGCGGTATTGTAACTGTTGGTCTCCGTGCACCAAGGATAAAAGGGGGATTTCGCATGCTAAAGACTAAGGTGGCGGAAATTTTAGGAGGAGGCGGGAGATTTTGCCGCCTGCGGGATCATTCGTATCCAGTTTGAACTAATTTTGGACCATGCTAGCAGGAAGGTCATGCTAGACTGTGTACACGGGGCACGCGTCAGCAGTTAATAACTGGTGTGAAGTCCACCCTAGAAAAAAATACAATAACTCAGGATGATGCGCCAATAACTTGGATGTTCACACGGGCGCGGCCAATAGTACGGGTGTAGTGGCGTGTTCACAAAAAAGGGATCAAATGCTCGGCCTATGTATTTGTCGTGTAAATAGATAATTTAGTGCCATTGGTTATTTACTTTAAACATAATGCATTGACGTGTTAGTGTAGAGGCGCACAAAAAGAAATGGATATTGTAGTTAGCTACTTAAAAGTGTTACCTCATATGATTACATAGCCTCCATTTCATAAATTGCGTACCCGTTGAATTCATATATGAATATTACATATATTACTTCAAAATAGAAACTTAAATCATCCAATACTAATGAATTTGAATGTAAGAGTAACAATGGTGCATGTGCATGATAGCTACATTGGTTGTTTGAAGAAACATCACTGTAACTTTGGCATGCACAACTGAAAAGGTTTATTTAAATAGAAAAAATGTGATATGTCAGTGTCCAATTTTTATAGCGTTGAATCGATATTGTACCTTTGGCCATGATACGAAGTAGATATTAACTTATGTTCAAGCGATGCACGTCCATGATCGCTAGATAGTGATACGTGAATGAATTGTGCAATCTCTCTCACACACATACATATCTCATTTCCTTGTGGGCATCGGAATCACACACGCACACTTCGTGTATTTCTCTCCCTTCGTCAGGGTTAAATTCGTCTTTCTACCCCGTCCTACAAGTCTCTCACACAGAAATACACACGCTCTCTATGTCTAACATGCCCACCCCTTTAATTCCGCCCGCCCACAGCCACTAATGTCCCAAAGTATAATAATGTCTCTCACACATATGCTATCTACCTATCCCTTAATATAGCTAGATATGTGTCACACAAACTCCTTCTCCCTACTAGCAAGATGCCCATGCGTTGCACGGAACATCAAGATGCATTTGTATGAGAAGTTTATCTTGTGGGAGAAATGGATGAACGAGGGAATTCCTTATTTACAAATGCGAAGAGGGGTGTGGGTATATTTTTGCAAAATTGCCATATTTTCCTTCCTGTCCATCGGATATAAATCGGATGGCCTATATTGCAGGATGGCAGGAACACCATCATCACCAACTCTGTTTTTTATAAGAGTAGAGATATGTGAGTGTCACTGCCCCCCCCACACACCCACACTTCCCAACACCGAAGGAGTAGGGTGACACCTCGATCTTGATACTAATCTATCGACTGGCTTCTCTCTGAAGCATACACACACACACACACACTACCCGGCACCGAAGGAGTAGGGTGACACCTCGATCTTGATACTAATCTATCGACTGGATTCTCTCTCAAACATACACACACACACTACCCGGCACCGAAGGAGTAGGGTGGCACATCGATCTTGATAATAATCTATCTACTCCTCTTTCAAACACACACACACACACACACACACTCTCGCTAGTTGTGCCTCTGTGCCTACCGCGCACAGTCTCGATACGTCTTTCTCTCCCCCCCAACAATGACAGCAGAAGGGTGACAACTCGATCTGATCATAATCTGTTAATTGGTTTCTCTCTCAAACATTGTGTCTCGGTGCCTCGCTAGGTAGCCCCCTCGATATGTAGACTTCTCGCGCGCGCACAACTGTAGTTACGATGACGCTGAACCCAGTGTGCCTTGTTTTTACCGGCCTCATGTGATAGTTTTCACCCTGTTTTCTGTTAATTAACAAGGCAACCTTTTCTTTGTTACTACTAGTGAATCTGAAATTATTCGGGGCGGACATAAAATATATCACTTCAACCCAATTATCATAGCAACTATTTTAAAAGAAATTAGCTAGCTGCCCGTGCGTTGCACGGAACATCAAGATGCATTTGTATGAGTAGTTTATCTTGTGAGAGAAAAGGCTGAACGAGGGAAGGCCTTATTTGCGAACGTGGAGGGACGTGTGGGTATATTTTTGCAAAATTGCCATAGTTTCTTTCCTATCCGTTAGATACAAATCCGACGTCCTATATTGCAGGATGGCACGCACACCATCATCACCAACTCTGTTCTCTACTCCCTCTGTCCGAAAATACTTGTCATCAAAATGGATAAAAAGAGATGTATCTAAAACTAAAATACGTCTAGATACATTTCTTTTTATCCATTTTGATGACAAGTATTTCCGGACGGAGGGAGTATTTGTCTTTTTAGAGATTTCAACAAGTGACTATGACCGGACCTTACCGACATACTCAAAAAAGTAGTCCATAATTTTGATGTTACCCTCTTTTCTTGGCGGTGCAGTGCCATCCGGATACCTCATAAATAAATCAAGGACAAATCTGACCCCTTCCTGAAAAGACATACGTAGCAAAATGAGTGAATCTACACTCTAAAATATGTCTACATACACATCCGTATGTGGTAGTCCATTTGAAATGTGAAAAAGACAAATATGTAGGAATGAATGGAGTATGTATAAGAGTAGACATGGAGATATATCTCCAGCATGGTCTACAACAAAAATGTGCTGGGCTGGTTAGCGCCGGATGCTGGCAATGCGATGACATGAGTTCGAATTCTGTCTTTTAACTTTAGATTTTTATATTATATATTACTCTACTTAGTTAATATATACTTCTTTCGCTACTGTACTGATAGTGGAACCCACAGAGTACTTAGAATATTAAGGATGGACTTGTTTCTTTTTAACTTTCTATACGAAGCTGTAGCCACCCTGCAAGTCACGTGTACACTGTACATGCAATTAACTTTTTATAGAGGGACAATCATACAGGCAATTAACTCAAATGGATTGGATGTCACTCTATTATTTCTAGCATAAAGAGCATCTCCAACGGCAGCCGGCAAATTTCCTCCCGCTTCCTTCCACGGAGGACGACATCAAACGCCAGCGGCATACATTTTTACAACTCTAACCAACAAGATGAAATTCGTGCAAACACGGACTGATTTCACATAAGCATGAAGGATTTTCGTATAAAAAAGCCGGATCTTCATATAAACATGATGGATTTCATTACATTTACATGAACTAAGAGGTGCCAAACTGGCTCTCTTGTATAATTAATACTCCCTCCGTCCGGAAATACTTGTCCTAGAAATGGATATGTCTAGACTTATTTTAGTTCTAAATGGCCGCACGCGGATCCCTTTGTCTTCCTCATGTCCGTCAGACACTTGCGGGGTCGACGAAGGTCCTCGGAAGAGACGAAGCAGCAAAGAAACCACCTGAATCCGCGGTCGTCACCTTGGCGGTGGCCTTCATGGGTCCCAAGTGGCGGCGGCCTCCCGTGTTCTACTTCTCCTCGATGATGGCGGCGGACACGGAAAAGCTGGCCACCGACTCGTCGCTCTCCATGCACCCGGCTTCTGTCTCTGTCTGCATGGTGCTGCCGCAGGCACGGGAGGCGTGCCCACAGACACGGGAGGCGCGGCCACCGCAGACACTCGTGGCGCGGTACGACGCGACAGCGACGGTGCCCGTACCGGCGTGCTCGCCACCGTGCCGGCGTGGAGCAACTCGCCACTTCTCATCGAGCTGAACTGGAGCGGCGAGTTGCTGAACCACGCGCCTGCTTGGGGCAGCAACTGGCTCCGTCGGGCCAAGCGAGGTTGGTGAAGCACCGAGCGGCCTCGCCCGTATCCGGAGGGCTCGGTGGGCCACCCAGCCGGGTAATATGCCGGAGAACGGCTCATCGGAAGCCATCGGAAGGGTGGAGAAAATGATGAAGGAGGAGATGGGGGAGCGGCGGAGGGGGGCGATTCTTGCCCGCTGTCTGTTTGGCCTCGTGTAAATAGAGGGCGGACGATAGGAGCTTGGCCGGCGTCTGGCCTCGTTTAAACTGAGGGCGGACGGGAGGAGCTCGCCCGGTGTTGCGCTTAATTCCGGCCCGCTCATGAACGGACGTGTGGCCGGAGTAGGATTCTTGGTTTGCATGCGGGTTTAATGGAGGGGTTTAATGGAGGCGCCGGGCGGTGCAGTACTATTCGATTTGACAGCATTAATGAGCCGTCAAATCACAAAGGCCCTCGCCTCTCGTGAAACCGACCGAGCTAGACTGCCCCGCCCTCTAGCCTTTTAAAAAATGTATATACTCCACTTTTGTACAGTAGTAGTATCGATGGATTGCGCCATGGAGCAAAACTTGAAATTAAAAAAAGGTGGTTCATATAGAGAGCGCTCGTGAACTATGTGTCATACATGGCAATAAATAAAGTACTACATGATACTAATATATGATACATAGCACAGGAGTACTAAGTATTATTAATACAGTTTTGCTAGAAGTCATCTAGATGAGATATAATTTGGTCCCATTCATCCTTTATAGCCATTGGATGTGATGCTATAAGATACGTGTGTGCTGACGTAGGTTGTATTTGATCTTGTGCAACGAACTGACCACTGCATGTCATGTTTGATAGTCTCAAGTCATTAAAAGCATACAAGCCCCACATCTCTTCTTGGTTGATTCCTCTATTTATGTCAAAAATAAGAAACAACGTGAGAGTTAATGCACCACGCCTATGTGTTTACTAGTATTTGATTTTCGTAAGATGACTTAATACTCACCTAGACAGAGGGAGTATTCGATTTGACAGCGGGCGGCGCAGTTCCCGATACGGCTTTAATGCAGACGAGGGAGGGAGTAGCGGTTCCCGATATGTTGAACGGCCAATGCATCCTCCTTCAATTAATGCATGAGGGAAGTAATGGGAGGATGTCCGGGAAAAGAGGATGCACGATGTGAATGCAACGTAGTTTGCCCTCATTGCCCTCATATAAAGGCGCCCCTCCATTCCAATGCATCTACCACATCATACGCACCTAAGCATTTGCCTAAGCACCTACGCTAAGCGCAAAAGAGCTCGCTCCAGACCCATGGCAGCGATGCGCGTGAGTGGCCAGCGGCTGCGCCAGATGGTCAACGATGCCGGCCTGCGGCATGGCACCGAGGATCGTCTCCAGACGGTGTTGGAGACCGGCTAGTGGATGGCCGCCGTCGACGCCAACTATGACTCTCTGTTGGACCATATGATCATTGCCACCAGCAACAAGTTCACCATCCTCAAGAAGCTCGCGGATGACATCGCCGTACTCCTCCAGCCCGCGCGCCCGGGCTCCTCATTGCCTGCCACCCTAATCGGCCTCCATGGTTGTAACCTCTTTCAAGCACTGATGGCCCTGCGACTGCCTGCCGACGCCATGAACACTGTCCACCTGGAGGTCGCGCTCGCCGCGAGGCGCCTCGCCCTGCAAGTATTCATCGACCTACACATCCATGTGTATGAGCAAATCATGTACATAGGTATCTACAAGGCCAGTGAGGACGCTATGACATTGGCCTTCCTCAACCGGCTGGAAGCCTTGGATGCCTTTGCTGAGAAGCACCTCGACCTCGCCACAAAAGTCGCCGCTCCTTAGCTGCCGGTCGGTGGCCCGGCGCACTAAGTTGAGAGGAGGAGGTCATACGTTCGTGGATCCATCTTTCTTCTTTCCTTCTGTAACCACCACTGCGATCGCATCATCGTGGCCTTAATTCTTATTGTGTTGTCGCATTCTCGTTCCAGTCAATACCAACATGTGCGATCCCTTTGCTTAATTATATGCATCACTGTAACTAGTACTCCATCCGTCAATTTATAAGTTGTGCTTATCTTTTCCATCAACTTCGTGCAACGTGCGGGCATCTTGCTAGAAACACTAGAATATGTCTATATAATCCGTATGTGATAGTCCATTTGAAATATCAAAAAAGACAAATATTTAGGTATGGAGGGAGTAATATATTAGGAGTATATCAAAACAATAGTGATTTCTTTCAAGTTTGTGAACAAATACTACTATTCTACTACTTTGGATCTATCGCAACGCACGGGCACATTGCTAGTAAAAGGAAAAGGCCTGCCGCATTCGCGTCGCACCCCCACACGCCCGGGAATCGGGAGTACAACACGGACCATCCGGCATGACACATAGATTAGGGAAGGCGTGTTGCCTAGCAGTGGCGGAGCTTGAAGCAAAACATTGGGCGTGCCAGTCTAGCCGGGGTATAGAAATTACCCTTGCGTTGATGTTCCATGCCTCAAAACTGGATGTACAACTAAGAAAATCCTGCTAGGTTGGGCGGGCCAGGGCATCTGTTGGCCCTCACGTAGCTCCGCCCCTTTGCCTAGCATTTTCACTTTCATGTGGGACCGCTGTTGAGCAAACCGACACCCCGCCCGCCGCCGGGTTGGAAAACAGAAACAAGGGGAAGATCTAGCTGTAGCACGGAAGCCAAGAAATTTTGTGTTAGACGGGGCTCGTTGATAGAGTAGGAGCATTCAGTACTAGTACTACTCCTACTAGTACTCCCTCCGTTTCTTTTTAGTCCGCATATAAGGTTTGGTCAAAGTCAAGCTTTGTAGAGTTTGACTAACTTTATATTAAAAAATATAAACATTCACAAAATGAAATCAACATATCAAATGCACTATGAAACATATTTTCATACTATATAGTTTTAGCATTGTAGATGTTCATATATTTTTATGTAAATTTGGTCAAATTTTGTGTAGTTTTACTTTGACAAAATCTTATATGCGGAGTAAAGAGAAACGAAGGGAGTACCAAGTTTGTACTCCTAATACTATATTACTAGTACTACCACTATACAACTAGTAGATACGTGCACGGCACAACATCGTAGGAACAAAAAATGGAAAGATCTTGTTTTGGGTGATTTATCTTTTTTTCAATCAACGTAGTATGAATAATATGATGTGGGGGGCACCCATGAAGCTTATGTGGCTTGGTTGCATTGCTACGGAAGGTTAGAGAAAAATAAATAGATAATATGTTTAGAGTGCACTCCACTAAATAGATATACTTTCGATCCATTGCAACAGACCGACACATCTATATCTATACCCCCTATATAGTGTGTGAAAAACTTTGAAAGTTGGTCGTTGGATGAAGCCAATCCGATGGTACAAAGATGGCAAATCTGAGCACTACTGGTCGTTGGATATCATCCACCAGATTCTACCACATGTATAATCTATAAGACTCCATGGTTGAACTTAATTCATGACTATCTTTACCACAACTAAGCTTAGGCAAAGTTATTAGTTCTTCAAAATGAGAGCCACAAGTTGGCAAGCCTAAGGGAATCTTGCCACATTTTTTGTGTGTATGTCATGTGGGGCCTTAGTGTGGCTTGCCTAAGGTGTGGCTTGAACCAAACACTCACCTAAGTTAATCAAACTTGCCTAACCTTACATTCCACCAGATTTTGCCACATGTTAGAATCCAGAAAGCTCCACATGTAGAAGCATAATGCACAAACCACCAGAATCTCATGTGTGCAATGCATGTGTACCTTACTAGTACTAGTTGGTAGTAGTAAGAAACAAATTCCATATTTGGCACGAGCTTGTACTGCGGGAGCACTAGAAGGCCTGCCGCAGAAGTTACATTTCCCTCTCGGTGCCCACGGGACCGAACTTTAGTGGCTTAGTACCCGGCCTATGAGTCAATGACATGCGGACCTTAAATGCGGCTGGCCCACATGTCATTCTCATGGTGGTGGCGTGGTTCGCGACTCACTCGTTCGAGATGAACCGGCCGGTGGAGGCGTGGTCATGGCGAGGGTGCCACAGCTGGGCGTCGGGGCGTTACGAGGCATAGATGGCCACACCGGCGGGTACTACATGTAGTACATAAGTACTCCAGCTGAGGATTGATGCCCGGAACAAAATGTGTCACAGCCGCTGGATGAAAATTCGATGGTGCGGGAGTACGGATCGGAGCACAGCAGCGGAGCAGGCAAACCGCGTCCAATCGGGTGTGTCTGTGGTAGAAAGTTGATGGTCGCCGCAGTTCAGCTGGCCCGCATGTCATGCACACAAAGGCAGAGGAGCGGTGGGGCCGAGAGGGATGAGGGGCATGAACAATCCTACCATTCTGTCACTGACATGTGGGACTCATAAGCGTGGGTCTCACCTGTCAGCGAAGGAAAGGCAGGGCAAGGCAGTGATAGCCACGTCAGAGGATCCATGTCCACATCGGGGGACGTCGTGCCGTGGGTTGGAGCGGCGTCGTGGGAATCGCGTGTGGGTGTGGCAGCGGTAGAAACAAGAAATGTGATGGTCGCCGTGGTTCAACTTCCATGGACAAGCTGTCGTGTCTGCTAACACATGTATATGAAAACTAGCGTGTTTATATTTCAAGCACATGAACAAGTATTATTCTACTAGTTTGGATCCATTGCAACGCACGGGCCAGCACATTGGTAGTAGTAGTGTCCATCTCTATCTCGAGAGGCCTTCCCTCGTTCATACTTTTCTCTCACAAGATAAACTACTCATACAAATGCATCTTGATGTTCCGTGGAATGCACGAGGATGTTTCCTTGGGGGTCTCTCCAGCGCGGCGTGGTCGTAGTTGCAAGTTGATGCCCCTTGAGATGCCGACGTTGAGGGGCACTCGGATTTCCTCCGATGAGCAGGTTAGATGAGTTTGATCACGTAGTAAATGCATTCTAAAGACTACTTCCATGTCCATTTCCTAATTCTCCCCCTGCCCACTATTTCACAGGCTAGGCTCGGTGCGAGTGGAGATTGGCTTGCATATGTACGAGAGGGTACCAACATCAATTTGCACAACATTTACAACGGTGACACCATTCCCGTAGAACCTTTGTCCAACATTGGGATCAGCCATGCAACGGGCCACCGCATGAATTGGTACGATGGAACCACAGTGAGATTGAATAAGGTAGCACGAACCTTGCACATGGCGGTCAAAGGTGGACCATGCTGTCTGCGGCCGATTTGTTGCCATACGAGTAGGAAGACGCTGTGCTCCTTTCTAACCGCATCTTCGCGGTGACAAACCAGGGGACTTATTTTGTATGGGACACATCCTACGATATACTCCCTCTCTCCTAGTTTATTTGTTTTGAATCTTTTCGTTTTATAAGTTTCAAATTCAAATTTAGAGCTCCCCATCACATGTTGAGATTACAATGTCCATTAAATTGTTGCGTGCATGTATAGTAAAGAAACAAATCTCGAGTTTGGCACGAGTTCGTGCTGCGGGAGCACCACAAGCCCTGGCGCAGGAGTTACATGTCCCTCTCAGGGCCGTCAGGACTGAGCTTCAGCGCCTTACTACACCTACCTTTGAGTCAATAACATGTGGACCTGATAGGTGACTGGTCCACATGTAATGCTCCCGAAGGCAGAGGGGCAGTGGGGCCAAGAGGGGTGAGCCGCAGGTCGGGGGACGTGTGGTTTCATGGGTTCGAGCGGTGTCGTGGGAATCGCGGGTGGATGTGGTAGAAACTTGATGCTCGCCGCATTTTGGTGGCCCACATGTCATGCACACAAAGGCAGATGGGCGGTGCGACCGAGAGGGGTGAGGCTGTAAGTGCATCTAGTGCCACCCCTAGTTGGTTTTGGAGTATTGACGACAAATTTGGTTGAGGGACTAATGTGTTTGTGAGAATTGCAGGATAACACAGGTAGTGTCCCTCATTGATTCGGTTTACCTACCGGAGATGACCCCTAAAAATGTATGAAGACATTGACGACAATGGTGGTATGTGAAGATATTCATATTGAAGACTATGACATGAGAAGACATTGAGTGAAGACTATGGAGCGCGAAGACTGTGTCATTTTGTTGTTTCCTTTTTGTTCTTTGTTGAGTCATAGGAACCACCGTACTGTTAAGTGGGGTCCAAGTGAACAAAGTCAGAATGACTGAAGTGATGCTCAACCCAAATCCTATGTCTTCGCGCGAAGACAATGAGAGCAAATCTTATCCAGAGTTGGCTGAGTCAGCTTTGCTTGTAGCCCAAGTAAAGTTGCCGTGTGTGTTTGAAATCTGACCGTTGGAACACGTGTTGGGTCCTTAGTGACCCAGGGTCATTTCAGACATATCAAGTCGGGTTGCCTAGTGGCTATAAATAGCCCACCCCCTACACCATAAATTGGTGGCTACTCAGAGTTAGTGCACGGCTTTTGTCGTTTGAGAGCAACCCACCTTGAAGCCTTTGAGAGAGAGAAATCCTTGCGAGGACAAAGCCCAAACACGCAGAGCCAAAGAGTGTTAGGCATCTAAAAGTGCTAGTATCGACTAGAGGGGGGGTGAATAGGCGATTTTTATGAAAGTCTTCAAAACATGGAAGTTTCGAAGACAAGCAACAGAAATGACCTAGTTGATATGCAGCGGAAGATAAACTACCATAAGCAAGCCATAGTCAAGTATGCAATGATGTGAAAGTACAGGACTAATACTAGCTAAGTAGTAAGGATCAGGATGGAAGATATTATGAAGCCAATCAACAGTAGTAGTCAAGCAATGAAGTCAAACACATACACAGATAGGCAGTGACTTCACGAAGACAAACTTAAGTAAAGGATGGAAAGGGATAGAACCAGTCGCTCATTGAAGACATAGGATTTGTTGGACCAGTTCCAGTTGCTGTGACAACTGTACGTCTGGTTAGGGAGGCTGCGATTTAACTCAGAAGACCGTGTCTTCACCTTATTCCCCTTGAGCTAAGGACACCTAGTCCTCGCCCAATCACTCTGGTAAGTCTTCAAGGTAGACTTCCAAACATTCACATACTTCGTTCACCGGCAATCCACAATGACTCTTGGATGCTCAGAACGCGACGCCTAACCGGCTGGAGGATTCATAGTCCTCAAGTGTAATAAGTCTTCAGGTCACACAGACAGAAAGACTTCAGTGATGCCTAACACTCTTTGGCTATGGGTGTTTGGGCTTTGTCCTTGCAAGGATTTCTCTCTCTCAAATGCTTCGAGGTGGGTTGCTCTCAAACGACAAAAGCCGTGCACAAACTCTAAGCAGCCACCAATTTATGGTGTAGGGGGTGGGCTATTTATAGCCACAAGGCAACCCGACCTGATTTGTCCGAAATGACCCTGGGTCACTAAGGAACTGACATGTGTTCCAACGGTCAGATTTCAAACACACGCGGCAACTTTACTTGGGCTACAAGCAAAGCTGACTCATCCAGCTCTGGATAAGATTTGCTCTCATTGTCTTCGCTCGAAGGCATAGGATTTGGGTTGAGCATCACTTCAGTCACTCTGACTTAGTTCACTTGGACCCCACTTAACAGTACGATGGTTCCTATGACTCAACAAAGACGAAAAGGAAACAACGAAACCACACAGTCCTCACGCTCCATAGTCTTCACGTAATGTCTTCTCATGTCATAGTCTTCAATATGAATATCCTCTCATACCACCATTGTCTTCAATGTCTTCATACATTTTTAGGGGTCATCTCTGGTAGGTAAACCGAATCAATGAGGGACACTACCTGCGTTATCCTGCAATTCTCACAAACGCATTAGTCCCTCAACCAACTTTGTCGTCAATACTCCAAAACCAACTAGGGGTGGCACTAGATGCACTTACAATCTCCCCCTTTTTGGTGATTGATGACAAACTGGTTGAAGTTTTCAACGGGGATAAAGTATGTGAAATTGTAAGGATAGGGAATTGTCTTCATAAGTAGCAAGGGCTCCCCCTGAAGATGTGCATATAAGTAATTTTCTTTTGGAATGCAAATGCACATGGCAGGTTGTACTTGTGGAGATCCACTTCAACTTATGAAGATAATTCATCATGCATGAAATGATATAGCAAGTAGAATTACATGCATAATGAAAAATGGACGTCTGCAGAATGATCTAAGTGTGGAAGTTATCATCTCACATGCGGAATTTATCATCGCATCACAGTAAAGCATATAAGTAGCAGACGACCATCAAGTTTAGGTGTTACAACTCAAAGAACCAAATGTTTTAAAAAGCAAGAGTTGTAAGCACGAGGAAAAATGTAATGCAACCGCCCATATGAACCCGCTTGAAGACTATCAACTCATACGCTTCTCCCCCTTTTGTCAGTAAGGACCAAAAAGGTTTGAAGACATAGAGCATCTACTCGTCCTCATGAGTAGGTGAAGCAGTAGGGTTGTCGTCGTTGGTTGGCGGTGCAGACGAACTTGGTGCAATGTCGATGCGTGCAGTAGTAGGAGGTGGTGAAGTAGCATCATCTTCATCATCGATCACTCTGGCATTGACAGTTGCCACGGAGGAAGAATATTCACAGTCTTCAAGAGATGGAGTGCGACGTAGGACAACAGTCCGTGGAGGAGTGGAGTCAAACTGGAATCTTGCATTGAAGCCATCGTCTTGAAGATCTGCTTCAGCACTAAGCGGGGTCAAACTCTTCCATGATCACGGGCAAGTCTCGTGAGCAACAAAGGCATTCTTGGTGGCAAGGTTACGAATGCGATTGACATCCACCAAGAGGCTTTGCATCTGTCTCTTGAGGCAATAGTGATGCTTATCCTGTTTCTGATGAAGGGCCACAAGAAGTTCTCGGTCATTGAGAATGCGAGAACGCTTCCGAGGCCTTTGGGCAATGGTGCTTTCAGTGGCTTCAGTAGGTGCTCGATGAGGCAGACGAGTATTTCCAGCCAATGGATAGATTCGTGTTGCTGCTTGAACACCTTCAATGGGTTGAGTGAAGCTTTGGTGCTCGGCATTCTGAAGACAAAGAGGCTTCTTGGCAGGGTCAGAGTATATGGCTTCAACTAACATATCAACCTCTGGTAAAAAGATCAGATGATTGCGATTAGAGGGCTGATAGTTGACAGATGAGTGTCGCTTGATGAGGCGCATGACCCATGGAGCATAAAACTTCAGACCAAATAGGTCAGATCCAGAAGCACCAAGTTGCCTGATGAAGAATTCTTGAGTATTGAAGCTGATGCCATTGAGAATGTAAAAGACCAAAGTCTTCATAGCTCCTTCAAGTTTGGCCACTGATGAATATCCTTTGATAGGCCATAGAGTTAGCCTGATAATATGATATATTATGCGTGGCAGATACTCAAGGTCTTCAACAAAGAACTTTGTTGGATATTCAGCATCAGATGGCAAAGGCTTCATCATGCTCAACATCTGGCTCATGTTGGGTTCTGGCTTATGGAAGATGCTCTCCGATGCATTGCGGTGTAGCTGATAGTCAGGTTCATATAGCTCTCCAGGAGTGGCTAGCCCTGTAAGCTCGATGATGTCAAGAGCTTTGGCTTCATGATGAACATTTCCGGTCATCCACTCGAGGACCCATGTCTTGATATCTCTGTTGTAGCCGCGAATGTGTAGAGTAGCATAGAATTGAAGCAATAGCTCTTCATTCCAGTGTTCTTTGTCTGTCACAAAGTTGAGCAGACCAGCATCACGAAAGCAATCAAGTGCTTCTTCTAAGCACGGCAGTCCAGCAATGGCTTCAGTGTCAAGGCGCATATGAGGGAAAATGCGCCCTTGATCATATAGAACGCAGGAGTAATAGCTTCTCTGCTGATAGCTCCAGAACCGATCTGATGATATCTTTGGCTTTGAGTAGGGGTTCTTGGCGCTGTCAAAGAAGGTATTGTGGCCCTTGAAGCCATTTGCATTGAAGGACCCTGGTGAGTTTGCAGTACCTGGAAACCTTGGCAGTCTTGGCTTTGGCTTCTGGACCTGAGGCCTATGCTCAACATGATAATCAAATAGAGGTCTAGAGGCAGTAGGCGGAGGTACCAGAATGGGCCATCGGACAGTGGTTAGCTGACCATGATTGTATGCTTGCTCAATTGTATGGGGCCTTGGTGGCGGAACAGGAGCAGGGGCAACAGCTGAGGCTTTAGGCTGCACAACAGGTGCTTCAGGAGCAGTTGTCTCATTAGCTTCAGGTGCAGTTGTCTCATTAGCTTCAGGTGCAGTGGCCTCATTGGCTTCAGGCTCAGTGGCCACATTGGCTTCAGGCACACTGGTAGGTGCAGGCTCCACATTAGCGTCAGCCATGACTACGTCATTGGCTTCATTGGCGTTGGTGGAGACAGCTTCAACATTTTCAACCTCCTCTTGATGAACAGGAGGGTCGGGACTGGCACGTTCACATCTGGAACAGCTTCTTCAATCACTGGGGGAGTAGGGACATGTATGTCTTCTTGATTTTCCTCGGCTGATGCAGCCGAAATGTCTTCAGCAGCTTGGGCTTCAGACTCGGAGACATTCACAGTAGGAGTGGGTTCAGAAAATACTTGACGTGCAACAGGCTGGCATTGCACTTCTCCTTCTGGAACGCTCGACAGAGGGACTTGAGGCCTTTGTCCTTTGCGAAGCCTGCGAAATGCTGGCAACGCCTTAGGAGATGGAGTTGGCTGGGCCTCAAAGTCTTCATCTTCTTCTTGCACGGGTGGTGTTGCTTGTTGTTGTTGTTGGGGAGTACTTGGGGAGTCTTGTTGCTGTGGGTGATCAGCCCACGATGCATCCTGAGCAATTGGCGTCAGAGGACGACCAATGCTGATGAGTTCGCTGTTCGTAAGAACAGGCGATGATACCACGTTGTGTTCGATCTGAGGAAGAACTTCATCATCTTCAACATTGTCATCATGACCAATGTCTTCAGCAGCGGTGGGTTCAGCTGCTGGAATATCTTCAACTTCATGAGCCTCTGTGAAGCAGGCTCATGAACTATCATCCTTCTTTCTTGATGTTCTGACGCAGGGCAAACCACTGAAATGGGTTCAACAACTAAGGGCTCCGTGGGAGCAGCCCTAGTCTTCTTGGTCTTGCGCTTCTTCTTGGAGGGAGCGGCATTAGAGGCTTCAGTATTCTTCCTCTTTCTGGCTTCAGCCTCGGCAGCCCTCGTCTTCTTCTGTTCTGAAGCGGTTGTGGTGACCTTTGGCTTCGAGCCAGTCATGCTGCTTGGGAAGATAATGCGAGGGGCTTCTTGGCTTGAAGGTGCAGGCTGGTCAGCAGGAAGCTTCTTCTTTTTCTTTGCAGTCATCCTGGGGTCAATGCCAGGACGGCCAAGTGACTTACGCTTCTCAGCCTCATTGTAGGCAAGCACACACTTATCAGCCAAACTCTTCATGCGCTCTCGAGAGCCCTGAGCTTCTTCACGCTTCTTAAGAAAAGCTTCTTTAAGCTCATGCAACATGACCTTGAAATTTCTGACGTCTTGAACACTTAGCTTGGCCACATGCTTCTTGAATTGAGCCTTTTCATAATCAATCTTGTTCTTCATCTCAACTATGCGCTGAGCGAGAGCTAGCTCAGAAGCAATGGCGCCATTGAAGGCGACACTGAGGCCAATGGGAAGCTGCAAATCTTCAAAGCTAAGATTGGGGGTGTCGAACCACTCATCAATGAAGTTGTGGATGATTGCCACATCAAAGAGAGGCAAGTTGTTGAAGATTTCTGCTTCTTCCTTGCTCTTTATTAGTTCCTCAAGGGCATCATCAGCAAGAGCTTCATCACTGGACAGATCAATGGGTTCTTCACGCAGAATGGCGGCAGGAGTCAAGGCTTGATCAGTATGCCTGATAAGTTGCTTTTTCTTCTCCATCTTCTTGGAGATACGGGATTGATCTTCAGACTGCACACTAGCTTCAGGAGGTGCAGTGGCCAGTGGCTTCGCATGAGAAGTTTTTGGAGGTGCAGTTGATCTAGAAGCCTTTGGCTTCTTTTGCTTCTGCGGCTTGGGAGGAGGAGCTTGAGCTTCATCAGAGTCAGCATCATTATCAGAATGATCTACTCTGGCACCCTGGACCAAGATGTAGGTGATGAGGCCGTCAAGGTTGGAGAAGGGGCCGATGACATTGGGTTCTGCATCACGGGAGCCATCGGTACGAGGAGCAGAGGGACCAGGGTTGAAGTCCAATCCCAAAGACTTCTTGTTTTTCTTGGCCGAAGCCTGGGCGAACTGAAGGTTGCACTTGAAGAGAGCATCGTCACGACACCAGAGTAATGATGTGGGATCGGTGTTCTCAGGCTGAGGTCCACGGACCATGCAAGGATAGAAGCCTTGCGCAATAGCTTCAGCTCTGTTCTTGGGTTGAAGTCCTCGATAGAGAATATCACCCCAAGGTCTCTTGATAGCATTCTTCTCTGCATATTCCTTTGTCACAAACTTGTACTTGAACCATTCTTCAGCCCAATAGCGTTGAATCCATTGGATTCGTGTCTTGCGCTGATGATAAGTTTCTTCAGGATCTGTCTTGTAGAGCTCTGCAAGGTCATCAGGCAGATCTTTGGATGTTCCTTCTCTGCGCTGTTTGCCACCCTTCCTTGCTGATTTTTCTGCAGCCATGAACTTCAAACAAAATGGCTTCAATACATTCAAAGGCTTTAGAGACTTACGCTTGCTGGTCAAGCAGGAACTGGCTTCAGGAGAATTGATATGATGTTGTAAGTATTCTGCAAACAAATGCAGACTATGAGAACCAAGGGATTCTCCCACAGACATGTACCTGTGACAGCATTAGAGATGCAAGGGAAGGGGAAGAGGTCATATGCATTCTCAGAAGATTTTGAAGATAAATCAATTTGAAGACATTGACCTCATGATGCGAAGACATTCACTTATATAGGTGAGTTGGTTCCAGATTTGTACCAATCCGTGAATAAGTACAAGTGAGGAATCAAACTAGACAGGAAATCTAAGTGACTTGACTAGGCAGTATGAGATGCAGATAGAATAGATCTAGCATTGTGTAAGCAGAAACCACTTTCGGTAAATAGGATGAAATCTTGAAGATCAAAAAGGTGGTAAAATAAGAGTTATAATTACCGCACGACGAACTGCTAGATGGGATGAATAGGAGACCGAGCAGTTCAGCCCACCGTGCCCTAACTTGGCGACGGAGGACACCTACTGCGACGGCGGAGAGGACGATGTCCGCGACCGGCGTGAGGACAGCGTCGGAGAAGTCGCGGCAGCTAAGCGCTTCGTCGCCGGCATCGTCGAGAGCTAGCGGTGGCGCTAGGGTTTTGACGGAGGTGGAGAGGTGGAAGAATGATTTCTTTACCGCAGGGGACAAGTATTTATAAGCAGGTGAGCAGCACAGGGCAATTACGCTGGTGCCCCTGGCGGTTCACATCTGAGGGGCACGTGGCAAGCATGCAACATACTCAGAGTTGTCCCACGTTCCCACGCCCGCCAGGCATGTCGGAGAGTTGTTCCGGCTTCTCCGGATTTCAACAATAAAGATAAGTCATTTAAAACAGATTTAATGTTTATCTCTTTGCCTTCTGCTGACTAGGACGCAGAGAAGACATTCGACAGTTTCAATAGAATGCATATGATTTGGACAGATAGAGTTTGATATAGAAAGTATAGAGAGGTTAGGGTCCGATCACATTCACTTAGTTCAAAAGATCCAACTTGAAGACATAGCTATAAGTGAATGCTGTAGAGGACAGAACACTAGTATATATATATTAGAAAGCAATCAAATCATCATAGTGCAGAAAATCATGAAGATAAATTGAAACCGAAGACAAACCAAATGCGAAGTCATTGCAATATAACGCCATGAGTGAAAACACTTCAAACAGAGAAATTTGGTGGTGTCGTTACCCACCGTATAGGAAGTATTAGACCCAGACACGACGCACAATTATCGTGGCGCTCCGAAGTCAAATTCCAGGTTAATGTATTCACACTCAGAGTGTAAATCTTCATTGATTGAAGATATACATTACTTTGTGTGTTGCACATCTAAGTCATCAACATGCATAAGTGTTAGGATGTGTGCCTGATCACAGGACATTTGAGGATTCCAAGATATTTAGCTCACACCGTAACTTGCAAAACCTTTTCTCATCCAAGGGCTTTGTGAAGATATCTGCAAGTTGCTCTTCAGTGTTGACGTGAATGATATCGATATCTTTCTTCATGACATGATCTCTGAGAAAGTGATGACGAATTTCAATGTGCTTTGTCTTCGAGTGTTGAACTGGATTGTTGGCTATCTTGATGGCACTTTCGTTGTCGCAGAATAGAGGTACTTGTTTCAGGTTGATGCCATAGTCCTTGAGTTTGCTTCATCCATAGAAGCTGAGCACAACAGGATCCAGCAGCAATGTATTCAGATTCAGCAGTTGAGAGTGATACACAATTCTGCTTCTTTAAAGACCAACACACAAGTGATCGACCAAGAAAATGACATGTGCCTGATGTAGACTTGCGATCCACTTTGTCACCAACATAATCAGCATCCAAGAATCCAACCAAATCAAATTTTGAGCCCTTGGGATACCATAATCCGAGTGTTGGGGTGTAAGCCAAATATCGAAGAATTCGCTTCACAGCTAAGTGATGCGATTCCTTTGGTGTCGCTTGGAATCGAGCACACATGCAAACACTAAGCATAATATCTGGCCTAGATGCACATAGATAAAGTAAAGAACCAATCATGGAGCGGTATACCTTTTGATCGAACTCTTTACTATTGTCGTCGGGACCAAGATGATGTTTGGCTGGCATTGGCGTCGTGTAGCCTTTGCAGTTTTCCGTTCCAAACTTCTTCAGACAATCTTTGAGGTATTTTTCTTGAGATATGATGATGCCATTTCTTTGCTGACAAATTTGAAGACCAAGGAAGAACTTCAGCTCACCCATCATGGACATCTGATATTGCTCTTGCATCATGTACCCAAACTCATCACTATACTTCTGGTTGGTGCATCCGAAGATTATGTCATCCACATATATTTGGCACACAAACAGTTCACAATCACATGTCTTTGTGAAGAGTGTGGGATCGAGGGATCCTGGTTTGAAGCCTTTGCTCTTCAGGAAGTCTTTGATTGTATCATACCATGCGCGAGGAGCTTGTTTGAGGCCATACAGTGCTTTGTTTAGCTTGTACACCATATCAGGATGTTTTGGATCTTCAAAGCCAGGTGGTTGAGCGACATATACTTCTTCTTCAATCTTGCCATTTAGAAATGCACTCTTCACATCCATTTGATATAGCAAGATGTTGTGATGATTAGCGTAGGCTAGCAGTGTGCGAATAGCTTCAAGCCTAGCAACAGGAGCAAATGTTTCATCGAAGTCAATTCCTTCAACTTGAGTATATCCTTGAGCCACAAGACGTAATTTGTTTCTGATGACTTGACCATGCTCATCTTACTTGTTTCGATATATCCATTTTGTTCCAATAATGTTATGCTTGCGAGGGTCAGGTCGCTTGACAAGTTCCCAAACATTATTCAGCTTGAACTATTGAAGTTCTTCTTGCATGGCTTGAATCCATTCAGGTTCCATAAAAGCTTCAACAACTTTCTTGGGTTCTGATATTGACACAAATGAAAAGTGCCCACAGAAGTTTGCTAGTTGTGTTGCTCTTGATCGAGTGAGTGGACCAGGTGCATTGATGCTGTCAATTATCTTCTCTATTTGAACTTCATTTGCAACACGAGGATGAATAGGACGAAGACTTTGCTCTTGCTGATCATTATCATTATTGGAAGGATTGTCTTCGGTCTGAGCATTGTCTTCAGGTTGGCTTGGGGCAGAAATGATAAGTTCCTCTTTAGGCTGTGCTTCAGAAGGCATGATTTCACCAGTTCCCATCAGCTTCATAGATTCACTGGGCGGAGCTTCGTCTTGTGTACTTGGCAGAATCTCTCTCTGTGAACCATTGGTTTCATCAAATTTCACATCCACAGTTTCGACGATTTTGTAGAGATACAGGTTGAAGACTCTGTAGGAGTGTGAGTCCTTTCCATAGCCAAGCATGAAGCCTTCGTGAGCCTTAGGTGCAAATTTTGACTTGTGATGGGGATCCTTGATCCAGCATCTAGCTCCAAATACTCTGAAGTACCTGACGTTTGGCTTCTTGCCAGTAAGGAGCTCATAGGATGTTTTGTTCAGAAGCTTATGGATGTACACACGGTTGATGATGTGATAGGCTGTATCAATAGCTTCAGGCCAGAACTTTCTTGGTGTCTTGTATTCATCTAGCATTGTTCGAGACATCTCAATGAGGGTTTTGTTTTTGCGCTCAACGATGCCATTTTGCTGTGGTGTGTATGGAGTAGAGAACTCATGAGTGATTCCCATTGTATCCAGATACAAATCAAGTCCTGTGTTCTTGAATTCAGTGCCATTGTCACTTCTGATATGCTTGATCTTCACACCATAAATGTTCATTGCCCGATTGGCGAAGCGCCTGAAGACATCTTGCACTTCAGTCTTGTAAAGAATTATATGAACCCATGTGTATCTTGAGTAGTCATCAACAATGACGAAGCCATAGAGACAGGCAGTTGTTGTGAGGGTGGAGTAGTGAGTAGGTCCAAATAAGTCCATGTGTAACAGCTCGAAGGGTTGAGATGTTGTCATGATTGTCTTCGAGGGGTGCTTTGCCCTTGTCATCTTTCCAGCTTCACAGGCACCACACAGATGATCCTTCTTGAACTTGACATCCTCGATGCCAATGACATGCTTCTTCTTGACGAGTGAGTGTAAGTTCCTCATGCCAGCATGTCCTAGCCTTCAATGCCAGAGCCAGCATTCTAAAGCTTTTGTGAGAAGACATACGGCAAGCTGTGGACCTACTGAGAAATCTACCATGTATAGATCATCTTTTCGATATCCTTCAAAGACTAGAGATTTGTCAGATTCCATTAGTACAAGGCAGCGATATTTTCCAAATAGCACAATCATGTTCAAGTCACAAAGCATTGAGACAGACATTAAGTTGAAACCAAGGGATTCAACAAGCATCACTTTATCCATGTGTTGATCCTTTGAGATTGCAACTCTACCTAGACCCAATACCTTGCTTTTACCAGTGTCAGCAAATATGATGTGACTCTTGTCGGATGGACGTAAGGTTGAGTCCATGAGAAGACTTCGATCACCAGTCATATGATTAGTGCATCCACTGTCCATAATCCATTCTGAAGCTTTTGGTGATGTACCCTACAGTGCAGTTAGGAGGATAGGCTTCACAAGAGTGTTGTGAAGCATAAGCATTTGACACATATAGGGATTGTCACAGCTTATATCAAAGTTAGGACATATAGTATGACTGATAAGCGATTCAGATGTGAAGTATATAGAATGACATTTTATCATGCGTCCTAAATGTGTTTTAGATCCCCAGCAATAGTATCAGACGCCATTGATTGCTGGCTGGAGACCGTATTCTGCAAAAGTGAGTTAGTTCTTCTTTGCCACCCACATCTTTAGGGGTGGCTTAGAAGCAATGAGTCTAAGTGCAGCATCTGAGAATTTTGGCTTTGGAGCCCTAGCAAATAGCCTTGTAGGAGATGAATGATACTCATATGAATAAGCAGAAAAGTTCTTAGTCCTATGAACATAGCGGTTCGAAGATACACGCTCATATTCATAAGTCTGAGCATGATTTCCCTGTAAAACATTGGCGTTAGGGTGACTCAGGTGAGTCTTGTATCTGTATGAAGCCTTTGGACCATATGAAGCTATAGGTCTGGGGTTTGTCTTCTTCCTTGGTGGTGTCATGATGACATTCATAGGAAGATTCTCAATGTACTGCTTAGGTACCCAGATCTTCTTCATAGGTGTTCCATTCCCGCAGTTAGTACCAATGTACCTGGCAAACACTTCACCATTCTGATTTTTGAACAGCTTATAGTTTGCATCAAAGGATTCGTCAATGATAATAGGATTAGCACAGGTAAAGCCAGATAAAGTGGACAGATCTACTGAAGGTTCCTTTGCAGCAACCCATGTGGTTTTGGGGTACTGCTCAGGCTTCCAGTACGAGCCATCAACATTCATTTTCCTCTCGAACCCAACACCCTCTTTCCTAGGGTTTTGGTTCAGAATCTTCTTTTTGAGGACATTGCAGAGTGTCTGATGTCCCTTCAAACTTTTGTAGATCCCTGTTTCAAGCAATGTCTTCAACATAGTATTTTCATCAGCAATATCAGTGGTATCCTCCACAGAGGGGTTAGTAACCACGTCAGTAGGTGAAGACAATGAAACAGTAGCAGCAGTGGAACATTCAGCAACAGATGTAGTGTTATCACGCTCAATGCATTTTAGACATGGTGGTTCAAATCCACTCTGTGTAACGCTGATTTGTTGAGCAAGTAATGAATCACGCTCCTTCTAAAGATCTTCATAATCCACTCTTATCTTTTCAAGGTCTAGCTTCTTTGAAGACATTCAGAAGAAAGCTTCTCATGACCAGACAAGAGAGCATTATGTTGATCTTGAAGGGCGTCAAACTTGGCATGAAGTCTCTGAAGACTATCAGCCAAAGCTTTTGACTGATCCATTTCTTCACCCAACATATCATCGCTCTTACTAAGAATGTCTTGAACCTTTTCCAAGATTCTTTGCTGTTTAGTGGCAAGGAAAGCAAGCTTGTCATAACTGGGGCCAAATTCATCACCTGATTCATCATCGCTAGATTCAGAGAGGTAGCATTCAGTTACCTTATCACCCCTTGCCATGTGGCATGATGAGGATGATGATGATTCAGTTGCAAAGGTCATCTCCTTAAGAGACTCCTTGTAGTCCTCAAACCACGGATCATGACGAGTGCCATGACCTTCATAGACCGCAGAAAGCCGGTCCCAGATTAGCTTCGCGTGATTGAGGTGCATAACATTCCTGAACTGATTTTTGAACAGATGAGAGCAGATGACATCCTTCGCCATAAGGTTCAATAGAGTGTACTTGCGAATGTCATCGGCCTCAGCCATCTTGCATAGATCAGTGAGGCCAATCTCAGTGACGGTCCATAGTTCGCTATCCATTGCCATGAGTCGCTTCTTCATCATGGCCTTCCATCAGGGATACTCATGACCGTCAAAGGTGGGGCAAGATATGTTCCTCAATCCTGCAGTTGACATAGCTGAAACTCCAGGTGGTTAAACCGAATCACACAGAACAAGGGAGTACCTTGCTCTGATACCAATTGAAAGTGCTAGTATCGAGTAGAGGGAGTTGAATAGGCGATTTTTATGAAAGTCTTCAAAACTTGGAAGTTTCAAAGACAAACAACAGAAATGACCTAGTTGATATGCAGCGGAAGATAAACTACCATAAGCAAGTCATAGTCAAGTATGCAATGATGTGAAAGTACAGGACTAATAGTAGCTAAGTAGTAAGGATCGGGATGGAAGATAGTATGAAGCCAATCAACAGTAGTAGTCAAGCAATGAAGTCAAACAGATACACATATAGGGACTGACTTCACGAAGACAAACTTAAGTAAAGGATGGAAAGGGATAGAACCAGTCGCTCATTGAAGACACATGATTTGTTGGACCAGTTTCAGTTGTTGTGACAACTGTACGTCTGGTTAGGGAGGCTGAGATTTATATCAGAAGACCGTGTCTTCACCTTATTCCCCTTGAGCTAAGGACACCCAGTCCTCGCCCAATCACTCTGGTAAGTCTTCAAGGTAGACTTCCAAACCTTCACAGACTTCGTTCACCGACAATCCACAATGACTCTTGGATGCTTAGAACGCGACGCCTAACCGGCTGGAGGATTCACAGTCCTCAAGTGTAATAAGTCTTCAGGTCACACAGACAGAAAGACTTCAGTGATGCCTAACACTCTTTGGCTCTGGGTGTTTGGGATTTGTCCTCGCAAGGATTTCTCTCTCTCAAATGCTTCGAGGTGGGTTGCTCTCAAACGACAAAAGCCGTGCACAAACTCTGAGCAGCCACCAATTGATGGTGTAGGGGGTGGGCTATTTATAGCCACAAGGCAACCCGACCTGATTTGTCCGAAATGACCCTGGGTCACTAAGGAACTGACACGTGTTCCAACGGTCAGATTTCAAACACACGCGGCAACTTTACTTGGGCTACAAGAAAAGCTGACTCATCCAGCTCTGGATAAGATTTGCTCTCATTGTCTTCGCTCAAAGACATAGGATTTGGGTTCAGCATCACTTCAGTCACTCTGACTTAGTTCACTTGGACCCCACTTAACAGTACGGTGATTCTTATGACTCAACAAAGAAGAAAAGGAAACAACGAAACCACACAATCTTCGCGCTCCATAGTCTTCACGTAATGTCTTCTCATGTCATAGTCTTCAATATGAATATCCTCTCATACCACCATTGTCTTCAATGTCTTCATACATTTTTAGGGGTCATCTTCGGTAGGTAAACCGAATCAATGAGGGACACTACCTGCGTTATCATGCAATTCTCACAAACGCATTAGTCCCTCAACCAACTTTGTCGTCAATAGTCCAAAACCAACTAGGGGTGGCACTAGATGCACTTACAGCATCACTAAAGTCTTCCTGTCTGCGTGACCTGAAGACTCATTACACTTGAGGACTGTGAATCCTCCAGCCGGTTAGCCATCGCATTCTGAGCATCCAAGAGTCATTGTGGATCGCCGGTGAATGAAGTCTATGAAGGTTCGGAAGTCTACCTTGAAGACTTACCAGAGTGATTGGGCGAGGACTATGTGTCCTTATCTCAAGGGGAATAAGGTGAAGACGCGGTCTTTTGAGTTGAATCTCAGCCTCCCTAACCAGACGTACAGTTGTCACAGCAACTGGAACTGGTCCAACAAATCCTGTGTCTTCAACAAGTGACTGGTTCTATCCTCTCCCTCCCTTTACTTAGTGTTTGTCTTTGTGAAGTCATTGCCTATTTGTCGTACCTGTTTGACTTCATTGCTTGACTACTATCGTTGGTTGGCTTCATACTATCTTCCATCCTGATCCTTACTACTAAGCTGCTATTAGTCTTTGTACTTTCACATTATTGCATACTTGACTATGGTTTGCTTGTTGTAGTTTATCTTCCACTGCATATCAATTAGGTCATTTCTATTTTTTGTCTTCGAAACTTCCATGTTTTGAAGACTTTCATAAAAATCGCCTATTCACCCCCTTCTAGTCGATAACTAGCACTTTCAATTGATATCAGAGCAAGGTACTCTCTTGTTCTGTGTGATTCGGTTTAACCACCTGGAGTTTTAGCTATGTCGGCTGCAGGGATAATCAAAGTCTCCGCTGCTTACCCCGTGTTCGATGGAACTGAATATCCCTACTGGAAGAATAAGATGCGCATGCATCTTGAAGCCATTGATGTCGACCTCTGGTATGTCATCAAGAACGGCGTTCCCAAAACTGGTGAAGGTGTCACCCCTACTGATGTCAAGAAGTTCATTCAACTGGACTCTACTGCCAAGAACATCATCTGTGGTCATCTGACCAAAGGACAGTATGGCCATGTGAGTGCTCTGGAAATGTTGAAGCTAGTCTGGGACTGGCTATCCAAGGTCAACGAAGGCGTCTCAACCCAGAGAGATCAAAGGATCAGTGTTCTTCGCAACCTCTTCAACCGCTTCAAGAGAAATGACAATGAAAATGTCCAGCTCACGTTTGATAGCCTCACCGACATCACAAATGTGCTTCGTGCTCTCGGCGCCACTGAGATTACCAAGCACGAAATCGTCAATACACTACTAAGATCACTTGACAGCTCCTTTGACACCCTTGCCCTCATGATACAAGAACGCCCTGACTTCAAGACACTCGATCTGTCTGATATACTTGAGAGGCTTAACACACATGAGTTCCAGCTTTCTGAGAAAAGAGATATCTATGGTCCCAACTATGGCCGGACTCGCTCTTTAAAGGCAAAAGTTGTTTCCTCATCTGAAGAAGAATCTGACTGCAGTTCTGATGATCCTGAAGACACTGGAAAGGAACTTGCTATGCTTGTGAAGAAGTTCCAGAAGTTCACTAAGAAGAAGGGCTTCAGAAAGTCTTCACGATCTAGCTCAAGAAATGATGAAGCTTCCACTCATGACTACAATAAGAGAACATGTCACAAGTGAAAGAAACCTGGACACTATATCTCTGAGTGTCCACAGTGGGACAATGAGAAGAAGAAGAAGAAGAGCAAGGAATATGATTCTGATGACAACAAGAAGAAGAAATCTTCAAAGTCTTCTTCCAAGTCCTCATCAAAGTCTTCATCTCATAAGAAGAGCTCATCTGGCAAGGCTCGTGCTTTTGTTGGCAAGGAGATTGATTCAGAGGAGGAGTCTGCTTCTGAGGAGGCGGAGGTGGAGTCTGAAGAGGAGTCCGACCCTGGCGTTGCAAGTCTGGCTCTAGCCACAGCCTATGTTGCCAAGTCCATCTTCAACACTGAAGACAATGACTTCCACACCAACGTTGATGCTGATGACAAGGACGACCCTGCTCCCATCTACTGCGTCATGGCATGTGGTGCCAAGGTAAAATCACGTGATGCTTACTTTCAAACATCAAGTGAAGATGACTCTGATTGTGAATCCAAACCCAACTACAAAACACTTGCTAAAATTGCAACTAAACAACAAAAAGCTATGGAACATACTCAAAAACTGTTAGACAAAAGCGATGACCTGTTGGATGCAGAAATGACACGTTCACAGTCCTTAGTTGAAGACATAAAAAATCTTCATGCTAAGTACCAAGAACTTGAAAGTCGTCATGAAACGCTCTCAACCACTCATGAAAAGCTCTCCTATGATTATCTTCAAAGGAAGCAAGAGCTTGAGAAATTGAGTGCGGCTCATGAAGATCTTCAAAAAGAGAATGAGTCACTTCGCGCTCAACAGATCAGTCCCGCTCAGGATTTGAGCCACCATGTCTAAAATGCCTTGAGCGTGATAACGCTACCTCTGTTGCTGAATGTTCCACTGCTGCTACTGTTGCATTGTCTTCAACTACTGATGTGGTAACTAACCCCTCTGCGGAGGATACCACTACTATTGCTAATGAAAATGCTAGGTTGAAGACATTGCTTGAAACAGGGATGTATAAAATCTGAAAGGACATCAGACACTTTGCGATGTCCTCCAAAAGCAGATTCTCAACCGAAACCATGGGAAAGAGGGTGTTGGGTTCAAGAGGAAAATGAATGTTGAGGGTTCCTACTGGAAGCCTGAGCAGTATCCCAAAACCACATGGGTTGCTGCAAAGGGACCTTCAGTGGATCCATCCACCTTATCTAGCTTTACCTGTGCTAATCCTATTATCATTGATGAATCCCTTGATGCAAACTATAAGCTATTCAAGAATCAGAATGGTGAAGTGTTTGCCAGGTATATTGGTACTAACTGCAGGAATGGACCACCTATGAAGAAGATCTGGGTTCCCAAAAGCTGTCTTGAGAATCTTCCAGTGAATGTGATCATTGAAAGTGCGTTATGTCGACTAGAGGGGGGGCTGAATAGGCGATTTTTATGAATTCTTCACTGAGGAATTTGCCAGTGAGGAAATTCCTTAGTGAAGAACTGTTAGCAGCGGAATAAGTACTCAGAAGTAATCATAACAGAATACAAGCATGGTCATCATGATGAAATGAAGACTAGCACAGAGTACAGAAAGCGTAATCACAGGTTAACACAAGATGAAGACAAACAGACTGAAGAAATTGAACTGAGGAAATTGAGAAAGTCTTCAGTCAAAGTCTTCAAACACAGATATGAACAAACACTCAACACAGTAATGAGGAAATGAAAGGGTTGAGGAAATAGAACCAGTTAGGTTGGTGAAGACAATGATTTGGTAGACCAGTTCCAACTGCTGTCTCAGTTGTACGTCTGGTTGGAGCGGCTGAGTATTTAAACTCGAGGACACGCAGTCCCGGACAACCAGTCGCTGAGCACGCAGCTCAGGACACCTAGTCCTCACCGTATTCTCCTTGAACTAAGGTCACGCAGACCTCGTCCAATCACTCGTGGTAAGTCTTCAGGCGACTTCCAAACCTTCACAGACTTGGTCACTCGGCGATCCACAATTCATCTTGGATGCTCTAGACCTTGACGCCTAACCGTCTGGAAGCAGCACAGTCTTCAAAGGTAACGAGCGTCGGATCCACGCAGGATCAATTTCTTCAGTGATGCTCAATCACTTTGGGTTTGTAGGGGTTTGGTTTTGGGGTTTTTCCTCACTTGATGATTTTTGCTCAAAGTCCTCAGAGGATGGGTTGCTCTCAAATGACAAGTGTCAAGTTCTCTCGGAGCAGCCAACCAGCTAGTGGTTGTAGGGGGGCGGCTATTTATAGCCTAGGGAGCAGCCCGACATGATAAGACATAAATTCCCCTCAACGATATGACCGTTAGGTGGATAAGATATTTTGGGACAGCTGGCGCGCAGCACAGCAACGGTCGGAAATTTGACTCTCAAATTCCTCAGGGCTATCATGTTCCTCACTGTGTAGGTAATTCGCACTGACGAATTCCTAACTCCTCAGTCAGAACAAATTCATTAGCGACCAGAAGAACTTTGTCTCTATCACTGAAGAAAGTGACTGAACTATATGAGATTTCCAAAGGCTTCACTCGAAGGGATTGGGGATTTTGAGTTGAGCATCACATGGAAATTTTTCCTTAGTATTTCCTCGACACCCTTTAACAGTACGGTGTTTCCTATGACTCAAGAAAGAGAAAATGAAACTACGAAAACAAAAGTCTTCACGCTTCATGTTCCACAAATGAATACCAAGTCTTCAAGGTCACACCAATTTCTTCACTTTCAAAGTCTTCAGAAAGTCTTCAGAATATCAAAGTCTTCAGTTGAAGAACTTCATTTTTAGGGGTCGACTTTCTCTGTAAATATCAAACTCCTCATAGACTTATAGACCTGTGTACACTCACAAACGCATTAGTCCCTTAACCTATAAGTCTTCAATACACCAAAATCACTAAGGGGCACTAGATGCACTTACAATCTCCCCCTTTTTGGTGATTGATGACAACATAGGTTAAGTTTTCAACGGGGATAAACATATGAAGTGTATGCACTGATTTGAGGAATTTGAATAAGATATAGTAGAACTCCCCCTGAAGATGTGCGTAGTGAGGAATTTGCTTTTGAGGCAATGCACATTTGAAGAGTCGAATCATGGAGATCTCCCCCTATATCTTGTAATTCATACACGCATTTGATATATAATATGAAGAATTTGAAATGCATGATGAAATATGATGCCTGATGAGATTCAGCATGTGTGCAATGTCATTAACGAGGAATAAGCATGCAGAGCATAATGCAACAAAAGTATCAATGCACCATCGGGTTTAAGATTACAACTCGATCCAAATAAAAGTTTCAGAAGAACGAGAGTTGTAACTTAAAAAATGCCCTTAATATAGACCCGTCTGAAGACTAACTCAGATTTCTCCCCCTTTGTCATCAAATGACCAAAGGGATTGAAACTGAGGACTAACGCCCCTGAAGAATTTCAAGTCGATGGAGGAGCGCCAGCGTTGTCGGGGTTGTTTGTTGTAGTAGGGCCTGCCGCAGTGTCGTCCAAATCTTCATGCTCATCAGTGTCACGCGATGAAGAATAAGAGCTGGCCACCAAGGAAGGAACTTTGACCTTCTTGAATTTCTTCGGTGGAGGTGCAGACCAGTCAAATTCTTCCTTGAGACCCATATTCTTTAGATCTGCATCGCTATAGACATGAGAGAGAACAGCCCAGGTGCGGTTGAAGGTTTCATGGAGGTAGTATTGGTTTTTCTTCACTGCATCGTGTGTTGAGGTCATGTTGTGAAGAATTGAACCAAACTGACGCTTGACCCATTTATGATTGCGATCAACCTTCTGATGAAGACTGAGGAGTAACTCACGATCAGTCATCACCCTGGGTGCTGTGGCTTGAGGAGTTTGCTTGGCTGAGGTATTTGCGGCAGAGTCATGTGTGGCGGAATCGTCATTGGTAGAATAAGATGCAGCCTTGCGAAATTGACCATCCAATGGACGAATGCCTTCATCGATCACAGCAGCGGCCTTGCCTTTATCATCAGTTGATGAAACTGTCCGTTTGAGGACTTCAATGGGAGGCAAGTAGCTACCGTGGTTCAGAGTGTCAGCTTTGTAATTCAGTGAAGATCTTGCCCTGATGAATCTCATAATCCAAGGAGCATAGGGCTTCAGCTCGAATGGTGACATAGCAATATTGGCCAGAGTTCTCATGAAGAAATCATGGAAGTTGACGGGAACGCCATGAATGATGTTGAAAAGCATATTCTTCATGATGCCAACAACTTCTTCATCATTTGAGTCGTGGCCTTTGATGGGACTCATTGTCTTCGTCAAAATTCGATAGACAGTCCGAGGCACATAGAGTAATTCCTTGACGAGGAATTTGGTTCGTGGGGCCTGCCTTGGCTTCAAAGGCTTCATCAGCACTTGCATATAGTGATTTGAAAGTTCTAATTCGTTGTAGATACAACGAGCATCATCAAGTGGAGGACTGAGTGGTAGGGCATGAAGCAATTCAGTTGCTGGTGCCTTGTAGTGAGTATTTTCAGACATCCAGTCTAATACCCATGAGTTCATGTCTTCAGTGTCTCCGGTGATGTGCAGAGTTGCATAGAATTGAAGAATGAGTTCTTCATTCCAGTCACAGATATCAATGGAGAAATTCAGAAGTCCTGCGTCGTGAAGAACACTGAGGACTGGCTCAAAGCCGGGCAGAGACTCCATGTCCACATGAGGAATATGTGCATGATCGAAGACTTTGTCTTTGTTGAAGAGCACTGAGGAATAGAAATTGGCTTGGCTGGCAGTCCAGAAACGCTTCTTCCTTATGCGAGCAGAGTCATATGGATTATAATCAGTGAAGAATACATGCTCGGTAAAGAAATCTTCAGCCTTGAACTTCTGTTTGCTTGAGAACGGATTCTTTTGCTTTGGCAGAGGGGTGTCAGTGAGTTGCATCACCACCTCAGGAATCGCGAGCTCAGGTTCTTCAGGCTGAGGAATTTCTTGTTCCTCAACAGGTGCAGTTTGAGGATCAGCAACAGCAGGTTCATCAACACTAGTGGCTGGAATTTCTTCATGGACAGATGAAGTGGGATGAGTTTCTTCAGAGCCCATTTGAACAGTTGGTGCAGGGGACTGAGGTATTTGTTGTAGTGGGGTGAAGAGTGGAGAATTTGGATGCTGACTTTCCCAAAAGTCATCGTTCATCACTGGCGTTGTGTTTCCAATATCCACATCTTCTTCAAGTTCCTCAACACCGGCCTCTTCAGCTGTGAACTGAGGCATAGGTGAGGAAATGACTGGCATTGAAGGGATTGCGTCCACTTCAATTTCTTCATCAATCTGCTCTGACGAAGCAGCAGAATGATGTTCTTCATCAGATCCGGTTGGGATCTCATAGTCTTCTCCAAAAGGAACAAGGTACTTTGATGGCATGGAGGTAATCGGAACAGCATCAATTGGATTTTCGAGTGAGCCGGTCATTGGCTTCATTTTCTTCGCAGCCGAAGAGTTTGACGCAGCTGATGCCTTCCTTTTCTTCACTATAGCTCGCTCTGCAGCCTTGGTCTTCTTCACATCGAATGAACATGGAAGAATTGGAGTTGGTGTAGGTGCAGATGGAGCTAAGGAATCTGGTTGATTTTCTTCAGGCGCAACTGATGCAGTTGCCCTGACTTCTTCAGTTTCTTCAGGCGCACCACTAGTGGATGCCCTGGCAATTTCTTCAGCGGCTGGAATGGGATCATCAGCCCTGGAACTAGCATTTTCATCAGCAGCCTGAACTTCATCAGCGGTGCTGGCATGTTCTTCAGTCGGCTGAGCTGAGGTTCCAGCCTGAGGAATTTCATGTTGCGTTGGGGCAGCAACATTGGTGAATTTCTTCGTCAGATTGACAAATCTTACTTTAGCTCCTTGCCAATCAGCATAGTAGGCATCAAAGTCTTTGCTGAGGGCTTGAATTTTAGACTAAGCCTGGAGAAGTTCCTCAGGTGTCATTCTGACAACGTTTTTCTTCAGGAGCTTCTCCTTTCTGTATTAAGCTTTCTTAATCTCTCTTGCCTTTTCAAACTTCCATTTCTCTTCAGTGATGAAATGGGTCAACATATGACTTTGTCCAGGGGTCAGATGAAAATCAGGCATTGGGGTGTTTGGATCCTTGTGCCAGAGATCAATATAACCGAGGATTTTCCTCGGATACAACAGCAGTGGCACAGATGTGCCTTTGGCTCTAGCGGCCTTCACCTGTCTGTCTCTGATGATTTCCGCAAGTTCATCATTAGAAGCTTCATCATCAGAAGGCACATGGAATGCGACCTGTTTCTTCTTTGGACTTGGCCGAGGACCTCATCCAGCTGTTGCTTTGGTCTTCAGTAGAGTCGGGCCAGATGATGAAATTGGTGCAGCTGAGGAACTTGCTGAAACACCAGAGGCAATCGAGAAACCAGCAGTCCTTTGACATGTAGCCAGATGCACAGGAGCTCAGGACTTTGAAGGAGCTGTTGAGGACTTTGGTGGAGCTGTAGCAGTGTGAGGAATTTGCCTTGAGGGTGCTGCTGAGGAACTTGGCCGTGAGGGCGCTGATGGTGAAGCACTTGGCTTACGAGCAGGCTTCTTTGGCATGGATTTCCTCGGTTGGACCGAGGCCTCAGTTGCAGTAGTAGTGGCAGAATCCTCATCGAATTTCTTCACTGCCTCCTTGGCTTGTCTTGCCAATTTAGCTTGGCGCTTAGCCCATTCTTCAGGAAAGTCCTCACCACGTTTGATGCTTGTGGGATCAGCTACTTGGCCAGGTGCCAATGGAGCTCTTGGGCATGGAGGATTGAGGGCGAATTTCTTCATGTAGTTTGGAGTCACATATCTGTATTCCCTCCATTCCCTTGGCCATCTCCGTTCAATCTTCTGAATGCGCACCTTGCGCTGATTTTTGTTTTCTTTGCCAAATTTTGCTTCATCAGGTGTGCAATAGTCAGCATAAATTTCCTCAGGGATCTCAAACGCAGTCATAACCTCAGGTTTCTTTCCTCCTTTCTGTGGCTTCTTACCGCCTGCCATATTCTTCAGTTGAGGAATTTGAACAATTGAGTTCTTTGAAGAAGTATGCAGTTTTTCTTCGAGGAACGCTGCAAATGAGTTAAGTTTATGAGAACCTAGTGATTCAGCAGCAGACATGAGTACCTGTGAACAGAGTACAGGTGCGAGGAATTTGGAGAGGTCATATGCGTTCTGAGAAGGTTTTTTTGAAAAGAACAAGTTTTGAGGAATTTGACCAGATGTGCCTTGAAGAATTTCACTAAGCGTTCTTGTCTTAAGTTCCAGAGTTGTACAGATCGAAGATCCACACAATTAGGGAATCTTGAAGAAAATGATTGCTTAGAAAAACAGTTCAAGTTCATATGATGTGTGTGGTGTTCATATGTGTGAAGATTTGAGGAATAAACACCTTTGAAGATTTTCAGGAAAGCTTGAGAATCAAAGCGAGTAATGAAAGTAACTTTTAATTACCCGAAATGAAGAACACGACGAACTGAGAAGAACGGATGGGAAGTTCGTCAGGTTAGATCTTCCTTGCCCTAACTCGGCGGAGGAAGACAGCTACGGTGGCGACGGAGTGAAGATTTCTGTGGTCGGCGTGAGTACGACGGCGACGAGGTCGAGGCAGTGAAGCTCTTCCTCACCGGCGACGATGGAGTAGCGGCGGCACTAGGGTTTGAGGACCTCGAGCGGGAGAGAAGCGATCGAGCGGAGTAAATGAAGTGAGGAAGGGGAGAGGGGTATTTATAGACACGGTGAAAAACTGTTCGCATGAAGATTTGGGACGAACGTGCCCCTGCCCTTTCTCCTTCACACGACATGTGTCACCCACGTACTGTGTAGTGGAGATCGTGTACGATCATGGGTGAATAGAATAATGCATCATGGGATGCGGAACAGTTTGAGCGGCAAAACCGAAAATTTGGATAAGATTTGTTTTAAAGTTTCGTTCGCAATTTCTTCAGCTGACCAGGACACAGTGAAGATTTTGAACGAGTTTCAAATAGAACGCACATGAAGAATTTGTGAATAGATTGGGTTGAGTATAGCATAGAGGGGGAAGGGTCCGATCACATTCACTTAGCAGGAAAAAGCAGCTTGAAGAAATAACTATAAGTGAATGCTGTAGAGGACATAAACTCATATATATATATATATATAGCCAATGAAGAAAAACGAAGGAACCAGTGAAGATTTTGAAAAGGTGAAGAATTTGAAAAACCGATGAATTTCAAAACTGAGGAAAAACTCAAATTGAAGATTTTCAACTTTTTGTGGTGGCGTGACCCACCGTATAAGAATGATGATTTCAGACACCGCGTACAATTGTCGTAGGGTTCTGAGAATCAAATTCTTCATTAATTTCTTCACACTTAGAGTGTTATTCTTCATTGATTGAAGAAAAACGTTTCTTCATGTGTTGCACATCTAAGTCATCAATTTTGCATAAGTGTTAGGATGTGTGTCTTTTTCAAAGAACATTCGAAGATTCTAAGATATTTAGCTCACACCGCAACTTGCTAAATCTCTTCTCATCCAAGGGCTTAGTGAAGATATCAGCTAGCTGTTCTTCAGTCTTCACGTGCTCGATGGAGATGTCGCCCTTCAACACATGATCACGAAGAAAATCATGACGAATCTGAATGTGCTTTGTCTTCGAGTGCTGAACTGGGTTGTGAGCAATCTTGATGGCACTCTCATTGTCGCAAAGGAGAGGCACATTCTTCACGTTGACTCCATAGTCCTTGAGTGTTTGCTTCATCCAAAGCAGTTGAGCACAGCAAGAGCCAGCAACAATGTATTCAGCTTCCGCAGTACACAGTGATACGCAGTTCTGTTTCTTCGAGGACAAACAGACCAAAGATCGTCCGAGGAAATGACAAGTGCCAGAAGTTGACTTGCGGTCCACACGATCACCAGCATAGTCAGAGTCAGAATATCCAATGAGATCAAAAGCAGAGCCCTTGGGGTACCATAATCCTAGTGTTGGTGTGTGAGCTAGATATCGAAGAATATGCTTCACAGCCTTATGGTGTGATTCCTTCGGTGCAGCTTGAAATCGGGCACACATGCAAACACTAAGCATTATGTCTGGCCTAGATGCACATAAGTACAATAAAGAACCAATCATGGAGCGGTATACCTTGTGATCGAAGTCAATACCATTTTCATCAGTGCATAGATGACCTTTTGTAGGCATAGGAATTTTGACGCCTTTGCAATCTTGCATGCCGAATTTCCTCAGTACATCTTTGAGGTATTTCTCCTGAGATATGAATATGCCATTGCGCTGTTGACGAATTTGAAGACCTAAGAAGAATTTCAACTCTCCCATCATAGACATCTGATATTCTTCACTCATCATATAGGCAAATTCATCACTATAACGTTGGTCAGTACAACCAAAGATAATATCATCAACATATATTTGACACACAAACAGTTCACCATCATAAGATTAATAAAGAGAGTAGGGTCGAGTGAACCGGGTGTGAAGCCATTCTTCACGAAGATTCCTTCAATGTATCATACCACGCCCGAGGGGCTTGCTTGAGGCCATAGAGGGCCTTATTAAGTCTGAAGACTTTGTCAGGATTCTTTGGATCTTCAAAACCTGGGGGTTGAGCAACATATACTTCTTCCTCAAGCTTACCATTGAGGAATGCACTTTTCACATCCATTTGATATAACATGATATCATGATGATTAGCATAAGCAAGTAATATGCGAATAGCCTCAAGTCTAGCAACAGGTGCAAAAGTTTCATCGAAATCAATTCCTTCAACCTGTGTGTAGCCTTGAGCTACCAGTCGTGCCTTATTCCTTACCACAAGACCATTTTCATCTTGCTTGTTGCGGTAGATCCACTTTGTGCCAATGATATTATGCTTGCGAGGATCTGGACGTTTGACCAGTTCCTAGACATTGTTGAGCTCGAACTGATGTAATTCTACTTGCATAGCCTGAATCCACTCCGGCTCCAAAAATGATTCATCTACCTTAGTGGGCTCTGTGATAGAGACAAAAGCATAGTGCCCACAAAAGTTAGATAAATGTGAAGCTTTTGAGCGTGTGAGAGGACCTGGCGCTTCAATGTCATCGATGATCTTGTCAACTTGTACTTCTTTTGCAATGCGAGGATGAGCTAGTTGTTGTCGAGGTATTTGATCATTTTCCTCAGCACCATTGTCTTCAGCATTATCTTCAGGTGCGTCAGCTCGACGTTCTTCGCGTACTGGAATGAATTCTTTAGCAAGTTCTTCAGTAGGAATGACATCCTCAGTTGCCTTGAACTTGATAGAATCTTCAGGTGTTGGTTCATCTAACACAGAAGGTAGGTGCTCTCTTTGCGAGCCATTAGTTTCATCGAACCGCACATCTACAGTTTCAACAATCTTGTGAAGAGCGATGTTGAAGACTCTGTAGGTGTGCGAGTCCTTTCCGTAACCAAGCATAAAACCTTCATGTGCTTTCGGTGCAAATTTAGAATTGTGGTGAGGATCTCTAATCCAACATTTAGCACCGAAGACTTTGAAATAACTCACATTGGGTTTCTTGTTAGTGAGGAGTTCACAGGCCGTCTTCTTGAAGAATTTGTGAAGATATACTCTGTTGATGATGTGGCACGCAGTATCAATTGCATCAATCCAAAAACGATGAGGCGTTTTGTATTCATCAAGCATAGTGCGAGCCATCTAAACAAGAGTTCTATTCTTGCGCTCCACGACGCCATTTTGCTGAGGAGTATAAGGAGCAGATAACTCATGAGTAGTACCAAGTTCATCAAGATAGTCATCAAGACCGGAATCTTGAACTCAGTTCCATTGTCACTTCTGATGTGCTTGATCTTCACACCAAAGTTGGTTGAAGCCCTCGAGGAAAATCGTTTGAAGACTTCCTGCATTTCATGTTTGTAAGTAACAATGTGTACCCATGTATATCGAGAGTAATCATCAACAATGACAAAACCATATAGAGATGCAGTATTAGAGAATGTTGAGTAATGATTTGGTTCGAAGAGGTCCATGTGAAGCAATTCGAACGGACGAGTAGTGGTCATGATAGTCTTCGCTGGATGCTTGGCCTTGGTCATTTTTCCAGCTTCACAGGCTCTGCATAAGTGATCCTTTAGGAATTTGACATTCTCAATGCCAATGACATGCTTCTTCTTCGCAAGCGTGTGCAAATTCCTCATGCCTGCGTGACCAAGTCGTCGATGCCATAGCCAGCCTTCTGAAGCTTTTGCAAGTAAGCACCCGGCTGGTTGTGGTCCTGTAGAGAAATCAACAATATACAAATCTCCTCTCCTAAAGTCTTCGAAGACTTTGGAATTGTCAGATTCCATAATCACAACACAGCGATACTTGCCAAAGACAACAACCATATCAAGATCACAAAGCATTGAGACTGACATGAGGTTGTATCCTAAGGACTCAACAAGCATGACTTTGTCCATGTGTTTATCCTTAGAGATCGCAACCTTACCAAGACCCAATACCTGACTTTTGCCTTTGTCAGCAAAGATGATATGCTTCAGATGTGACGGTGATGAGGGAGCATCCATCAAAAGATTCTTATCACCAGTCATGTGATTTGTACATCCACTATCGAGGACCCATTCAGTGGTTTTGGTTTGATCATCCTGCAGATGAATTAGTGTAACTTACAATCTCATATGCTTCATCAGTGAAGAATATGATATCAAGTTCATCAGATGAATTTCATCAAGCGGTAAACAGATATAGCAGTAGGAGGACGTGTGAAATGAAAATTCATTTCATCATGGTTAGCCTGCGTCCTTTCAGGCAATTTTGTCAGGTCCCCAGCAAATTCTTCGTACGTTAAGGCACGTCTGGAGACCTGACCCTGCAGAAGAGATTAGTTCTTTTTCTTCACCACCCACATCTGAAGGGGTGGCAAAGATTCATCACTCTGCGAGCACCATATGAGAATGGTGGCATAGAAGCCAAACCATTTCGTTTCACATAAGAGGGGTTAGGGTAAGCATATGAATAAGCAGAGAAATTCTTCGAGGACTTATGAACATAATGATTTGAAGAATAATGTGCATATTCGTAGCCCTTAGCTCTACCCTGCGAAACAGAGTCGTTAGCACGATGATAATCATGTGAGGACTTTGATCCATTTGAGGAATTTGATCCATATGAGGAATTTGGTCCGTATGAGGATTTGGATCCACATGAAGAATTTGGTCCATATGAAGAGTTTGATCTGGGGTTCCTATTCTTCACAGGTGGTGTCATGAGGACATTCACCTGAAGACTTTCAACATAACTTTTGGGAACCCAGATTTTCTTCATAGGGGAACCGTTGCTGCAGTTAGTCCCAACATATCTAGCAAATACTTCACCATTCTGATTTTTGAACAGTTTATAGTTGGAGTCAAATGACTCATCAGAAGAATGAGGAGATTCACATGTAAAGCCAGATAAGTTGGATGGATCAACTGGAGGTCCCTTTGCAGCAACCCATGAGGTTTTGGGGTACTGCTCAGGTTTCCAATATGTTCCATCAGCATTAAGTTTCCTCTCAAAGGCAATACCCTCTTTCCTAGGGTTTTTGTTGAGGATCTGCTTTTTGAGCACATCACAACGAATCTGATGCCCTTTGAGGCTTTTGTACATGCCTGTTGTAACATCCCAAAATTCTAAATTTTGGAATGTTATATTAAATATATAGTTTTGATTGATTGTTTGATTGATTGACTGAAAGTGAGTGAATTCGAATCTTTTTGAAAGTTAAATGAGAGGGAATAAAAGGACTTTCCCAAACTTTCATTTTTTTTTGCTTTTATGATCTTCGGGAATTCAAATTCTTTTCATCACAAAACCCTGGAGAGAAGATGGCATGACTTCTTCCATTTATTTAAATGACAAGGGGTTGAAAATATTTGAATTTCATTTGGAAAATATTTCCAATTCTGAAACTTTATGCAACTCAATGATTTTCACGAGCGAAGATAAAATGACTTCTTCAAAACATATGAAATATGAGTTGGGAGTTTCAAAGAATTAAATTCAAAGTTCTTTTGAATTTAATTTTTAATTTGGAGTTATTTGAGTTTTATTCAAAGTATTTTTCTCCAAAAATAACATATATGGAAAATAGGGTAACATGATTCCCTACAATAGAAAATTGGTGAGAAATAAATTTGAAACCATTTTGGTTTTTTTTAAATGATTTTTTGGGTTTTAAATAAGTCAGTAGCACTGTTTGAATTATTAGAATTATTGTGAATTTTATTTGAAGCTAGAATAATGTTCAGATTGTAGAAAATCTTTTTCTGGAAATTTTGATATATTATATGCCTATATTATATTTTAATTATTTTGGTTTTATTTTATTTTATGAAAAACTGTGTTTTTTTTTAAAAAAACTTCTGGACCGACCGGACCGGGCCGGCCCAGCCAGCCCACGCCACTCGTCCCAGAGCTCGGGACGAAGTCCCGAGCCAGCACGCCAGCGCCGCCGCCGTGCTCCGCCCGGCCTCTCCCCGCCGCCTCTCCATGCCCCCTCCCGCACGCCTTGCGCCTCCCCTCCCCTCCTTAAATAGCGGCCCCGGGCCCCACCTCTCTCTCTGCCGCGCCGCTCGCTCCTCCCGCATCTCGTCGGAGCCCGCAGCCGCCGCCGCCGTTGTCAACCGCCGCCGCCACCGCTGCTCTGCACCACCGCCATCGCCGCACTCCGCCCGCGCCACCTCGCCGCCCTCGCCCCTCGTCGCGAAGCCGCGCCACGCCGGAGCCCGCCGTCGCCACTGCCCCGCCTCGCCGGAGAAAGCCGCCGTCACCGCCGGTTCATCTCAACCGACCCGGTATAAACCGAGAAAACCCGCCGGTTTTTATTTTAGTTCGGTTTTCTGAAAACCCTAGATTTGTTTTTTTGGTTTAATATTTAACGAACGTTTTCTGTTTAGTTAGTTTTAGTGAACGTTTTCGTTCTGTAAATCTGTGTAACGAACGTTCGTTATTTAGACTTTTTCTTTTTCTGTTATTTTCTGTCTAGGGACCTATTAGTAGAATTTCTTTTACAGATTAGTCCCTGTCTTTCAAACGACCACTACTTTTTACTCGTTAGTCCACATCCAACGAAACCAACGCCCACTTCTTCGTTATGATCCCCTCTATCCAGTAAAACAACTCAAACATGTTTTTGAAAGTTTAAAATTTGAATTAGATCAGATTTGTATTTGAACTTCGTTTGATCGTAACTTGAGTTTTACAACTCCGATTTGAGTGATTCTTTTTGCATTTCGAAGCTCTTGACCTAAGCTTTCTGATAAGACCAAATTCACACAATTTTGGTACTGATAGAAATTGTTTTATGCTGAAAGAGTCATTTTCTTGGTTTTGATGCTTTCCGAGTTGTTCTCTTCGTTCTTTCCGATCTTTTGAGTGATTGCTTATGTGTGGTTACAATTGCTTGCTTACGATAGATTGACCGGATTGTGATGAGTAGAACTATCAAGAGTTTTGAGTGCGAATCACCTTCATCAACATTGCAGGCAAGTAACACTTGATCATACCTTTTCTACTACCCAGTTTTTATGCATTAGATCAATCCTCAAACATTGCATGATTAGGATCTAATTAAATTGTGGGATGGGATGTAGATGAGGTAGTACCTATTACCTGTGTTACTTATGAAACCTTTGGGAGTTACTTCTGCGTTTGCTTATTATGCCATGCTATGCTAGTAGACGTGGATTGGGTGAGTGAATATCCATGACAGATGTGAGATTGTTAATTAATGGTTTATCTAAGGTGGCAACTTAAATACACATCTGGGTGGATTGAGGCACCTGGGGTATCCAGTGATTGCCTGTTTTTTTGGAAATCCCAGGGTTACCGTGTGATTTTCCTATGGACCGCCACCCAGGCTCAAAGGGGATCATAAGATAATTCATGCTAGTAACTTTCGTGTGCAGCCACAAGCCATTATGGACTCTGGCATAGTTGACTAAGTCGTGCGAACTCTTATAGTGGTGGACTAGCAGATGTAGGGGATGTAGGTGTACCGGTCTACCCATCGTAAGGTGCTAGCGCTTCTGAAAGACTATGTCTCGGTCATCCGTTTCTCAAACACCCTGTAGTGCGAGAAACCAAACGGAGGCGATTGAGTCTTGTGGGGAAAAGTGCGCAAACCTCTGCAGAGTGTACAAACTAATCATGATTAGCCGTGTCCCCGGTTATGGACATCTTGAGTATCTAGTTCTTGGATTATCCTGTTGATCTCATCACGTTACTTAATATAATTTGTTTGGGTTTAAAGAGTACTTTTAATTGGGATTGAGGATGCTGCCAACCATTCTCAATGTTCAACAACCACCATGATAGTCAAATAAATTTATTCCTTTGCAGTAGGGAAAAATTGGCTTTTCGCAAAACCTTATAACCATAGAGCTTTTCCACCAGCCATATATGCATGTAGTATAGGCTTATTCATTCCATTATTCTCTATGTGTTACATTGCCAGCATATTCCATGTGCTCACCCATTTTCGGGCTGCAACTTTTCATGTTGCAGACTTTTCAGACGACGAGTAAGTGATACGTTAGGGTTACGATTTCCTATACTCAACTTCGCCGTTGGTGTTGATGGGAATCCAGAACCTTGTTGCTTCCGCTATTTTGGATTGAGGTAATAGTTTTTACGTTATTTTATACATGTGATTTACCTCTGTTATAAATCCTCGAGTACTGTGTGTGTCAGCATACCGATCCAGGGATGACACGTAAGCACAGAGACTTGACCCATTCGGGTCAGGTCGCTACAAGATGGTATCAGAGCACATGTTGACTGTAGGACGTGACCCTAGAAACTGGTAAGCCCATAGGAAAGATTTTTCTCTACAACTTTCTTTTCAAAAGAATCTTTTACCTCTCTTCTCTTCTGAGCTTATTCAAATATCCCCTTTAGTAAGACTATACCCCTTTTCCCCTTTTGACCACATGAAGACTCGACTGATGAGACCACTCCAAGAAGTACAAGATATCGGACAACTAAGACCACTTCGGAATGAAAAGGATTTTACCGTGCATTATGATAAAGGAAACTACAACGGATAAGACTCCGAAGACTAGGAGATTTTGAAGGCTCTGAAGAATTCCCAGACTTGTATGACCGAGGAAGGCTACCCTTATGGAACTTGGCAGACTATGGAAGTTATCAATACCCGAGATCAAGGTGTATCGGAGAAAGACTGGAGCATGAAGCATTAGAAACCAAAGTTTTGTCAAGAAAACCCTAAAACAGGAGATATCAATTATGGAATGATAGCTCATGGCAGAGACATAGTCATAAACATGGATTTCCATGCTATCGCTCGCCCATGTTATTGTCACCATGAGGTGTTAAGCATGCATCTTTCGGAAGAATTGGTTGACAAAAGGGCTAATGAAGCACCTACCAGCAAGAGATCAAGTTTTAACCTTAGCTGGTGTATCACTAGGGTCTGGAGTATTACATCAAGAAGTTTAGGGTGGATCTGCAGGAATGCCGTATTTGACAAGGAAGTAGTTCGTGAAGAACTCAGGAACCAGAAGCTGAAGTAGCCAAACTGGAGGAACGAAACCTCGAGATACCGGAGATCCGTCAGGAACTGAAGGACAGTAAGGCATGGTTCATGCCAAGGATGTTGAAACCCAGAAGTTTGGAATGCAACCCCGAAAATATTAAAGGATGTCATGAGAGACTTTGCATCAACCGAGATGATTTGGCAAAAGAACTTGAGAAGGACAAGCATGATCAGAAGGAGCCATCGGAGACATGACCAAGACTTGAAGAGTTTGATGATGTTGAGATCTATAGACCATTAGAAGACCCAACCCCGTTATATACCTTCCTTAGATGCGACGATTGTGAGATGTCATTTGTTTGATGTTTTTCCGACAACCACAATAAAATATGTCTTTTCAAAACTTTTGTTTGCACTGTGTGCATCCCTCTCGACCTCTCCTATCCCACCCCAAACCCATGGACCCAATAGAAGATGAATGGAGATGAGCTTATATTTTCTGGATCGATGAGTGAATTGGAGACAGACCGATGGATTCAGAACATGGAGGATCGCATGGAGAATAACACTATAGTCGGAAAGGATATGACCCAGCATGCTCTTCAGTGCTTTGAAAGAGGTGCTGCTACTTGGTGGAGGATGTACCAAACCATCAATGGATTGCAAGGAGTAACCACTTGGAAGGACTTTAAGTGGACTTTGTTAAGATCTCGGCTTGTGTCCCAGAAGATGAACCCTTATGGAAAAGGATATGAAGAAAACTTGTGCATACAAGCTTTGTGGAGAAATAGGACACAACCATAAAGAAAACAAGGACGAATACGCTCATAATCAGAGGATTATCAAAGGAGTTAGTTGAGGATCTCGGGGAACTTTGGTTGGAGATTGTTCCCAAAAGGTTTGTTGCAGCAATGGAAGTTCAGTCTACATTGTTGGGAAAAATCCGTGAAGCTCAGAAGGATGACAAAGATATTGCTGAGGTAAAAGAGAGGATGAGCAAATGAAAGGCCGAAGGTTTTCGTAAGGATGAGCATGACACCTTATGGTTCGAGGATCGTGTATATGTGCCTAATAATGCAAAGATCAGGAAGTTAATACTTCAGGAGGCTCATGACTCACCATACTCGATTCACCCTGGAAACACCAAGATGTATTTGGATTTGAAGGAGTGTTTCTGGTGGACTGGTATGAAGAAGGATATTGCGGAGTATGTAGCCGTATGTGATGTATGTCAGAGAGTAAAGGCAGAGCATCAGAAGCCAGCAGAATTACTAAAGCCTATGCCGATACCTGAATGGAAGTGGGATAAGCTTGGCATGGAATTCATTACCGGATTTCCCAGAACCGGACAAGATATGATTCTATCTGGGTAGTAGTTGATTCGATTGACCAAAGTGGCTCACTTTATCCCAGTGAAAACCACCTATACAACTGTGAAGTTGGCCAAGATATATTTTGACCAGGGTCGTATGTCTGCATGGAGTTCCGAGGACCAACATAGAGGAACACGGTTTACCTCAAAGTTTTGGAATCAGTTGCACCACACTTTGGGTACTAGGCTAGAGTTCAGTACAGCCTTTCATCCGCAGACAAATGGATAGACCGAGAGAGTCAATCAGATTCTGGAGGACATGTTGAGAGCGTGTGCGCTAGATTATGGATCTAGTAGTGATGTTACTCTACCTTACGTGGAGTTCTCATACAACAGTTATCCAGCAAGTTTGAAGATGGCCCCTTTTTAAGCTTTGTATGGGAGAAGGAGCCAGACACCGTTGATGTGGGATGAAGTTGGAGACCGTCAGTTGTTTGGACCAAATGTGATCAAGGAATCAGAAAAGAATGTTAAGTGGATTCGAGATAGACTGAAGGTAGCTCAGTCCAGGCAGAATAGTTATGCATACTCAAAATGCAAGGAGGTAGTCTATGAAAACGGAGACAGAGCATATCTTCGTGTGCCACCTCTGCGAGGAGTTAACCGAATTGGAGTTAAGGGAAATTTAGCCCCGAGATTTGTAGGACCATACCGAGTTTGGAACGTATGGGAGAAGTGGACAACAAGTTGGAGTCGCCCGAAGGACTGTCAGGAGTTCATGATGTGTTTCACGTTTCCCAGTTGAAGAAGTGCCATGCAGAGATGGCCAATATTCCTCTATAAGGACGCTTGACCCTGGAAAGGATAATGATGTTCCATGAAGTGGAGTATGGACTTCATAAGTATAAGTTTTTATCTCGGTAGGTGGGATATCCCACGAGGATGAAGAGATGAATTACTATTGGATATAAAGGAGATATGATGTTGGAAATATGGATCAATGGAAAATACATGATGAGTCTGAGTAATCATGTCCTAGTTTGGTGCCAATAGAAGGAAGGAAGACAGTACAATTGGATGGATTTAAGAATACTAGGAAGTTGGAAGTTGGAATAATGATCAGTTGCCCCGATGATGGGTTCAAGGTTTGCAAGTGATGAGATGGGCCATAACCCACAGGCCCCAGGACCTGCCAAGAAGCAAGCACACTCTTGCTGAAGGAAAACCCTGGCAGAAGTTACGATTTTATCGATAGACGATTCTATAGGTGTTTACGCAAAACCTGAGAGTTGTTAAGGAATGATAGATGTTTGTTTGGCTTGCAGAATCAATGGATTTATCCGAACTTGGTTCGTCGACAAGAGAAAATTCTGCAATGCTTGTGAGGATGACCGAGTGTTAGAATGTGAGATTTGCTAAACCATATACATGGTAATGATTTGGGTGCGGGATGGATTGATCACCATACCGACTTACTCTTATTATTCGCCTTGCTATACAGGATGGTAAATCTGAGTGACTTACCTATAGTAGAGAGACGACGATCAAAACCGTGTTTAAACCTTAGAATGGTATAGGTATTTTCCCCTGTACAAGGCAGTTGTTGCCAATCGTAGGATATATGGTGAGGTTCAGCCCAGACCCGTTTTCTGCAGGAGAAACCATAAATTGTTGACCACCATGAGATATCGATAGTTGTTTTAGTATTGGCGCAAGACCCGTCAGCTAAGAAGACCCAGTTTCGGGATAACCTTACCAAGATGAAACGACATAAGTATTAAGGAAAAGGTTATGTCACTACCGGAAGAGCCCAGAGAAGGAATTATCCAGGGGATCTAAGAAGATCGACACTGCCAACAATAAGGATGGAGTATATGAGTTTTGATGGAACCGTAACCATTTTTCTAAGGGTGGTAGCACCCGACACCCCGGAGACGATCGATGGATTTTGAGAAGACCCCCAAACCTAACCTATTTCTTTCTAGCCTCTCCGAATCTCGAGGACGAGATTCCTTTTAAGGGTGGTAGTTTTGTAACATCCCAAAATTCTAAATTTTGGAATGTTATATTAAATAGATAGTTTTGATTGATTGTTTGATTGATTGACTGAAAGTGAGTGAATTCGAATCTTTTTGAAAGTTAAATGAGAGGGAATAAAAGGACTTTCCCAAACTTTCATTTTTTTTTGCTTTTATGATCTTCGCGAATTCAAATTCTTTTCATCACAAAACCCTGGAGAGAAGATGGCATGACTTCTTCCATTTATTTAAATGACAAGGGGTTGAAAATATTTGAATTTCATTTGGAAAATATTTCCAATTCTGAAACTTTATGCAACTCAATGATTTTCACGAGCGAAGATAAAATGACTTCTTCAAAACATATGAAATATGAGTTGGGAGTTTCAAAGAATTAAATTCAAAGTTCTTTTGAATTTAATTTTTAATTTGGAGTTATTTGAGTTTTATTCAAAGTATTTTTCTCCAAAAATAACATATATGGAAAATAGGGTAACATGATTCCCTACAATAGAAAATTGGAGAGAAATAAATTTGAAACCAATTTGGTGTTTTTTTTAAATGATTTTTTGGGTTTTAAATAAGTCAGTAGCACTGTTTGAATTATTATAATTATTGTGAATTTTATTTGAAGCCAGAATAATGTTCAGATTGTAGAAAATCTTTTTCTGAAAATTTTGATATATTATATGACTATATTATATTTTAATTATTTTGATTTTATTTTATTTTATGAAAAAGTGTGTTTTTTTAAAAAAAAACTTCTGGACCGACCGGACCGGGCCGGCCCAGCCAGCCAGGCCACGGCCCAGCCAGCCCACGCCGCTCGTCCCCGAGCTCGGGACAAAGTCCCGAGCCAGCACGCCAGCGCCGCCGCCGTGCTCCGCCCGGCCTCTCCCCGCCGCCTCTCCGTGCCCCCTCCCGCACGCCTTGCGCCTCCCCTCCCCTTCTTAAATAGCGGCCCCGGGCCCCGTCTCTCTCTCTGCCGCGCCGCTCGCTCCTCCCGCATCTCGCCGGAGCCTGCAGCCACCGCCGCCGTTGTCAACCGCCGCCGCTGCCGCTGCTCTGCACCACCGCCGTCGCCGCACTCTGCCCGCGCCACCTCGCCGCCCTCGCCCCTCGTCGCGAAGCCGCGCCACACCGGAGCCCGCCGTCGCCACTGCCCCGCCTCGCCGGAGAAAGCCGCCGTTGCCGCCGGTTCATCTCAACCGACCCGGTATAAACCGAGAAAACCCACCGGTTTTTCTTTTAGTTCGGTTTTCTGAAAACCCTAGATTTGTTTTTTGGTTTAATATTTAATGAACATTTTCTGTTTAGTTAGTTTTAGTGAAGTTTTCGTTCTGTAAATCTGTGTAACGAACGTTCGTTATTTAGACTTTTTCTTTTTCTGTTATTTTCTGTCCAGGGACCTATTAGTAGAATTTCTTTTACAGATTAGTCCCTGTCTTTCAAACGACCACTACTTTTTACTCGTTAGTCTAAATCCAACGAAACCAACGCCCACTTCTTCATTATGATCCCCTCTATCCAGTAAAACAACTCAAACATGTTTTTGAAAGTTTAAAATTTGAATTAGATCAGATTTGTATTTGAACTTCGTTTGATCGTAACTTGAGTTTTATAACTCCGATTTGAGTGATTCTTTTTGCATTTCGAAGCTCTTGACCTAAGCTTTATGATAAGACCAAATTCACACAATTTTGGTACTGTTAGAAATTGTTTTATGCTGCAAGAGTCATTTGCTTGGTTTTGATGCTTTCCGAGTTGTTCTCTTCATTCTTTCCGATCTTTTGAGTGATTGCTTATGTGTGGTTACAATTGCTTGCTTATGATAGATTGACCGGAGTGTGACGAGTAGAACTATCAAGAGTTTTGAGTGTGAATCACCTTCATCAACATTGCAGGCAAGTAACACTTGATCATACCTTTTCTACTACCCAGTTTTTATGCATTAGATCAATCCTCAAACATTGCATGATTAGGATCTAATTAAATTGTGGGATGGGAAGTAGATGAGGTAGTACCTATTACCTGTGTTACTTATGAAACCTTTGGGAGTTACTTGTGCGTTTGCTTATTATGCCATGCTATGCTAGTAGACGTGGATTGGGTGAGTGAATATCCATGACAGATGTGAGATTGTTAATTAATGGTTTATCTAAGGTGGCAACTTAAATACACATCTGGGTGGATTGAGGCACCTGGGGTATCCAGTGATTGCCTGTTTTTTTGGAAATCCCGGGGTTACCGTGTGATTTTCCTATGGACCGCCACCCAGGCTCAAAGGGGATCATAAGATAATTCATGCTAGTAACTTCCGTGTGCAGCCACAAGCCATTATGGACTCTGGCATAGTTGACTAAGTCGTGCGAACTCTTATAGTGGTGGACTAGCAGATGTAGGGGATGTAGGTGTACCGGTCTACCCATCGTAAGGTGCTAGCGCTTCTGAAAGACTATGTCTCGGTCATCCCTTTCTTAGACACCCTGTAGTGCGAGAAACCAAACGGAGGTGATCGAGTCTTGTGGGGAAAAGTGCGCAAACCTCCGCACAGTGTACAAACTAATCATGATTAGCCGTGTCCCCGGTTATGGACATCTGGAGTATCTAGTTCTTGGATTATCCTGTTGATCTCATTACGTTACTTAATATAATTTGTTTGGGTTTAAAGAGTACTTTTAATTGGGATTGAGGATGCTGTCAACCATTCTCAATGTTCAACAACCACCATGATAGTCAAATAAATTTATTCCTTTGCAGTAGGGAAAAATTGGCTTTTCGCAAAACCTTATAACCATAGAGCTTTTCCACCAGCCATATATGCATGTAGTATAGGCTTATTCATTCCATTATTCTCTATGTGTTACATTGCCAGCATATTCCATGTGCTCACCCATTTTCGGGCTGCAACTTTTCATGTTGCAGACTTTTCAAATGACGAGTAAGTGATACGTTAGGGTTACGATTTCCTATACTCAACTTTGTCGTTGGTGTTGATGGGAATCCACAACCTTGTTGCTTCCGCTATTTTGGATTGAGGTAATAGTTTTTACGTTATTTTATACATGTGATTTACTTCTGTTATAAATCCTCGAGTATTGTGTGTGTCAGCATACCGATCCAGGGATGACACGTAAGCATAGAGACTTGACCCATTCGGGTCAGGTCGCTACACCTGTAGTGTACAGTTCCTTCAGCCCTACATCGTCAGTGATACTAGCAATGTCCTCAGTTGAGGAATTAGTGATAGCAGAGACAGGTGAAGAATTTGTAATAGTTGAAGCATTTGAACATTCAGGTGAAGAATTAGCAGATTCACGTTCAATGCACTTTAAGCATGGAGGAACAAATTCTTCCTGAGAAGTGCTGATGTGTTGAGCAAGTAATGAATCGCGCTCCTTCTAAAGATCTTCATAACTCACTCTTAGCTTCTCAAGATCTTGCTTTCTTTGAAGAAATTCATAAGAAAGTTTCTCATGATCAGATAAGAGAGTGTCATGATGACTTTGAAGGTTATCAAACCTAGACTGAAGTCTCTGAAGATTTTCAGTCAGGGCTTTAGTCCGATCCATTTCTTCACCCAACATATCATCACTTTTCTCTAGCATGTTTTGAACCTTTTCAAAAGCCCGTTGTTGTTTTACAGCAATCTTTGCAAGTTTAGAGTAGTTGGGCTTGAGATTCTCATCAGATTCATTTTCACTAGATTCAGAGGAGGTGTATTTGAGTACCTTTGCACCTTTTGCCATGAAGCAATAGGTGGGAGCGTAGTCATCATTATCTTCATCAGGCTTGTCGGTGGGGTCAGTTTCTTCAGTGTTGAAGATGGACTTGCTAACGAAAGCAGTAGCGAAGGCCAGACTTGCCACACCAGATTCGGATTCTTCAGACTCCTCCTCTTCCTCATGTTCCTCAGATTTAGCTACAGAGTCCATTTCCTTGCCAATGAATGACCGAGCCTTCTTGGAGCTGCCCTTCTTGTGAGATGAAGACTTCGAGGATTTTGATGACGAAGATTTTGACGATTTCTTCTTCTTCTTTGCATCATCAGAACTGTAATCCTTGTATTTCTTCTTCTTCAATTCCTTTTCCCACTGAGGACAATCTTGAATATAATGACCAGGTTTCTTGCATTTGTGGCACAGCCTTCTCTTATAGTCACTTGATGAGGAATCACTGCTTGAGGATTCTCCAAAGTGACCACGTCTTCAGAACTTCTAGAATTTCTTCACGAGCAGTGCTAGCTCCTGGCTCAATTCTTCAGGATCACCAAGGCTACTACCAGAGTCCTCACATTCAGACTCAGACACAACCTTGGCTTTCAGGGCACGTGGTTTGCCATAGCTCGAACCATAGAGATCTCTCTTTTCAGCAAGCTGGAACTCGTGAGTATTTAGCCTTTCGAGGATATCGGCAGGATCAAGAGACTTGTAGTCAGCCTGTTCTTGTATCATCAGACCCAGAGTATCAAATGAGGAATCAAGCGATCTCAACAGTTTCTTCACCACCTCATGGTCAGTGATGTCAGTGGCACCAAGGACTTGAAGCTCATTTGAGATGTCAGTGAGGCGATCAATGGTTTGTTGGACATTTTCATTGTCGAGTCTTTTGAAGCGGTTGAAGAGATTCCGAAGAACATCAACTCGAGAGTCACGCTGAGTTGAGACTCCTTCATTCACTTTGGACAACCTATCTTAGATAAGCTTAGCAGTTTCCAAAGCACTCACTCTTCCATACTGTCCTTTACTCAGATGGCCACATATGATATTCTTCGCTTGAGAATCGAGTTGCTTGAATCTCTTCACAATGGTAGCATTCAGTGACGGTGAAACAGAGGGAACACCATTTTCCACAACATACCAGAGATCGTTGTCAATTGCCTCGAGATGCATTCGCATCTTGTTTTTCCAGTAGGGGTAGTCCGTCCCGTCAAAGGTAGGACACCCAGCCGAGACATTGATCATACCTGCGGTCGACATAACTAAAACTCCAGGCGGTTAAACCAAAATCACACAGAACAAGGGAGTACCTTGGTCTGATACCAATTGAAAGTGCGTTATGTCGACTAGAGGGGGGGTGAATAGGCGATTTTTATGAATTCTTCACTGAGGAATTTGCCAGTGAGGAAATTCCTTAGTGAAGAACTGTTAGCAGCGGAATAAGTACTCAGAAGTAAGCATAACAGAATACAAGCATGGTCATCATGATGAAATGAAGACTAGCATAGAGTATAGAAAGCGTAATCACAGGATAACACAAGATGAAGACAAACAGACTGAAGAAATTGAACTGAGGAAATTGAGAAAGTCTTCAGTCAAAGTCTTCAAACACAGATATGAACAAACACTCAACATAGTAATGAGGAAATGAAAGGGTTGAGGAAATAGAACCAGTTAGGTTGGCGAAGACAATGATTTGGTAGACCAGTTCCAACTGCTGTCTCAGTTGTACGTCTGGTTGGAGCGGCTGAGTATTTAAACTCGAGGACACGCAGTCCCGGACACCCAGTCGCTGAGCACGCAGCTCAGGACACCCAGTCCTCACCGTATTCTCCTTGAACTAAGGTCACGCAGACCTCGTCCAATCACTCGTGGTAAGTCTTCAGGCGACTTCCAAACCTTCACAGACTTGGTCACTCAGCGATCCACAATTCCTCTTGGATGCTCTAGACCTTGATGCCTAACCGTCTGGAAGAAGCACAGTCTTCAAAGGTAACAAGCGTCGGATCCACGCAGGATCAATTTCTTCAGTGATGCTCAATCACTTTGGATTTGTAGGGGTTTGGTTTGGGGGTTTTTCCTCACTTGATGATTTTCGCTCAAAGTCCTCAGAGGATGGGTTGCTCTCAAATGACAAGTGTCAAGTTCTCTCGGAGCAGCCAACCAGCTAGTGGTTGTAGGGGGCGGCTATTTATAGCCTAGGGAGCAGCCCGACATGATAAGACATAAATGCCCCTCAACGATATGACCGTTAGGTGGATAAGATATTTTGGGACAGCTGGCGCGCAGCACAACAACGGTCGGAAATTTGACTCTCAAATTCCTCAGGGCTATCATGTTCCTCACTGTGTAGGTAAGTCGCACTAACGAATTCCTAACTCCTCAGCCAGAACAAATTCATCAGCGACCAGAAGAACTTCGTCTCTGTCACTGAAGAAAGTGACTCAACTGTATGAGATTTACAAAGGCTTCACTCGAAGGGATTGGTAGGTGTAGGATTTTGAGTTGAGCATCACATGGAAATTTTTCCTTAGTATTTCCTCGACCCCCTTTAACAGTACGGTGTTTCCTATGACTCAAGAAAGAGAAAATGAAACTACGAAAACAAAATTCTTCATGCTTCATGTTCCACAAATGAATACCAAGTCTTCAAGGTCACACCAATTTCTTCACTTTCAAAGTCTTCAGAAAGTCTTCAGAATATCAAAGTCTTCAGTTGAAGAACTTCATTTTTAGGGGTCGACTTTCTCTGTAAATATCAAACTCCTCATAGACTTATAGACCTGTGTACACTCACAAACACGTTAGTCCCTTAACCTATAAGTCTTCAATACACCAAAATCACTAAGGGGCACTAGATGCACTTACAATCTCCCCTTTTTGGTGATTGATGACAACATAGGTTAAGTTTTCAACGGGGATAAACATATGAAGTGTATACACTGATTTGAGGAATTTGATTACAAGATATAGTAGAACTCCCCCTGAAGATGTGCATAGTGAGGAAATTGCTTTTGAGGCAATGCACATTTGAAGAGTCGAATCATGGAGATCTTCCCCTATATCCTGTAATTCATACACGCATTTGATATATAATATGAAGAATTTGAAATGCATGATGAAATATGGTGCCTGATGAGATTCAGCATGCGTGCAATGTCATTAACGAGGAATAAGCATGCAGAGCATAATGCAACAAAAGTATCAGCGCACCATCGGGTTTAAGATTACAACTCGATCCAAATAAAAGTTTCAAAAGAACGAGAGTTGTAACTTAAAAAAAGCCCTTAATATAGACCCATTTGAAGACTAACTCAGATTTCTCCCCCTTTGTTATCAAATGACCAAAAGGATTGAAACTGAGGACTAACGCCCTGAAGAATTTCAAGTTGATGGAGGAGTGCCAGCGTTGTCGGGGTTGTTTGTTGTAGCAGGGCCTGCCGCAGTGTCGTCCAAATCTTCATGCTCATCAGTGTCACGCGATGAAGAATAAGAGCTGGCCACCAAGGAAGGAACTTTGACCTTCTTGAATTTCTTCGGTGGAGGTGCAGACCAGTCAAATTCTTCCTTGAGACCCATATTCTTCAGATCTGCAGCGTTGTAGACATGAGAGAGAACAGCCCTGGTGCGGTTGAAGGTTTCATGGAGGTAGTATTGGTTTTTCTTCACTGCATTGTGTGTTGAGGTCATGTTGTGAAGAATTGAACCAAACTGACGCTTGACCCATTTATGATTGCGATCAACCTTCTGATGAAGACTGAGGAGTAACTCACGATCAGTCATCACCCTGGGTGTTGTGGCTTGAGGAGTTTGCTTGGCTGAGGTATTTGCGGCAGAGTCATGTGTGGCGGAATCGTCATTGGTAGAGTAAGATGCAGCCTTGCGAAATTAACCATCCAATGGACGAATGCCTTCATCGATCACAGCAGCGGCCTTGCCTTTATCATCAGCTGATGAAACTGTCTGTTTGAGGACTTCAATGGGAGGCAAGTAGCTACCGTGGTTCAGAGTGTCAGCTTTGTAATTTAGTGAAGATCTTGCTCTGATGAATCTCATAATCCAAGGAGCATAGGGCTTCAGCTCGAATGGTGACATAGCAATATTGGCCAGAGTCCTCATGAAGAAATCATGGAAGTTGACGGGAACGCCATGAATGATGTTGAAAAGCATATTCTTCATGATGCCAATGACTTCTTCATCATTTGAGTCGTGGCCTTTGATGGGACTCCTGCAAGGCTATTTGCTAGGGCTCCAAAGCCGAAGTTCTCAGATGCTGCACTTAGACTCATTGCTTCTAAGCCACCCCTGAAGATGTGGGTGGTTAAGAAGAATTAACTTTCTTTTGCAGGGAAGGGTCTCTAGCCGAAAATCAAAGGCGTCTGATGCTATTGCTGGGGACCCAAAACATCTTGTAGGGCGCAAGATCAAATGCCCAAATGGTCTCACTATGTATTTTGTTCCTGAATTGTTTGCCATTCATCCTATCAGTCCTAATCTTGATCTGAGCTTCAATAATCCTCTAGCCCGTCAAATGTTTATGCTTCACCGTACTCTTGGTGAAGCCAATTCCCCTAACTGTACTGTAGGGTATGACACCTCATGCTTCAGAATGGATTATGGACAGCGGATGCACTAATCATATGACTGGTGATCGAAGTCTTCTCATGGACTCAACCTTACGTCCATTAGACAAGAGTCACATCACATTTGCTGACACTGGTAAAAGCAAGGTATTGGGTCTAGGTGGAGTTGCAATCTCAAAGGATCAACACATGGATAAAGTGATGCTTGTTGAATCCCTTGGTTTCAACTTAATGTCTGTCTCGATGCTTTGTGACTTGAACATGATTGTGCTATTCGGAAAATATCATTGCCTTGTACTAATGGAATCTGACAAGTCTCTAGTCTTTGAAGGGTATCGGAAAGATCATCTATACATGGTAGATTTCTCAGCAAGTCCACAGCTTGCCGTATGTCTTCTTGCAAAAGCTTCAGAATGCTGGCTCTGGCATCGGAGGCTGGGGCATGCTGGCATGAGGAACTTCCACACACTCGCCAAGAAGAAGCATGTCATAGGCATCGAGGGTGCCAAGTTCAAGAAGGATCATTTGTGTGGTGCCTGCGAAGCTGGAAAGATGACTAGGGCAAAGCACCCCTCGAAGACAATCATGACGACATCTCAACCCTTCGAGCTGTTACACATGGACTTATTTGGACCTACTCACTACTCTACCCTCACAACAACTGCTTGTCTCTATGGCTTCGTCATTGTTGATGACTACTCAAGATATACATGGGTGCACATAATTCTCTACAAGACTGAAGTGCAAGATGTCTTTAGACGCTTCACCAATCGAGCCATGAACAATTATGGCATCAAGATCAAGCATATCAGAAGTGACAGCGGCACGGAGTTCAAGAACACCGGACTTGATCTTTATCTGGATACAATGGGAATCACTCATGAGTTCTCTGCTCCATACACACCTCAGCAAAATGGCATCGTAGAGCGCAAGAACAGAACCCTCATTGAGATAGCTCGAACAATGCTCGACGAGTACAAGACACCAAGAAAGTTCTGGCCTGAAGCTATTGATACATCATGTCATGTCATCAACCGTGTTTACATCCATAAGCTTCTGAACAAAACATCCTATGAGCTCCTTACTGGCAAGAAGCCAAATGTCAACTACTTCAGAGTATTTGGAGCTAGGTGTTGGATCAAGGATCCCCATCACAAGTCAAAATTTGCACCTAAAGCTCACGAAGGCTTCATGCTCGGTTATAGAAAGGACTCGCACTCTTACAGAGTCTTCAACCTCTATCTCTATAAAATCGTTGAAACTGTGGACGTGCGATTTGATGAAACCAATGGTTCACAAAGAGAGCTCCTGCCAAGTACACTAGACGAAGCTCCGCCCAGCGAATCTATCAAGCTGATGGGAACTGGTGAAATCATGCCTTCTGAAGCACAGCCTGAAGAGGAACTTATCATTTCTGCACCTAACCAACCTGAAGACAATGCTCAGACTGAAGACAATCCTCCCAATGATGACAATGATCAGCAAGAGCAAGGTCTTCATCTAGTTCATCCTCGAGTTGCAAATGAAGTACAAATTGAGAAGATAATTGATAGCATCAATGCACCTGGTCCACTTACTCGCTCAACAGCAACACAGTTAGCAAATTTCTGTGGGCACTTTTCTTTTGTGTCAATATCAGAACCCAAGAAAGTTGATGAAGCCTTTATGGAACCTGAATGGATACAAGCTATGCAAGAAGAACTTCAACAGTTCAAGCTGAACAATGTTTGGGAACTTGTCAAGCGTCCTAACCCTCGCAAGCATAACATTATTGGCACAAAATGGATATATCGAAACAAGCAAGATGAGCATGGTCAAGTCATCAGAAACAAAGCACGTCTTGTGGCTCAAGGATATACTGAAGTTGAAGGAATTGACTTCGATGAAACATTTGCTCCTGTGGCTAGGCTTGAAGCTATTCGCATACTGCTAGCCTATGCTAACCACCACAACATCTTGCTATATCAAATGGATGTGAAGAGTGCATTTCTCAACGGCAAGATTGAAGAAGAAGTATACGTCGCTCAACCACCTGGCTTTGAAGATCCAAAACATCCTGATATGGTGTATAAGCTAAACAAAGCACTGTATGGCCTCAAACAAGCTCCTCGCGCTTGGTATGATACGATCAAAGACTTCCTGAAGAGCAAAGGCTTCAAACCTGGATCCCTCGATCCCACACTCTTCACGAAGACATATGATGGTGAACTGTTTGTGTGCCAAATATATGTGGATGACATTATCTTCGGCTACACCAACCAGAAGTATAGTGATGAGTTTGGATACATGATGCAAGAGCAATATCAGATGTCCATGATGGGTGAGCTGAAGTTCTTCCTTGGTCTTCAAATTCGTCAGCAAAGGAATGGCATCTTCATATCTCAAGAAAAATACCTCAAAGATTGTCTAAAGAAGTTTGGAATGCAAGATTGCAACGGTTACACGACGCCAATGCCTGCCAAACACCATCTGGGTCCCGACGACAATGGTAAAGAGTTCGATCAAAAGGTATACCGCTCCATGATTGGTTCCTAACTTTACCTATGTGCATCTAGGCCAGATATTACGCTTAGTGTTTGCATGTGTGCTCGATTCCAAGCGGCACCAAAGGAATCACATCACTTAGCTGTGAAGCAAATTCTTCGATATTTGGCTTACACCCCAACACTCAGATTGTGGTATCCAAAGGGCTCAAAATTTGATCTGGTTGGATTCTCGGATGCCGATTATGCTGGTGACAAGGTGGATCGCAAGTCTACATCAGGCACATGTCACTTTCTAGGACGATCACTTGTCCGTTGGTCTTCAAGGAAGTAGAACTGTGTATCACTCTCAACTGCTGAATCTGAATACATTGCTGCTGGATTGTGCTGCGCTCAGCTTCTATGGATGGAGCAAACTCTCAAGGACTATGGCATCAATCTAAAACAAGTACCTCTCTTCTGCGACAACGAAAGCGCCATCAAGATTGCTAACAATCCAGTCCAGCACTCGAAGACAAAGCACATTGAAATTCGTCATCACTTTCTCAGAGATCATGTCATGAAGAAAGATATTGACATCATTCACGTCAACACTGAAGAGCAACTGGCAGATATCTTCACAAAGCCCTTGGATGAGAAAAGGTTTTGCAAGTTAAGGTGTGAGATAAATATCTTGGAATCCTCAAATGTCCTGTGATCAGGCACACATCCTAACACTTGTGCATGTTGATGACTTAGATGTGCAACACACGAAGTAAAGTATATCTTCAATCAATGAAGACTTACATTCTGAGTGTGAATACATTAACGTGGAATTTGACTTCGGAGCGCCACGATAATTGTGCGCCGTGTCTGGGTCTAATACTTCCTATACGGTGGGTAACGCCACCACCAAATTTCTCTGTTTGAAGTGTTTCACTCATGGCGTTATTTTTGCTATGTCTTCGTATTTGGTTTGTCTTCAATTTCAGCTTATCTTCATAATTCTCTTCACTGTGTTGATTTGATTGCTTTCTGATATACATACTAGTGTTTTGTCCTCTACAGCATTCACTTATAGCTATGTCTTCCTAGTTGAATCTTTTGAACTAAGTGAATGTGATCGGACCCTAATCTCTCTATGCTTTCTATCTCAAACTCTATCTGTCCAAATCATATGCATTCTATTGAAACTGTCGAATGTCTTCTCTGCGTCCTTGTCAGCAGAAGACACAGAGACAAACATTAAGTCTGTTTTAAATGATTCATCCTTATTGTTTGAAATCCGGAGAAGCCGGAACGACCATCCGACAAACCTGGCGGGCGTGGGAACGTGGGACAACTCTGAGTATGTTGCATGCTTGCCACGTGCCCCTCAGATGTGAACCGCCAGGGGCACCTGCGTAATTGCGCTGTGCCGCACACTTCCTTATAAATACATGTCCCCTGCGGTAAAGAAAACCTTCTTCCACCTCTCCACCTCGTCAAAACCCTAGCACCACCGCTAGCTCTCGACGATGCCGGCGATGAAGCGCTTAGCTACCGCGACTTCTCCGACGCCGTCCTCACGCCGGCCACGGACATTGTCCGCTCCGCCGCCGCCGTAGGTGTCCTCCGTCGCCAATTTAGGGCATGGTGGATTGAACTGCTCGGTCTCCTATTCATCCCATCTAGCAGTTCTTCGTGTGGTAAATACAACTCTATTTTTACCATCTTTTTGATCCTCAAAGATTCATCCTATTTACCAAAATTGGTTTATGCCTATACAATGTTAGATCTATTATGTCTGCATCTCATACTGCCTAGTATATTCACTTAAGCTTCATATCTAGTTAGATTCCTCACTTGTACTTATTCACGGATTCGTACAAATCTGGAACCAACTCTCAACATATAAGTGAATGTCTTCGCATCATGAGGTCAATGTCTTCAAACTGATTTATCTTCAAAATCTTCTGAGAATGCATATGACCTCTTCCCCTTCCCTTGCATCTCTAATGCTGTCACAGGTACATGTCCATGGGAGAATCCCTTGGTTCTCATAGTCTGCATTCGTTTGCAGAATTCTTACAGCATCACATTAACTCTCCCGAAGCCAGTTCCTGTTTGTCCAGCAAGCGAAAGACTTTGAAGCCTTTGAACGTGTTGATGCCATTTAGTGTGAAGTTCATGGCTGCAGAGAAATCAGTAAGGAAGGGTGGTAGACAGCGTCGTGGGGGAACATCAAGAGATTTTCCTGATGACCTCTCAGAGCTTTATAAGACAGATCCTGAAGAGGATTATAATCAGCGCAAGACACGAATCCAATGGATTCGACGATATTGGGCTGAACAATGGTTCAAATACAAGTTCGTGACCCAGGAATATGCTAAGAAGAATGCTATCAAAAGTCCTTGGGGTGATATTCTCTTTCGAGGCCTTCCACCCAAGAACAGAGCTGAAGCTACTGCACAGGGTTTCTATCCTTGTATGGTCTGTGGACCTCAGCTTGAAAATGCCGACCCATCGTCATTGATCTGGTGTCATGACAATAATCTCTTCAAGCGCAACTTCCAGCACGCAACGGCATCGGCCAAGGAAAACAGAAGTCATTGGGATTAGACTTCAACCCTGGTCCCTCTGCTCCCCGTGCTGACGGCTCATGTGATGCAGAACCCAATGTTATCGGTCCTTTCTACAACCTTGATGGCCTCATCACTCACATCTCGGTCCAAAGTGCCAAAGTGGATCATTCTGATGATGATGCTGACACTGATGAAGCCCCAACTCCTACTCCAAAGCCGCAGAAGCCAAAGAAGCGAGGCCTAAGCTTTTCACTGCCCTGCGGCTAGCTGCATGCTCGAGGGACATGCATACGGCCATCGCCGAAGCGAGGCCTAAGCTTTTCAAGACACCCTGCTTGCTGCTATCTGGTCTTGTGAGATTGGCTCACCATGATATGGAGGCGTGCATGATGCCCCTCGACTTCAATCCGATCTCCATTAGCCGAAACTTCTTTGCAGGTATGTAGTGTGTTGCCGTACATCATTTCCCTCGACATCGATCCGATCACCATCGGCCAAAACTTCTTGGCAGTTATGTATTGGGTCGGCATGAACTCCCACCGGATGGCTGCCTTCAGAGAAGACGGTAAAAAGTTGGTGCTCGTGAACTTCCAGACCTCCCATGAGATTATCCTTCCTCCGTTAGATTATATAGAGTATTACCATCGCGGTCCAAGTCATCTAGATTACTACGTCAGTTGGACGGACCTTGTTTTGCAGAAGATTGTAATCTGCCAAGTGCCCACACGACATGCGAATTACGCAGACTTCAAGCTAATTGCCTTGTTCGACCGCGGACTCGCCTATCTTTACGCTGGTGCCTTTTTTAGCTGGAGACAACTCGTCTCGCAGTGGATCATCGTCAAGGCTGATACACACTTCTGTGATGCTATTGAACACAATGGCATCATCTACGCGGTCGACAAAGCAGATGGCACCACGTATTGCTGGGACAGCGCATGTAAGTTGTTTCCGTCTCATGTTAATGATGACGCCATGATACTGTTTGAACTTTTTGTGATGATTGGCATATCCCTGTTTGAGCAAAATTTGAGTAGAACTATGGCAATATATTAGAGACGTTGTAATCAGCTATATTTGGAATGAGTTAATTCATGCGATTGTGACCATGTCATTACAGCCAATTTGTATCCTGAATAATCAAACGGTTAGGAATATATGGATATTATCCTTATTTTACAGTAATCTATATACTACTACTAAATACGAGTGTGTATCAATGGCCATGTTAGTTTCCTCATTTTCATAATGTAGAAACATGCACCACACTGTTGGTTTCATCTAACCATACATTAGGGAAGTAAATGTGCATATGGAGAACTCTATATTTGGAAGTGGTGAAATCCTACAATGCTTACCATGTGTACATACCTATATTTTCCCTTCAGCAATCAATGGCTACAATAATATCCTCACAAAAGTTTTGCCCACGGAACGCGAGTATATAACAATGCATGGTCTGTTAGTTACCTTGAAGAATTTATTTGTGAGGACAGAACATGATTACATAACATGCATGACATGGTAGTTTCCTGTGAAGAATCGATTGCGAGATAACATGAGTATAACCATGCATGGCACTTCTATATTTTCGAACCCAGTATACATTTCCCTGTATTTTCCTCCCAGTTCCAACAGGGACATATCAATGTTTTTTCTTGCATTATCCTACTCATACTCTGAACAATGCTGATCTTACATTAACAATGCCTGTCCTTTTTGATATCATGTAGTGTCCCTACAGTAACTTCACTGTAATCTAACTTTTTCCTTAAGTTATTAATTGAGCTCGGTGACTTCAAAAAGTTGTACAGAAACCTTGTTTGGGCCTTTCCGGCGTCGCTGAATGTGGGCTGAGTAACCATGTTAGGTTGTACTGTACTATACATGCCTTTTTTTTCAACATTAGCAATGCAACTGGGCTGACAGTTGTACACAATATCCGGGTCAACTTGTTATCCGCCCCGCTAGACTGCAAATTTCCTAGGAGGTATGCGTTAGTCTTAACAAGAAAATGGACTTTAAGAAATAATAAATGGGATGTAATTATAATAACTGGGCAATTACTATGCACCAAACACGTAATTAGTTTGAAAAATATATTATTTTGGAATTTGGAAATTTTAATTTCATTACTTGTTGCGCGCGCAATATTTCGTTGGATTTTAACGTAATACAACTTTATTTTGAAATTATATTTAACCTGACTAGAAATTTGGGATAAAAATATTTCGGATCCCATCAAAATGTGGAAATTTTTTTTGAATTCTGTTTTGAGCTGTTGTTAGAAATTATTAATCGTTGTCCTAGCTAGAAGTTGGGCTGTACTTTTAACAAACAGTAAATGGGTTGTAGTAAATTCCATTAGAATTAAAAAATGGGCTGTACATTCTTACAAAACACAAATGGGCTATATGTTCTCTGCCAAATCCGAGCTGTGGGCCTACTAAGTTGACGTGTACCAAGGGCTTTGTCAACTTAGTCAATATAAACGATTCTAGTTGCAGTGATCGTACGATGTCCATCCAACGGCCGTAGTGCTTCTTCAACCTCTGGTCTTCTTGCTCCAGTCGCCCAAAGCAGCGCCGGTCGTGTCGCGTGCTCCTGCCTCCCGTGGCCGGCTGTGATGCCGCGGAGGCCTCACCGCCCCGTACTACTCCCACCGCTGGCGAGGCCATCCCTCTACTCACCCACACCCCCTATTATTCTGCAGCGACGGCATCCTCACACCGTAGTGGAACCAGTGAACCCTCGTACTCCTCTCCGCGTGGGCTTCCACTGCTGCGTCTTCCCCGGCTCCGCGCCATCTCCTTCCTAGGCCTTGCGGTCGTCCAGACCACCGCCCTGGTGCTCTCGGCGCGGCGTGGTCAACGTGGTCAACAACCGACTTCCATCGGAAGAGTACTGTACATGGAGAGGCTGACAGCTGGGTCCAGGCGGCCGCAAGGAAGTGCCTCCTTATTACGCGCAAAATAATTATTCCTCCCCCTGACAGCAGGGACCCACCGGACGGGCCACCTTATTTCGCGAAAGAAACATTTCCCCCCTGACTGCTGGGACCCACCGGACGGGCCAGCGTATTTCGCGAAAAAATGTTCCCCCCGCTGTCAGCTCGGACCCACCGGAAGTGCCTCCTTATTACGCACAAAAAATGAATACTCCCCCTGCTAGCTGGGACCCACCATGGTGGGAGGCTGACTTGTGGGCCTACTAAGTTGACTGGGACAGGGGCCTTTGTCAACTTTAGACAATATGAACGATTCTAGCTCCAGTGACCGTACGATGTCCATCCAACGGCCGTAGTGTTTATTCAACCTCCGGTATTCTTGCTCCAGCCGCCCAAAGCAGCGCCGGTCGTGCCGCATGCTCCTGCCTCGCGTGGCCGGCTGTGCTGCTGCGGAGGCCTCACCGCCCCCTACTATTCCCATCGCTGGCCAGGCCCTGCGGCGACGGTAGCCTCACACCGCAGCCGAACCAGTGAACCCTCGTACTCTTCTCCGTGCGGGCTTCCACTGCCGCGTCTTCCCCGGCTCCCCGTCGTCCCCTTCCTAGGCCTCACCGTCATCCACCGCCCTGGTGCTCTCGGCGCGGTGTGGTCAACGTGGTCAAGGAACGACTTCCATTAGACGTGGACTGTATGTGGAGAGACTGACAGTTGGGTCCACGGCCGCAGCAAGGAAGTGCCTCCTTATTACGCGGAAAATAATGATTCCTCCACCTGAAAGCTGGGACCCACCGGACGGGCCACTGTATTTCGTGAAAAAAACGTTTCCCCCTGACTGCTAGGACCCACCAGCTACATCTTCGCATGCAAGGAAGTGCGTTCGAGCTAGAAAACAAAACGATTCGCCCCCCTGACCGCTGGGACCCACCAGCGACACCCTCGCACACAAGGAAGTGTGTCCGGGCAAAAAAAATGATTCGCCCCCCTGACTGCTGGGACCCACCAGCTACATCTTCGCACGCAAGGAAGTGCGTCCGGGCAAAAAAAACGATTCGTCCCCCTGACTGCTAGGACCCACCAGCTACATCTTCGCACGCAAGGAAGTGCCTGACAGTCGGGACCCACCTGATCGAAGCGTATGTAGCGTTGTCATTTTGGTCGCGAACGTGTACGTACATATATACTGGTGGATGTAGAGGCGCGCACGTGTCGTAGTAGAGGCGCGCACGTAGCATGTACACGTACGTACATCGGCTCGTGTACGTGGCTGGGTCGGAACGGAGAAACAGTGTCGTCGTCGTGTTCATTGGGAGGCAACAGAATGCGTCGTCTTCATGGGGAGGCAACGGAATGCGTCGTGTTCATCGGGAGGCAATGGAACGCGTGGGAGCCAACCGGCTTGGACGCAACAGGTGATGGAAACGAGGCCTGGCGTACCGCATAACGGAGGAAACGGCCTTGTGTTCGACCGGCCACGTTCGAAACGGGGTCCTGTTGATCGGGAGGGGTATGGCATACCGCAAAACGGAGTAAACGGACCTCCTACGAACAAAACGGGGGTCCTGTTGATCGGGAGGGGTGTGGCATACAGCAAAACGGACGAAACGGACCTCCTACGGTCGAAACAGGGGTCCTGTTGATCGGGAGGGGTGTGGCGTACCGCAAAATGGAGGAAACGTACTTGTGTTGGAGCGCTACGGTCGGATTGGGGGTCCTGTTCATCGGGAGGGGTGTGGCGTACCGCAAAACGGGACTCCACGAGATACTGTTCATCTCCACCGCCGACCTCCTCCAGCCTCCACGAGCTACCGTCGACCTCCTCCAGCCTCCACGGGCTCCTGTTCATCCAGCCTCCACCGCACGCTACTCCACCGGCTACTGTTCAACCACCCCTACATGGCCACCCCTCCACCGTCTACTATTCATCCATCCCTCCACACCACGGGGTCCTGTTCAACCACCCCTCCACGGCCACCCCTCCACCGTCTACTGTTCATCCAGCCCTCGACACCACGGGGTCCTATTCATCCAGAGGCAACGTCACCGCTCACAGTTCA
>NC_041389.1:365662591-365681097 GCF_002162155.2 Triticum dicoccoides | reverse complement strand
GATCGATCGCTCGGGTTCAGTAACGCATAGCCTGCAGTGCAATTGCTCGCGTTCAGTTAGATCCCAACACCTCGCTCGGGTTCAGTTAGAGCCAACGCCTCGCACACACGCGCGTACGTGTACGAGAGAAACGCGCATCCTCGGCCCCCGACCTCGTACCGTAACCAGCAACTCCCTGAAATTTTCCTCCCCCTTGCATCTACCACGGTTTTTTCCGTCATGGACGGCCCAAAGAATGTCATGCAGCTGCGTCTCCGGCCCGCCTAGAACGAAAAGCCCATTTTTTGTCATGATTTTTTGTCATAGAAGTAGGAGCCCACCACATCTATGATGATACCGGGTTTTGTCACAATTATCGTCATAGAAGTGTCATATGTATGACAAAAAAAAATTCGTTCGGCCCAAAATGTCACGGATGTGTCTTTTTTTTAGTGTATGTTTCGAGGAAAAATTTTTTTGCCCAAAAGTTGCCATGATGTTTACACTGTAGTTGCCATGGTGCTTAAACTAAAATTGCCATGTGGGAATTTTAGTTTGTAGATCATGACAATTTTAGTTTTTGATGATGGCAATTCTAGTATTTTGACCATGAAAATATTTTTTTACATGAACCATGGCAATTTTAAGTGCATGTATCATGGAAATTTTAGTTTATGGTGCATGGCAAGTCTAGTTTCTCAATTCTACGTTTTATAATATGTTAAAATTTATTTTTTAATATAGAAGAAAATAGCTGAAACATAACATGGCAACTTTAGTGTAAACATCATGGCAATTCATGTGCAATAGACATGGCAACTTTTAACAAAAAAAATTCAATGAAATATATTGATATGAGATCTAGTTTCAAAGATGTCGTCGCGAGGGATTTATTGGTGAAAACGGATCTTCAATCGGATTTTTCATTTAAGAGATAAAACATTTTAAAAACTGAAAATCCAAAAAGATTTCCACATGCATGCATGCGGTGACATGACGTAGTCTGTATGTTATAGGGCGTGTGGACGGATTTGGCTCCCACCACACGTGTGTGCGTTAGCGTTGTCCTTGATTTAAAGATTTGGATCTCACATACATCCGAGTTCAAACACGGAAAATTTACATTGAATATTATTGCTAATAGCGAAGCAGACCTTACAGTTAGCATATACAATTTGTTTCTCTAGAAGGTTCTTTACATGACCCTCAACTACCAACCTACGCTGCTATGGAATGTTTACTTATTGTTTACCATGCGATTGGCGCTGGGGGATTCGCCAAAAAAATGTTGCTTGGTGATTTAGAATCTGCAGTATTTGCTAATAAATCACAGAAGTTAAGTACCGGTGTACACATAGTACTTTGTTTATCACGTTTCATTCATCTTAGAACCATCATTACACCTGATGGATAATTTGTACCTTAGACAATGCATGAGGGTCAATCTAAGGCTGCAATCACTTGGACTTTCTACATTATCAAAGTTGTTTCCTGCCAAAATAGACACTTCACCTGAAAAAGAAAAGCCCAAGCATATTAGTGAAACTCTGAATCTGAGTACCATCCTGAAGAGGACGATACCAGTGAAGGAGATTCGTCTGAGAAAATTTATAAGCACCAAAGAGTTTGAGTCCACTACACCTGCTAGCTCAAAATCTAAGGTGATAATTAATCCATCTAGTCAGGGCTAAATACGTTGCATCTTTTCTAATGCAACATAATTTTTGCCGTGCTGTGTTGTTTGATCCATTTCTATCAGAGCTTGAAGGGCACCAAGATGACTACCCAGAAAACTAGCAAGAAAAGAATTACTGACATGTCTCCTAGTGGAATCAAGTCTTGGCATCCCAAGAGTACTTGCAGACATGCCAACTAATACTACAGCTAGAAGGTTGAACAACAAACTAGTACAAGATGGCGATGCAAGTAGTCAAAGAGAAGGGATGACAGACCCTAAACGCATGACATCAACAGCATCCATGTGTTTTATGGCTTGTGTTGGCCAAGCTGAAGAAATGATTTGCAACGTTGATGACCACACACAACATAGTCTTGAACGCAAGTACCAATCAAATTCCCACTTACTTTTTATATTCAGAAAAGTCTTATATTGAGTATTTTCTTGATATCTCCTTTTCTTTTTATAATTGGCATTATTGCTATCCATTTCTTATGATTAATATCATACAATGCTGACCATTGTCTTTAGACATGGCTCAGTCAAGAATATCCATAAAGTTTCATGCTCCATATGTGTATCTATTTATTCATGGTAATAATGGTGCTACAGAATTCCATGCTGCATATGTTATAAATAACCAATAATATAGATTTATTTGTCTTACAAATCGCGAGACCTGTCCATTAGCTTTTATTGCATGATTAATGCACTCTTAGTAGTTGCCTTTTTTCCTGAAAATTGATGACCTTGTCCATCTCGATGAACACTTGTATGGACAATGGAAGTAATATCGTTGCCCAACCTGATGAGCACCACTAGATGGTCAACAAAGCTGGTGGTAGTGCCCAACATGATCATCAAACTCAACCTGACAGTGTCTCTGAAGGCATGTTATAACACCTTCAATCTTTCTAGCATGCTATTTAAGATTAAACTTTTACCTGTATACTCTATTGTTCCATGCAAGGATGTATTGGTCTATTCAGTAGCTATTGTATGTACTGACTTTTATGTACATCTAAAAAACCCATAGCGATTAGCCATGAGATGAAATATTAGAATCTGAATCCATCAATTCAATCATATATGATTAATCTAAATCATAAATTTACATCCTGTTTAGATTCTAAATTTAGCAATTCGATCATATATGCTTAATTTCCTGGACATTCGTCTTGATATCCTTCAAGTCATGGTTATGGAATGCAATATGATACCATTGTGGGCACTGCTTGTGATCGGACTTGGCTTTGCTATTGTATTTGATCTCTAGTTTCTGCTGAGTTTTTGCAACTGCATGGCAAACAACCATTTGTAGTTCCTTGTGCTAAATACCAAAAGAAAGTGATTTTTTACTTACTTGCACTGCACCCAGAATTGATTAAGCTTGTGAAAATGTCCCATTACCATTGTTCATGTGTTTATCTGCTATATTGTCAACTAATTCACCTTGTGAGATCATCTACTGGTGCATAGATCACTAGCTCCTCTTATCACTGCCTTGCGCTGTCATTCTCTCTTTGATTGTTGTTTCCATTCAATCACTAATATATTGTCTTTGCTATTTTCTTAGCTTAATCAATGTTGTTTTTTCTTATTTGTAGATATACAATTAGTAGAGGAGCAATTGGAAAGGGAAACAATATAGGAGAAAGTCTCAATAGGATCAGTCGATCTCGGCGGACCGAAATGTAGCTCATCATTCCAGAAGGAAATATAAGGCCAGAGGTACCTCTTTCTTGCTGCAAAGTTTTCAATTGAATGCATTATCACTATCAGAAACCCTATGCATGTGCTTGAGCACTAGAAGGATCTAAGAAAAAGGATAGCGCTGGATCATCCGTGACTTTGTTGGCAAAGTTGCTGTAAGTATAGTCCAGGCCTTTCCCCTCTTCCATGGCTAGCAATATGTTAGTTATGAGATATTGTGATAATTATTTATTGTCTTCCTTCTCGATAGATAACTTTTCATATGAACACAGCTGCACCAGTTATGAAGGCTTGTACCCAAATGATGAAGTCTGTTGTCTGTAAAGTGACGCAGGCTCAAACAAAAGTATTTTAATCCATTCCCATCCATTTCGGTGATGAGAATTTCTCTTGGCAAATCAATGACTAATGACCAGTTGAATGCCCCTGTGGGAAGCTGGAAGGATCCAAAAAAGATGGTATATTTCTTCCTGAAAACCAAACTCTTTCTTCTACACGCTAACCTATAAAGTGCCTTACATGTATTTTGGTCTTTTGATATAGGAGGTCTGTGAAAAGAACAAATCTAACTGAGCTCAAGTTTAGTTTCATGAAACAACTGGTTTGCTTAGCTGCCCTGTGCACTGTGATAATTTGGTAAGCGAGACATGTGGTTGTGGACGTACACCTATCCTATCAACTTTTGCTTCTACATAGTTATTGTATATAATGTTTCCATGGATTCAACCAATAATGTTGTATTTCACTAATGGTATCTTATTTTACACAGATAAATTAAGTAAAGTTCATTGTTGGTATTGTACATGTTTCTTCATAGCTACCAAATTTCAAGCAGCGGTAAATACAAATGTAATCTTGTTGTGTATATGTTGTTTTCAGGGAGAAAAATACAAAGATGACGAACCCACTACATTGGATTTGTTTTAGGAGTGCCACTACAGCAGCAAGAAATGCTACGCACTGAGCTGCAATTGCAAGTCAACATTCAAAGATTTTTAATGGTATCACAATGCCTACCGTTTTCTATAGATCCAGTAGTACAATAATCAATAATTGTAAAGTCAGCCTATAAGAAGTAGAAGAATAATTTAACCTTGAAAAAATTGAGCATATATCACTTTAAAATGACTAGATTTCCTTTCTGTACTATTATTTGTTTCTGACATGAATATGACCTATTTGGCAACTGTTAATAATTTTACGACACATTAATATATATATCTTATCTACAAAAACAACAATTCATACCTGCTCCCAATATATTTTATACAGTTTGTGCAGTTTTCATGATTGTGTATCATGTATGCCTATGCTATATTTGTTTCCATCAAATTTTGGAGGATTACCTGAACATGAATACATGATCTTTTGCATAACTAGATGTCTATCTGTACATACATAGTCACACCACACCTCCACATTGCTAGCCACATACATAGTGGGATCAAACCCAGGGAGATCACCAATTTTTCTTCTATTCTTGTGGTAAAGTTTTCTCATAATATTATAACCATGCTTCTTGCTTGCACTGCTTGACTCAAATGGAAAAGGTGTCTACATACAGAAGATGCACAACAACCAACCTCTGACCAAAATTCTAGCTGATGTGCTTGCCAAGCGCACCAATAAGACCAGTTTTCTTCCAACATGTGGGGATCCAACATGAGTGTGAGGGCATTAGTGGAAGCAGCCTTGAAGCAGAACTTGTAGCGGAGAAGAAAGGAAATGCCGAGCTTCGCGCCTTTGTTGATACCTTGACTCAAAGACATCAAGGATCATGCAAGATGAGAAGAACATGAAGAAGCAAGTTGAGATGGATGTGAAAATTGAGTTTTTGCTAGCCAAATGCGATCAAGTTCAGTTATAGGTTAAGGTGGTTGTTGAAGCATAGTATTGCTGGAAGTTGGTGCTAACATGTGTAATCTTCTACTGGTGCCATGCTTTTGCTGATGATCAAGTAATGCTTTGCCAGCATGCATTCTGTTGATGGATGAATGAATGCAAGCATTTTTATTAAGGTAGTTTGTTGTACTGGAGTGATGGTAGATTCATGTTATGCTGGATCAAAAATTGATATTGTTGTTATATGTGTTATATGTGATCTTATCTGATGCTAGACAAGAATTAATATTGTTTCTTAGGAAATAATTTATAATAGAAGTGATATTGAATGGATTGAGATTGCCTGACAAATCAAGCCGAAATATGTACTAATTGAAACAGTAATGCGATGGGCTGAAATTAGGTGGCAAAACCATACATGTGGAAAAAGATTAACAGGCCGGACTTGAGGCAATAGGCTAACGGGTTGCACCACTAGAAAACTGGCTAATGGGCTGGACGTGAGAATATAGATAACAGCAAATACAATTAGAGAATGGAATAAGAGAAAAATGCATAATGGGCTGGAGAATGAAACTGGTTAATGGGGTTGGCTATGCTTGGAGTAGTGGGCTAAAGTCAAATTGGGCCGGTCACAACATGGGCTACGCAAGCAGCCACATCATGCAATCTGATAGTACTTGACCATCATAGAAGCTTGGCCTGGCCTAGGATGGACGAGCCTAGGGATCATCTGTGATGGTCAGGAACCATCATAGATTTTGCTAATCTGTGAAAGTTCTGAGATTTCGTCACAGAAACCAATTTATGATAGGGAATACATGATGGATTTCACAAACATCATGACTGGGTGTTTGTGACAGTTTGCATGTTGTTCGTGAGGGTTTGGGGTCGTCATGGATTAACGTATTTCTTGTAGTGACACTACATATGCATGGGTATATGTGTAAAGAGGCAATATCGGTGGACTGAACTGCAGAATGCCAGAATAAGAGGGGGATAGCTAGTCCTATCGAAGACTACGCTTCTGGCAGCCTCCGTCTTGCAGCATGTAGAAGAGAGTAGATTGAAGTTTTCCAAGTAGCATCGCATAGCATAATCCTACCCAGCAATCCTCCCCTCGTCTCCATGTGGGAAAGCGATCACGGGGATGTCTCTGGAACTTGTGTGGGTGTGTTTTATTAAGTATCCGGTTCTAGTTGTCATAAGGTCAAGGTACAACTCTGGGTCGTCCTTTTACCGAGGGACACAGGTATTTGAATAGATAAACTTCCCTACAGGGGTGCACCACATAACCCAACACGCTCGATCCCTTTTGACCGGACACACTTTCCTGGGTCATGCCCGGCCTCGGAAGATCAACACGTCGCTGCCCTACCTAGGCACAACAGAGAGGTCAGCACCCCGGTCTAAATCCTATGCGCGTAGGGGTCTGGGCCCATCGCCCATTGCACACCTGCACGATGCGTACGCGGCCGGTGAGCAGACCTAGCCTCCCTTATACAAGAGAAGGCGTTCCAGTCCAACCCGGCGCGCGCCGCTCAATCGCTGACGTCAAGAAGGCTTTAGCTGATACCACGACGTCGAGTGCTCATAACTGTTCCCGCATAGCTGGTTAGTGCGTATAGGCCAGTGGCCAGTCTCAGATCAAATACCAAGATCTCGTTAAGCATGTTATTATGAAGTAACCGCGAACGCCGACTAGGGCCAGGCCCATCTCTCGCCTAGGTGGTCTCAACCTGCCCTGTCACTCCGCCTCAAAGTAACAGTCGGGGGCCGTCGGGAACCCATGCCCACCTCTACCGGGATGGAGCCACCTGTCCTTCCAGCCCCCACATCGGAATCACGTGCGGGTACTGAACGAGCCGACCCGACTTTAGTCACCATATGTATAGTATGTATATATGTATAATATATACCCGTGATCGCCTCCCCAGTGATCACGGCCCGATAGTATAGCAGGGCAGACTGACAAGAATGTAGGGCCAGTGATGATAAACTAGCATCCTATACTAAGCATTTAGGATTGCGGGTAAGGTAACAACGACTGTAGCAACAATGACAGTCTATGCAACAGAATAGGAGTAACCGAACAGTAACATGCTACACTACTCTAATGCAAGCAGTAGAGAGAAGAATAGGCAATATCTGGTGATCAAGGGGGGGCTTGCCTGCTTGCTCTGGCAAGAAAGAGGGGTCGTCAACTCCGTAGTCGAATTGGGCAGCAGCAGCGTCGGTCTCGTAGTCTACCGGAGAGAAGAGGGGGAAGAAATAGTAAATACAATGCAAACATAAGCATGACGATGCATGACATGACAATGAGCGGTGTTAGGTGTGCTCTAACGTGGTAGTAGGTGACATCAGCGAAAGGGGAAACATCCGGGAAAGTATCCCGGTGTTTCGCGTTTTCGGGCAGATGAACCGGAGGTGAAATGTTGCAGGTTCACTATTCTAGGGACACGTGGCAGACGAACGGGCTACGTATCTGGACTCGTCTCGTCGTTCTGAGCAACTTTCATGTACAAAGTTTTTCCATCCGAGCTACAGTTTATTTTATATTAATTTTAAAATATTTAATCATTTTTAAAATTTATTTAATTATTTTACATCAACATTATCCAGAATAGTGTATGCTGACGTCATCATGACGTCAGCAGTCAATAGGGCATTGACTGGGTCAAACTGACGTGTGGGTCCCAGCTGTCATGGACTGTTAACTAACCTAACAGATTAATTAACTAACCTAAGTGATTAGGTTAATCTAATCTATCTATCTATCTATCTATCTATCTATACCTATACTAATTAGCGACTCCCAAGAAATTACCATGTTAATCAGTAAATAGGAACCGTTAATCTGGTGGGACCGTGTTATTACGGTGTAGATCAACCGTAATTTTTTTTGGATCAACCGTAATTTTTTTAATATATAGATCAATCTTTTTTTGAGTGGTAGATCAACCATATAAATCAATTACAAATCCGAACCGCATGCTATCACAATTGCACGATATATCTACTCAGTATATAGCCATCAAAATTGTGTAAAAAATGCCCTCAAAATCCCTCAAAAAAGTATATATTCTCCACGTCTCTTACTCTCCATGTAAAAAAAACAACCGTGTGCCATAGTCTCTCCTCCTCCCCATGGTCTCCTCCTCACGTTCTCTCCTCCCCATGGTCTCCTACTCCCCATGGTCTCCTCCTCCCCAGAGAAAGGAAATCAATCATATCTCTCAAATTGGAGCAAAGAAATTAGGAAATTGATCTGGTGCGCTCACGCCATGGAATCTCTCATCCTCCTCCCATGGATAAAACAAACAAATCTCTCTCAAATTGGAGCAACCAAGTTGGGGAATAGATCAGGTTTGTCACTTTTTTTGTTTTTTCCTAATTTAACATTTGAATCGACCTTATCTTTTCAATTGCATTAGGATTCATGTTTTCTACTGCGTCCTTTGACAGTCCTAGGATTCAATCCTAGGTTTGCTGACGTACACTCTTTGGGCACTTCGTGGAGATCGCGACGGGGCAGAACCAAGCCCATGCCGCCATCTTATAAATTAACTGCAGCCTGACACAAACAATCTACACATCAAGGAGGCTCCTGTCGGTCGTGAACATCGCCGCTGGTGAACCTTCTCCTGTTTGGTACAGTTTTTCAGAGATTGTTTGTTTTGTTGGTTAATTCAAAATTTTAGGGTATTTACTTCATATTGCTTATGAACTTCATGATTGGCTAAGAAATCTTTCTTCGCAAGTGAAGCCTTGGATTTGCCAGAGACTAAGAAATTACTAAGCAACAAAATTATGCTTGCTTACAATTCAAATTACTTTTTGTTGCTTTCTGGCCCAGATCTGAGAGAGATTATTTGTTTCATTGGCTCAATCAAATTGTTAGGCTTTGGACTTCATACTACATGCAAATTGCATGGCCACCAATATGTAATCTTCTGAAAATTGTGTTTTTATAGGTCAACTTCTTTTGTTTACCTTCAAAACAATGGCATACGATATGCTCCATGAGATTAGCAATTAGAAGGATTCCTGGAAAGTCAAGGTCAGAATAATTAGGCTATGGGATGCCATTAATCTCAACAGCAATGAACTTATTAGCCTTGACATGATACTACTTGATGAAGAGGTTAGCTTGATGATGAAACTTTATGAATTTCCAACATAAATACACTATTGTGAGTTGTAGTAGTTACTATAATATTGATGCATCTTCTCGCTGCACTGTAATGTTTCAGGGTACTATGATACATGGCAAGGTAATGAAGCATATGGTTAACAAGTTCAGACCATTGATCCGAGAAGGTTTAGTCTACATGATATCAAATTTTAAGGTTATGTCTGCAATGAATTTCCGCCCAGTTGAAAGCGAAAAGGTTCTAAATTTCTTGCACATGACAAAAATTCAAGAGATAAAAGGTCAAAAAAATATCAAAATAGCAGAACAAAGCTTAACGTTTTGTACTGTTGAAGTTCTTTCCACAAGAGACAGCCAAAAGATTTACTTATCTGGTATGATTTAATTTGTTTCAATTATTAACTTCCATCTATTATGCATATTAATACCACTTTATTAGCAGACGTCATTGGCATAGCAACTTACATAGGACATATTGAAGAAACACACACAACCCATGGGATTTCAAAGATTCGAGATATTGTGCTTCGGATTGAGTGAGTACACTAAAAACAATTAGACAAGTACAATTATCGTGGGTGCTAATAGATATTTCTCTTGGAATATATAGGGATCAAAAAATTAATATTAGACTATGGGGTAATAAGGTTGGTCAAATTGATGAAGATTCATTGGGGCGTGTGGTCATCGTAACATCAACTAATGTTAGAAAACTCAAAGGTTTGTATTCGTATTAACAATGGGCAAGTATTTCTAAGCATGTCTTTTTATATACATAATCTAATATATCAAGTGCATGCAGAGTACTCGCTGTCATCTACAGGTGCGACCAGAGTTTACATCGATTTGGATATCCCTGAAACAAATGAGCTTCAAACGAGGTGAAACAATTTTTTTTGCAGTAATATGAAAAACATGTTCTACTACATACATGGATACTTATCTCATGCAAAACAGGTATTGCTTGCAAAATGATATGGTAGAAGAAATAGAGCCGGAAGCCCATTTGCAAGGCACAATTCAAGAACAGATGCTCTATAACAGAAGAACCCTAAAAGAAATAACTGAAATTACATATGAATCTGAAAAACAGGTATTTATAGTTAGTATTATATTATTTTCTCATAGATTTTATGTGCTAATTTAACCTATAATGGACAGGAAAAGTTCTATACTGCAGAAGCAATGATTAAGTCAATTAATACATCAGATGAGTGGTACTACATAGGATGCCGTAAATGCAACAAAAAAGTACAGAAACAAGGGAACCACTTCTACTGTCCGAAATGTGAAAAAGAACCTGAGAAGATATGTCCAAGGTGAATTTAATACTATCTCATTCTTTAGTTAGTAAATTAACCTGCACTAACCACATGTTCCATTTTATTACTAGGTACAAACTGAAACTAGAGATATGTGATCTCAGTGCAACAACAACTTGCACCATGTTTGAGGCAGAAGCAAAAAAATTGATTAAGCAATCTGCAAGTGTTTTGATAGAGAGGGATGATTGTGATATCCATGAGCAGGCAAAACAAATCCAGAAAATATGTGGGCAGAGATTGATTTTTCAATTCAGATTGAATGACTATAATTTGAAGTACGGTTATCAAGAATACACTGTTCATAGAATCTTTTTCATAGATTCTGAAAAAGATACATCAGTAAATCATTCAAATGTTGAGCAGGTATCATCTATTTCTACTACAATGCTCTATATTATTTTGTATCTGCATGCCATATTTTATAATGAATGTTGATGGCACTTTACCCAAATTGAAATGTTTTGGTATAAGCCCCTTACTAACACACGCAATGTCTTGAATGGGCAGATGGAGGATGATAAACCCATTCTAACAGACACTAAAAAGACTAGGAGGACTAGGAACACACGTCATGTTGTACATTCTGATGAAGAATCAGAAAATCTGGATAGTCAAGAGAAAGATGAATTCATATCTGTTGTTGATAAGGAATCTAAGAAAAAGGGAATTCAAAAAGATAGCCATGTAAGTTTTTTGCTGCATTTGCTTATTCTTTCATAGTTCTGCAAGTCACTAATTGTTACAAATGTTTTGGCAGGAGCAAGCGGACAAGTTATCCGTTATGAAAACTATAAAGCAAGAACCAGAGGATGGTGAACCCACTATTAACCGGACTAAAAGGGGTAGGAGAAGTAGCACAACTCATGTTGTACACCTTGATGAAGAACCAAAAACTGAAAGTAGTCAAGAAATAATGAAATCAAAATCTATGGAAGCAGGCCCCAAGAGGAAACGCGCCGTAACTCGCAAATGTGCTGGTATCGATAGCAAACAAGTAAAGAATGACCGTGAAGAAGAATCAGAACATGCAGGTACTGAGGAGCACAATGATTCAAGGCCTAGGACAAGGCGTAGTTGTGTCAATAAAGAATTGATGAACAAAGAGATTCAGAAGTGTGGTGTATCAAGAACTCGAAAGTCAAATCGTTGATTAGTGGAAATCCAATTATTTAGCATGTAATAGAACATATAGGAGCATCAGATTTGTACATCATATGAACATCATTGTTTAAGATTGATTTTAGTAAATGTAAATGCGTACCTTTGTGTTAGTAAAGTCATTAGTGAAAATCAGCCACATGGGGTGGTACATCAGTTTTACAAAAAACATTGTCATTTATCGTACACATATTAGCGATTTTCACATGTTCATCCGCTACAGAATAGGCCTCTCGACAACATAAATTTTTTCACATGTTGAGACAGCTACAGAGAAAGCATATGACAGCCAAACAATCAACGGTGTGCACATCATCAACTGTTCTCGCCAAGAGCCCATTGTGCATGGAACTAACGACCAATAAAGCTGAAGTGCACCACTTAGTAATCTGCATTGCCAATCAATAGGTCATTCCATCTTGCCATCTAGACATATCATGCGTGACCACTGACCAGCCATGACTCAGATTTTAATTGGAATTAAATAGGTTAAATATTAAAATTCTTTAAAGAAAAACAATTCTGTCGAGATAAGGAGTCGTGTGTGTAACATACAATTCTCTGAAGAAAAACAATGTGTAGACAAGATGTGTAAGAAACAGAGACGTGCATATATTGTAGTATACATGGAAACTGACTTCAAGTAGGAGCTATCTATCTGGTGACACAAAATAATAACGGCTCAGATATTGTATAGGTTTAAAACGTACAGATGACAAACTCTAACCTACAAACTCAAGCCTTAACTATGCTTCTTTACAAATAAGAATTCTATATCGACTCAATTCGTGCACATCCAGGCAAGACACCGCTCCCGATCTCATCCTTCATCACATACAGGCAATAATTAGTCCTCTCGCCAGCAACAAGGAGCAGACAGGTTGTGTGGCAGTACTTGCAGGTAATGTTCATTATCTCCTTCCACAAATAATACATGAATGTCTCCTTGCAATAGTTAATACTATATGCATTAAGTCTCTGATCTCATTACACATGCTTTGTATTAACTTGAATTACAGAGAGAAAGCGCCGATAAACTTGAGATTCAGATCACCAATTACAGAGCGTGCACATCCCGGCAAGACATTGCCCTCCTCTCGCAAGCAACAAGGAGCAGACAGGTTGTGTGGCAGTACTTGCAGCCAATGTTCATTATCTCCTTCCACAAATAATATATGCATGTCTCCTGCAATGATTAATATATACATCAACTCTCCGATCTCATTACACATGCTTTGTATTAACTTGAATTACAGAAAGAAAGCGGCGATAAAATTGAGATTCTGATCACCAATTACAGAGCATATACGTCCTCTCATTGGAAGGTGACAACACAAGTATCCTTCTTTCACAATAGAATAATGATTTTAGACGATTTAAAATCCTCTGTTGGAAAACAATCCATATGAAAAAGAATCTTATCAGGAAACTATCTGTTCCATACAAATACCTTCAGCATCCTTGCAAACAATGTGGTGCCTGACATGTTTACATTAAATTTATCATCAACAATTCTGAATTTCTAGACAAATAAAATCAGTTAAGTATAAGATGTTCTCACTTATATCTCAGAATAAAATCAGTTACACCTTTTACCTCATTTATTTCAGGATTCACTAGCCGCAGTCAACATGTGTCGAACACGCACTAGAGCAAATCAAAACAACGGAAGGTTTTCATTACCGCAGTACCAAAAATAATCATATAAATATTAATTTACTTGGATTATTAAAGTGATAAAAACAATAAAATGCAGGAATATGTGGCATCATCAAGGAATCTAAATACCTGAGCAAGCAGCCTCCAAACTAGCAACACTCGAATCTAATGATAGTCAATCAGACATCATTAGAGCAGCAGCAAAGGAAGCTAGGCGGAAAAGGAAAGAGATCCTCAAGCTGAAAAAGGCAAGCAAACGACTGTGAAGTATCTCATGTAGCGAAGGATGTCACTCAAATTTCATATCTGGGAAAACCAAATTGTGTTTGTGAATTTTGCAATGCCATTATGTGGCATGGAGAGAGAAGCACAAGCACAGGTAACATCACAGTTCCACAATTTGGTCTCTGCTGCAAGGAAGGGAAAGTTAAATTACCACCACTGAAACAAGCTCCGCTGTATCTCCGACAGCTACTACGTTACAATGAAAGAGGAGAATCATCAAATTTCCGCAAGAACATCAGGTTGTACAACTCGATGTTCGCATTCACTTTAATGGGAGGAAAGGTTGACTATGAAATTAATAAGCAGGCATCTGGACCGTATGTTTTCCGTTTGAATGGTCAGAATTACCATCAGATTGGCACTTTACTTCCTAAAGATGACGTGACGAAGCCAAAATTTGCCCAATTGTACATACATGACATAGAAAATGAAGTGCAGAATAGGATTAATGCATCTGCTTCAACGGAGAGTAAGACACAACCAGATGAAAACATTGTCAAAGGACTACTGGAGATGCTTGATGAGCACAATGTTTTACTCAAATCATTTCGTATGGCAAGGGACAGATTCCAAAACCGACGTATTAAAGATGTAAGACTAAGATTGATCAACAAAAGGTTGAAAGATGGACGGCAATACAACCTACCATCTGCCTCAGAAGTCGCAGCACTAATTATTGGGGAACAAGATGGAGAAAATAATGAATTTGACATAATAGTTGAGACCAAAGACAGAATGTTACAGAGGATTTCAGAGTTGCACCCAAGCTAAATGTCAATGCAGTACCCCTTGCTTTTTCCATATGGAGAAGATGGTTTCAGACCAGAAATAGAGTATGAGAAAAAAGAGGTAGCAAAGGTAAAAGAAAGTATGTAACAATGCTGGAGTTTTATGCGTATCGCATACAACAACGTCTGAACCAAGCTTCAACATTGCAAATGAGTGGACGTTTGTTCCTGCAGTTCTTAGTTGATGCAGCAACGTGCATTGAACAGTGGAGACGAAATTGGTACAGGACAAACCAAGGTAAGTTGAGGACAAAACTGTACAGAGGACTGCATGATGCAATAGAAAATGGAGATACACGAACCGAACAAGTTGGACAAAGAATCATACTACCCTCATCATATAATGGCAGTCCAAGAAATAAGCAGCAAAACTACCAAGATGCCATGGCGATTTGTCGTTGGGCTGGCTATCCTGATCTCTTCCTTACTTTTACATGCAATCCAAAATGGCTGGAAATACAAGATATGTTGGATCTGATTCCAGGCCAGAAACCTGAAGATCGTCCAGATATTGTTGCCAGAGTATTCATGTTAAAACTGAAGGAACTTATGAATGACATAAAGAACGGAAAGTGTTTTGGACAAACAATTGCAAGTAAGTTTACCTAATAAGTACATATTCACTCTTTCCTAGATGATTGTCCTAGCTCATTTCTTCTCAAATTTGTTTACTTTCATACAGTTGTCTACACTATAGAGTTCCAGAAAAGAGGCCTCCCGCATGCACACATACTGGTGTTTCTACACCCAGATGATAAAGATCCAAGTCTTTCCCAGATCGACAAAATCATATCAGCCGAAATTCCTGATAAGAATAGTGATCCAGAACGGTACGAAGCAATGCAAAATTACAAGATACATGGTCCATGTGGTCAAGCACACCCCAAATCACCATGCATGGTCGATAAAAGTTGTGCCAAACATTTCCCCAAGAATTTTTGCACTGAGACTACCATAGATGAAGATAACTATCCAGTATATAGAAGGCGAGATGATGGCAACACTGTGGACAAAAATGGAGTGAAGCAAGACAATAGATTTGTTGTGCCATTGTAACGCCCCGGATACAACTTTCCATATTTGTAACTCCAACTCTTGCCTTTTCCGGAGAGGCGATATGATATTTCCTTCGTGGTTGGGTTTTTGTCTTTTGTTTTGCATTTTGTTCATGGCATGCATCTCATCTCATAGCATTATGTGCATCGCATCCATATTTTTTCATAAAACTCGTAACCATTCGCAGTTGCCCTTTCTTTCTTTGCCTCCGTTGGCATTTTGTCAGGCCCTTGTCCTCGTTGACCTCCTCGGACCGCTTTGCCTTTGTTGACCTTCTCGCAGACCATTTGGACCCCTCTCTTCTCTCTTTCTCCGAGACCAACAAAACCCCCTTGACCCCGTGGCCTTTTGGCAGACCCCATTGTCTTTGTTTTCCCCTCTCGTCTAAATGCCCACCCTCTCTACACTTTGCTCAGTCCCCCTCGCACGCGTCCGTAAGCTGTCCCGAACCCGACCCGGGTTGTTGTTACCGATGGGTGCAGATCATCCCCAAAACATCTCCGTTTTCTTAATTGGACGCTGTAGCCTATATATTCCCGGCCGTCCGATTACGATCGGAGGGACCAAATAGTCCCTAGCCAAATCCACCTACTATATATACACGGGATCCAACCCTAGAAATTAGGCAGCTTGTCCCATCCTCCTCATTCCTCCTAGCCGCCGCCACTCTCTCCCTTGGTTTTAGCGCCGAGCCAACCAGCCACCACCGATCCTCTTCCTTGGGATCCATCCCCTCCCGATCCACCAACCACAACCAGACTCCTCCCCTCCTCGTTTCCCCCTCCTCTGCTCGTTCATTCCCGAGCAGCGCCTCCACCGTCGCCAGCGGCCGCGTCACCAGGACCCTCGCGCACGAGCTCCTCCCTTCTCACGTGCTTGAGACCAGCAGCTCTCCTTGAGCCGGCCACAGCAGCAGCCCCAGGCCGACCCCGCGCGCTCTCCCTCGGTCCCTCCTTCTCTTCCTTCTTTCTCCTGATCTCACATCTCTCTCTATCGCAGGACCCTGACGGCCAAGGTGCCAGGAGCCCGAGCCTCTCGTCGCCAAACGCCACCGTGGCCAGCCGCCGGAACCCGAGTTGACCATACCGCAGCTCCTCTGCCTCCGTCCTTTCTCTCTTTCTTCTTCTTCACTGTCGTTTCTCTCTCCCTCCCTCACGATACGCTCTCTGTCTCTCAACGCAGGACGCCGCTGCCATGGCCTCAAGTCGAGCTACCCTCGACCTCCTCCGATCGCCCAACCATCAGATCCGTTCCGCTGTTCCTCGTCGTCCCCTCTTCGGATCTCGCTGCGAGACGCCCGCGCCGAGTCCAGCGCCAAGCCGCCGCCGTTGCCCCTGTTTCCTGCCGCTGCACCGCTGCTACCTTCTTCGTCCACACGTGCAGGTGCTTGCATTGACCGCGTCAACCAGCGGCTCGTCCCGCACCTCTGCTTGCTGCGTTGACCCGATCTGGCCTCCTCGTTCGATCCAGTGCCCCTTCCAACCCTTCTACTCCACCGACCGGCCCAAGGCCCAGGGTGAGCAGCCCCACTGGCCTTTCCTCTATTGGGCTAGTCAGATGCGGCATGTACCATGTTTTTTCCCAGTTCTGCAAATTTGCTATTTATCCAGTGATTTAACAGATTTGCAGAAACCCCCTTGCACATCATGCATATAATAACTCATGAACCGTGCATCATCTTAAAATATTTTATATATGTAAAATACTTAGAATTTTGTGTAGATTAATAATATGCCACTTTCATCCATGTTTAAAATGCTCAAAATGTTGTTTTTTTAAATTTGCTTAAATGCCATGTTAAAATGATTTATTTCATAACTAAATAACCGTAGCTCGGTTTTAAATGTTCTTTATATGTAAATGGGGTGGAAAAATGCCTAGTTTAACATGGTCCACATTATTTTCCTGTTTAACAAGTTTAAAATATGTTTTAGGGCAGAACAGTACCAAATTCGAAATGTGGGCATGAGGATTTTTCGGAATTGTTGTTCGTTGTTTCGGCCTCATTTAAACTTGCCTAGATAGGTAGTTTTATTATGCTTCACCTCTTGCCATGTTTAACAACATTTAATATTGTTTGGTAGATTAAACTCGTTGCATATTGAGCTCCACTTAACTTGTAGTATTGTTTGTTGTACTTTGCCATGCCAAGCCTCATTAAACCGGACATGCATCATACTTGATTGTGCATCATGCCATGTCTTTGTGATGGTTGTTTACCATATTGTTTGCTTCTTTCCGGGTTGCTTCTCTCGTTAGCTTCGGTTTCATTCTGGAGTTGTGAGGATTCGTTCGACTATGTTGGTTCGTCTACTTCATCGACTCATTCTTCTTCCTAGCGGGATTTCAGGCAAGATGACCGCTACCCTGGATCTCACTACTATCATTGCTATGCTAGTTTCTTCGTTCTATCGCTATGCTGCGCTACCTATCATTTGCTCTTCAAGCCTCCCAAATTGCCATGTCAGCCCCTAACCTTTTCACCCTTCCTAGCAAACCATTGCTTGGCTATGTTACCGCTTTTCTCAGCCCCTCTTATAGTGTTGTTAGTTGCAGGTGAAGTTGAAGATTGCTCCAATATGGGCAGGGTTATGTTGGGATATCACAATATCTCTTATTTAATTAATGCATCTATATACTTGGTAAAGGGTGGAAGGCTCGGCCTTATGCCTGGTGTTTTGTTCCACTCTTGCCGCCCTAGTTTCCATCATACCGGTGTTATGTTCCTGGATTTTGCGTTCCTTACGCGGTTGGGTGATTTATGGGACCCCCTTGACAGTTCTCTTTGAATAGAACTCCTCCAGCAAGGCCCAACCTTGGTTTTACCATTTGCCTCACCTAGCCCTTTTCTCCTTGGGTTTCCGGAGCCC
>NC_041389.1:365648517-365662082 GCF_002162155.2 Triticum dicoccoides | reverse complement strand
CACCGGTGGCCACCAGGGGCAACTCTGGTATGGCCTACCGGAAGTTTGGACAATACGGTGTGCCCTGAGAACGTGATATGTGGAGCTCCTATCAGGATTTGTCGGCACATTCGGGCGGCTTTGCTGGTCTTGTTTTACCATTGTCAAAATGTCTTGTAAACCGGGATTCCGAGACTGATCGGGTCTTCCTGGGAGAAGGAATATCCTTCGTTGACCGTGAGAGCTTGTGATGGGCTAAGTTGGGACACCCCTGCAGGGTATAAACTTTCGAGAGCCGTGCCCGCGGTTATGTGGCAGATGGGAATTTGTTAATGTCCAGTTGTAGATAACTTGACACCAGATCTGAATTAAAATGCATCAACCGCGTGTGTAACCGTGATGGTCTCTTTTCGGCGGAGTCCGGGAAGTGAACACGGTTTTGGCTTATGTTTGACGTAAGTAGGAGTTCAGGATCACCTCTTGATCATTGCTAGCTTCACGACCGTTCCATTGTTTCTCTTCTCGCTCTTATTTGCGTATGTTAGCCATCATATATGCTTATTCGTTGCTGCAACCTCACCACTTTACCCCCTTTCTTTCCCATTAAGCTTTGCTAGTCTTGATACCCATGGTAATGGGATTGCTGAGTCCTCGTGGCTCACAGATTACTACAACAACAGTTGCAGGTACATGTTATGCCATGATCATGACGCGAGAGCGATGCTTGCTTGATTTGGAGTTCTTCTTCTGCTTCTTCTTCGATCAGGGGATAGGTTCCAAGTCGGCAGCCTGGGCTAGCAGGGTGGATGTCGTTTGAGTTTCTGTTTGTGTTTCATCCGTAGTCGGATGTTGATCTTATGTATGTTGTATTGATGTATTCGTGTGGCATTGTATGCCTTATGTATGTATCCCCATCTATTATGTAATGTTGATGTAATGATATCCACCTTGCAAAAGCATCTTCAAGATGCGCTTCTATCCTTGGTGGGACCTTCGAGTTCCTTTAGGATAGGGTCGCATCTTGGACGTGACAAGTTGGTATCAGAGCCTCGACCGACCACAGGAGCCCCCTTGATTGTTGGCCGTTGTTGAGTCTAGAAAAAAACTATTTTGAGTCTTTGGATTATATATATCAGAGAGTAGGATTCTTTTTACTCCTCAGCCCCCTTCATCGCTCTGGTGAGGACTCCTGACGTAGATGTTTTGTCTTTCTTCTCCTCAAATTTCACTAAAAAAAATTAGGATCACACGGGGATCTTGGGATCGTTCCGATAGTCTTGTGACGAGAACATTGTTGTTGGTGCCTCCTGACATTTAGGAGTTGTGGCAGTGTCCCGGGGAGTTGAGCTCCGAGGTGTTGTCATCACAATTTTATCGTTGCAGTTCTGGAATACCTGAGTTTTGCCGACATCGAAAATCTCTTTTATGCAGTTGTTGGTGAGATAACCTCGACGCCACCCAGTACTGGGGAGTTCGGGAGTATTGCCATAGCTCGTATAACAGATGCTTTTCGAAGGTTGAGGTACACGATTTCCGGAGTTTTCTTGGTTATGTGTTGACGGATGGATACAGCTGGATGTAGGGATTGTTAGTTTGGGTGAGATATATTGCTTCCCCTGTATCCCCAACACCAGATTGCATAACCAGAAAGTTTCGGGAGTTTATAGGTGGGAATTCAAGTAGCTCCTAGAATATCTTTCCGACAGATGCCTGATATGGGATTGGGTAAATCTCTATCATATGTATTTGTTCCGGCTTATTTCTGCAAGCCAATCCTTTGTTTTGTTTTGAGTTGTGGTATTTGAGTTGCTTCAATGTCAAGTGTTGATTCCATACCTTTTCTAAACGGTGTTCTCATATTGCTATGTGAATACTAATCCTTCTTGATCATTGAGGTTTTCACGTCAATTCTTTCCGACCGGTGTGCTTCTCTTCAAGTGGATCCGATCATTTCAACATCCGCAAGATGAATTCTAAGTTTTTCTCAACGGTATCCATTTCATCTGCCCCAAGCTGCCTTTGTTTTCCCGCCCTCCCACCCTTTTTCTTCAAGGACTCAGATTTCTTAATCAAGTATCCATTTATTCATGTGAAGTCTCTTCACTCTTTTCAATCAATGTTTTGATCCGGTGATCCCTCGTGAAGATGCTCACGAGCTGCAAGTTCATCATCCTTCGTTCTTTTTTTCTTCTCCGGTGGATCCAATTCAAGCCTTCAGTGTTGTTCATATTCCTTTCCTCGTGTCAAATGCTTTCTCATGCCGGTGCACCTCTCAATCACTCACCTCTTGCTGTTCATTTGTTCCAGAGTGTTGAAGATATCTCAGAAGATTTGTGTTTCCATTCTTAATCCGTTCAAGCTATTTGGAGATTGTTATCTCATTCAAGCCATTTAATTCAACCGGTGCAATCTCTCTTTAAAATCATTTTCAATGGCGTGTTTCTTTTTAGTGGGCCCTAACCTACAAGTCTTTTCCCAGGATCTTACCTGACTCTTCTAATTATTCAGGAGCTATTCCCAAATTGATTTCTAAGTTTGACGTAAGAATGAATTTTCATCAGTCACATGCCTTCTCCAAGGTCGTTTTCAAATTCTTTTCATCTTTGGCTCAACCTTTCCTCTTTTAATTCTCCCGGAGTATCTCAACAATTCATGGTGGTGTTTCTCATCGTCATTCTCGGATTTTGAAGACCGAAGAAGAGTTCCTCTTAAATCCTTACCCGTTCTTCCAAAGATGCGTAGTTCAAGCTTTATGCCATCCTCTCATAATTGTTTTCGACTATGAGAATTCTTTTCTTACCATCCAAAGCATTTCATGAGTTTTTTCCATTTCTTTCCTCTAAAGGCCATCATGTCATAATTCTTCATTCTCAGCGTGTAGCTATCGTTCTCCAAATCTTATCGGTGCATTGTTCAAATAATCTCTAATCAGTTCATGGCCTCTTTGTTCTCATGTATCTAAATCCCCTCAAGTATCTTCATTCGTTTGCCAATTCTTTTCGGTGAATTGTGCCCTTGCTACTCTCTTTTCCAATTTTTACGGTGGTTCGTTCAAGATTTCACTTCCTTCGTTATCATATTAATTCATTCATTGTTTCCAAATTCCACCGGTGGTTCCATCAATACCTTCTCAAGTTCGCGCTATATCTCTTTTAATCCTTTCTACGGGAATAAGTAGTATGCCAAATCCATTGCTTGTCATCAATTTAATTTGATGAAGGATAAGCATACAATAAATCTTATTCTTATTTACTCAAGGTGATTCAATTCTTTTATTTCCGGAGTTCCAAGTTTTCTCAGTTATATCGTTGCAAAGCTTCATCTAAATCATTGCAAGGCTTCACCTTGTGTTTTCAAGTTCTCTTTCTTTCTATCACCATTTTATTACCAGAGTTCTTCATGGAGGATCTACATGGTGGTTCGTCAAGGATTCTTTCATTCTTCAATTGTTCTTCAAGATTTCCCTCGAAACTAAGATCCGCCAAGCTATACTCAAAAATAAACATGGTGCTCAACACATGTTTTTTTGTTAGGAGTTCAAGTATTCTTCTTCTTGCATTTTGAAGTACAATTCTTTCTACCTTATCTCTTGAGATGGTGTTATGCCATTCTTGATAATTTTCCTTTGTGTTTCATGATTCACAAGTTTTCAAGACTGACATATTTAAATCCATCATTTTCTGTTCGTTCAAGAGATCTTTTCAACCAATCAATCTTTTGTTGGAGTTATATTGGGTTATATCTCACCTACAGCCTTCCCTAAGGAATTTAGCTATTTGTGGTGCTTATCAATGATCCATTTTTCTCCTTCTCATCTCGGTGAAGAAGTTTTTCTTCTCTTTGGTGCTCTCAATCAAATCAATGGTTTCCATTAGTGGCCGGTTGTCACCTCATAGTCTTGAGATGTTTTCCATAAGCCCACTACAAGCTTATTCGTTTCGTTGTGGGTTTTCCAACAACTCCATTATAACCTTCTCGGAAGGGTGCTTTCCAAGCTCATTTGTGGCAGAAGTTGGCATTTCTTCTCCATTCCTTTATTCCAATGATCTATCTTCTATTTTTTCTTACGGAGGCATGGTGATGTTGCTCTCTTCGCTCATCATCTTGAATTGTGAGGATCATGTTTTTCGTGCTTATCCATTTAACCGGAGTGTTGTGTTCTCATTCAAGTTCTTTCATGTTATCAAGTTTTGCCTTTCTTTTCAACCCGAGTGCTGTCTGAAATCCTTCTTACCCATTGTGCCATTCTTTCAATAGTTTCGGAGGCAGTGTGTTGTTGATTTCATCAAGTATCTTCCCATCTTCTCAAGTTCATGTTCTATTCCTTCCATGTTCAACTGGAGTTCTGCCCGAATTCTTCCTCTCTCATCTTGTTTTAACCGGAGTGGTTTCCAATGCTATCTTGTCCATTAAACTCTTGATTCATGTCTTTGCAACCTTCAAGGTTCTCATAATGTTGCTTGTTCCTCGTGTTTAAGGAGTGTTTTCAATCTCGTTCATCTCCCTTGTATTCTCTCTTTCAATTTGTTCAACCTCTCAGGGTTCGTGGTTTCACTCGTTTGTCGAAGAAGCAACTTAGTTTTACCTCTTCTCTTCCTCTTTCGTTTCTCTCCGGTGCCATCCTAGATCTCAGGACGAGATCCTCTCGTAGTGGTGGAGTGTTGTAACACCCCGGATACAACTTCCATATTCGTAACTCCAACTCTTGCCTTTTATGGAGATGCGATATGATATTTCCTTCGTGGTTGGGTTTTTGTCTTTTGTTTTGCATTTTGTTCATGGCATGCATCTCATCTCATAGCATTATGTGCATCACATCCATATGTTTTCATAAAACTCGTAACCGTACGCAGTTGCCCTTTCTTTCTTTGCCTCCGTTGGCATTTTGTCAGGCCCTTGTCCTCGTTGACCTCCTCGGACCGCTTTGCCTTTGTTGACCTTCTCGCAGACCATTTGGACCCCTCTCTTCTCTCTTTCTCCAAGACCAACAAAACCCCCTTGACCCCGTGGCCTTTCTACAGACCCCATTGTCTTTGTTCCCCCTCTCGTCTAAATGCCCACCCTCTCTACACTTTGCTCAGTCCCCCTCGTGCGCATCCGTAAGCTGTCCCGAACCCGACCCGGGTTGTTGTTACCGATGGGTGCAGATCATCCCCAAAACATCTCCTTTTTCTTAATTGGACGCTCTAGCCTATTTATTCCGGGCCGTCCGATTACGATCGGAGGGACCAAATAGTCCCTAGCCAAATCCACCTACTATATATACACGGGATCCAACCCTAGAAATTAGGCAGCTTGTCCCATCCTCCTCATTCCTCCTAGCCGCCGCCACTCTCTCCCTTGGTTTCAGCACTGAGCCAACCAGCCACCACCGATCCTCTTCCTTGGGATCCATCCCCTCCCGATCCACCAACCACAACCAGACTCCTCCCCTCCTTGTTTCCCCCTCCTCTGCTCGTTCGTCCCCGAGCAGCACCTCCACCGTCACCGGCGACCGCGTCACCAGGACCCTCGTGCACGAGCTCCTCCCTTCTCACGCGCCTGAGACCAGCAGCTCTCCTCGAGCCGGCCGCAGCAGCAGCCCCAGGCCGACCCCGCGCCCTCTCCCTCGGTCCCTCCTTCTCTTCCTTCTTTCTCCTGATCTCACATCTCTCTCTCTATCGCAGGACCCTGACGGCCAAGGCGCCAGGAGCCCGAGCCTCCCGTCGCCAAACGCCACCGTGGCCAGCCGCCGGAACCCGACTAGACCATGCCGCAGCTCCTCTGCCTCCTTCCTTTCTCTCTTTCTTCTTCTTCACTGTCGTTTCTCTCTCCCTCCCTCACGCTATGCTCTTTGTCTCTCAAGCAGGACACCGCTGCCATGGCCTCAAGTCGAGCCGCCCTCGACCTCCTCCGGCCGCCCAACCATCAGATCCGTTCCACCATTCCTCGTCGTCCCCTCTTCGGATCTCGCTGCGAGACGCCCGCGCCGAGTCCAGCACCAAGCCGCCGCCATTGCCCCTGTTTCATGCCGGTGCACCGCTGCTGCCTTCCTCGTCCACAGGCGCAGGTGCTCGCATTGGTTGCGTCAACCAGCGGCTCGTCCCGCGCCTCTGCTCGCTGCGTTGACCCGATCTGGCCTCCTCGTTCGATCCAGCGCCCCTTCCAGCCCTTCTACTCCACCAACCGGCCCAAGGCCCAGGGTGAGCAGCCCCACTGGCCTTTCCTCTATTGGGCTAGTCAGATGCGGCCTGTACCATGTTTTTTCCCAGTTCTGCAAATTTGCTATTTATCCAGTGATTTAACAGATTTGCAGAAACCCCCTTGCACATCATGCATATAATAACTCATGAACTGTGCATCATATTAAAAAAAATTATATATGTAAAATGCTTAGAATTTTGTGTAGATTAATAATATGCCACTTTCATCCATGTTTAAAATGCTCAAAATGCTGTTTCTTTGAATTTGCTTAAATGTCATGTTAAAATGATTTCTTTCATTACTAAATAACCGTAGCTCGGTTTTAAATGTTCTTTATATGTAAATGGGGTGGGAAAATGCCTAGTTTAACATGGTCCACTTTATTTTCCTGTTTAACAACTTTAAAATATGTTTTAGGGCAGAACAGTACCAAATTCGAAATGTGGACATGAGGATTTTTCGGAATTGTTGTTCGTTGTTCCGGCCTCATTTAAACTTGCCTAGATAGGTAGTTTTATTATGCTTCACCTCTTGCCATGTTTGACAACATTTAATATTGTTTGGTAGATTAAACGAGATTAAACTAAATATGTCAATGTGGTGTTTTGTCAATATGCAACTCGTTGCATATTGAGCTCCACTTAACTTGTAGTATTGTTTGTTGCACTTTGCCATGCCATGCCTCATTAAACCGGACATGCATCATACTTGATTGTGCATCATGCCATGTTTTTGTGATGGTTGTTTACCATATTGTTTTCTTCTTTCCGGGTTGCTTCTCTCGTTAGCTTCGGTTTCGTTCCGGAGTTGTGAGGATTCGTTCAACTACGTTGGTTCGTCTACTTCATCGACTCATTCTTCTTCCTAGCGGGATTTCAGGCAAGATGACCGCTACCCTAGATCTCACTACTATCATTGCTATGCTAGTTGCTTCGTTCTATCGCTATGCTGCGCTACCTATCATTTGCTCTTCAAGCCTCCCAAATTGCCATGTCAGACCCTAACCTTTTCACTCTTCCTAGCAAACCATTGCTTGGCTATGTTACCGCTTTGCTCATCCCCTCTTATAGCATTGTTAGTTGCAGGTGAAGTTGAAGATTGCTCCATGATGGACAGGGTTATGTTGGGATATCACAATATCTCTTATTTAATTAATGCATCTATATACTTGGTAAAGGGTGGAAGGCTCGGCTTATGCCTGGTGTTTTGTTCCACTCTTGCCGCCCTAGTTTCCGTCATACCGGTGTTATGTTCCCGGATTTATCGTTCCTTACGCGGTTGGGTGATTTATGGGACCCCCTTGACAGTTTGCTTTGAATAAAACTCCTCCAGCAAGGCCCAACCTTGGTTTTACCATTTGCCTCACCTAGCCCTTTTCCCCTTGGGTTTCCGGAGCCCGAGGGTCATTTTTATTTACCCCCCCCGGGCCAGTGCTCGTCATGAGTGTTCGTCCAACCTGTCAGCCGCCGGTGGCCACCAGGGGCAACTCTGGGATGGCCTACCGGAAGTTTGGACAATCCGGTGTGCCCTGAGAACGAGATATGTCTAGCTCCTATCAAGATTTGTCGGCACATTCGGCCGGCTTTGCTGGTCTTGTTTTACCATTATCGAAATGTCTTGTAAACCGGGATTCCGAGACTGATCGGGTCTTCCTGGAAGAAGGAATATCCTTCGTTGACCGTGAGAGCTTGTGATGGGCTAAGTTGGGACAACCCTGCAGGGTATAAACTTTCGAGAGCCGTGCCCGCAGTTATGTGGCAGATGAGAATTTTTTAATGACCGGTTGTAGATAACTTGACACCAGATCCGAATTAAAACGCATCAACCGCGTGTGTAGCCGTGATGGTCTCTTTTCGGCGGTGTCCGGGAATAGAACATGGTTTTGGGTTATGTTTGACGTAAGTAGGAGTTCAGGATCACCTCTTGATCATTGCTAGCTTCACGACCGTTCCATTGTTTCTCTTCTCGCTCTTATTTGCGTATGTTAGCCACCATATATTCTTAGTCGCTGCTGCAACCTCACCACTTTACCCCCTTTCTTTCCCATTAAGCTTTGCTAGTCTTGATACCCATGGTAATGGGATTGCTGAGTCCTCGTGGCTCACAGATTACTATAACAACAGTTGCAGGTACAGGTTATGCGATGATCATGATGCGAGAGCGATGCTTGCTTGTTTTGGAGTTCTTCTTCTGCTTCTTCTTCGATCAGGGGATAGGTTCCAGGTCGGCAGCCTGTGCTAGCAGGGTGGATGTCGTTTGACTTTCTATTTGTGTTTCATCCGTAGTCGGATGTTGATCTTATGTATGTTGTATTGATGTATTCGTGTGGCATTGTATGCCTTATGTATGTATCCCCATCTATTATGTAATGTTGATGTAATGATATCCACCTTGCAAAAGCGTCTTCAAGATGCGCTTCTATCCTTGGTGGGACCTTCGAGTTCCTTTAGGATAGGGTCACATCTTGGGCGTGACAGCCATACAATAGAAACCTACTGGTCAAGTATCAAGCCCACATAAATGTTGAATGGTGCAACAGATCAAGGTCTATAAAGTATTTATTCAAATACATCCACAAAGGAGAAGATCGAACAACCGTCTTCATAGAAGCGGAAGACCAGCAAAGTGAAACAAGAGCTAGCAAATTAACAAACAGGGACGACGAAATCAAGAGGTACCTTGATGCCCGGTACATATCTGGATGTGAAGCCGCATGGCGCATATTTCAGTTTCCTCTTCAGTACAGAGAGCCTGCGGTTGAAAGGTTACAATTTCACCTAGAAAATGAACATGTCGTGGTGTTCCCGGACTCAATGGATTTAGATCAAATTGTATCCCGGCCTAACATAGAAAAGACAATGTTCACAGAATGGATGACAGCCAACCAGTTGCATGAAGAAGCTCACAGTTTGACGTATGCATAGTTTCCAACCAAATGTACTTGGCATGCACAAGAGAAAGAATGGAGGAAAAGGCGTGGTGGAAAAAAATCATAGGCATGATTTACTATGCACAACCAATGAGCGGTGAAAAATACTACTTGAGAATGCTGTTAAATACCGTCAAAGGATGCAGATCATATGAAGAAATTCAAACAGTTGATGGGGTTGTACATCCAACATTCAAATCCACATGTTATGCTCTTGGGCTACTTAACGACGACAAAGAGTGGGATGACTGCATCAAGGAAGCATCCCAATGGGCCCCTGCTCCTCAAATGCGCCAACTTTTCTGCACAATACTTTTATTTTCTGAGGCGACGGATCTCGCAAAGTTGTGGCAAAAAAAAATGGGAGTTACTATCTGAGGATATCCAACATCGGCAAAGAAGAATATTCAATTTTCAGGCCCTGGAACTCAACTCGGCACAAATAAAGAGCCTGCTCCTGGCAGAGATAGAACAACTATTGACTAAAGGTGGTAAGTCCCTCAAAGATTTTCCAAGAATGCCACTACCATATAGTTCAGTTATTCAAGATCTAAATAATAGATTAGTAAATGAGGAACTAAACTACGATAAAGATTCTTTAAGAATAGAGCACATGAAGTTACTGCATAAGCTAAATCAGGATCAGAGGATGGCTTTTGACGTTATAATAGAATCAGTCAACGACAGTCTTGGGAAATTGATTTTTGTTGACGGATATGGTGGAACTGGAAAGACATTTCTGTGGAAAGCAGTCACAACAAAATTAAGATCTGAAGGAAAAATAGTTCTAGCAGTTTCTTGAAGTGGTATAGCAGCACTTCTTTTACAGGGTGGAAGAACAGCTCATTCAAGATTTCACATTCCCCTCAAGATCACTAACGAGTCCACATGCAACATCAAGCAAGGAACATTTCTTGCGGAGCTAATAAAGAAAACGTCACTGAAAATATGGGATGAAGCACCTGTGACACACAAGCGCTGTTTTGAGGCACTAGATAAAAGTTTGAGAGACATACTTCGGTTCACATATGAGGACGCAGAGAATAGACCATTTGGAGGAATGACAGTAGTCTTGGGAGGTGACTTCAGGCAAATCCTACCAGTTATACCGAAGGGGAAAAGAGAACATATCATTTCTGCATCAATAAAGAGATCCTACCTATGGAAGAACTTTCAGGAGTACCGACTCAAAGAAAATATGCGTCTGAATTCATTCGAAGGTAGTCCAGAAGAGAAAGCAAAAACAGCTGAATTCGCAAACTGGATACTAAACATAGGTGATGGCACAACGTCAACAATAGATCAAGAGGATTGGGTTGGCATCCCAGAGGACCTTATTTTACATGAAGGGGATGACCCGAAAGCATCTATTGTTAACACCACCTATCCCGACTTACACAGAAAATACACTGATAGAACATACCTAGAGGAAAGAGCGATCTTGTGCCCAAGAAACGAGACTGTTGACCAGATTAATGCATACATCATGAGTCAAATCCCTAGAGAAGAGGTAACCTATTTCAGTTCAGATACAACATGCAAGGCAGTGTCTACAGTGGAAGATGAAGATATGTTGTACCCAACTGAGTTTCTGAATAGTCTTACATTTTCTGGAATTCCAGACCATGAACTGAGGCTGAAAGTAGGATTACCAATAATGCTTATGAAGAACATCAATCAAAGTGCAGGACTTTGCAATGGGACAAGACTAACAATAACACGGCTAGGAAAGCGTTTCATTGAAGGACATGTCATAACAGGTCCTAACGTTGGTGACAAAGTTTACATCCCACGAATTATCATGTCACCAAGTGATTCAAAATGGCCTTTCATTCTAAAAAGGAGACAATACCCAATATCAGTGTGCTTTGCGATGACTATAAACAAAAGCCAGGGGCAATCTCTCAAAAAAGTTGGACTCTACTTAGAAAGGCAAGTGTTCACACATGGACAACTCTATGTTGCAATGTCAAGGGTGACCAGCAGAAATGGATTGAAGATACTCATATCAGATGAAGAGCGTCCATCCGACAAGGTTGCAAAAAACATTGTTTACAAGGATATATTATAGATATTGTTACAAGCATTCTGATATGACTAAATATAATGTGATGCAGACATAGCAGCCTTATTTGGTTTCAAATGGATATATCTGAAATATTTTATCAGAACGAAATTTATTTACTTTTGGGTATCTTATTATATTCGTATATAGTCTATAGTCATTATTTAATTTAGTATGATTTTAGAATTTCTAGCAAACTCAATGTTTTGATGCATCCATTTAACAAACCCAAATATAGTGTTTGTGAGCTTGCTTCCGGCAGGAACAATCTGATTGGTGTCATACAATCTGCAAGTGCGTATATGGTACACATTTTTCTCTTCAATTTGTTGAATGTGTTCTTATGATTCTTGCAAGTGTCGAATAAATATTCATTATACTTACATGCACGTACATATAAAGATTTTTTATTCAGACTTTAGGTGCAGATTGAATTATTTGTGCGTGCGTGACAAAATAATAGGTACTATATGCCATTTCACCTACTGTTTTATTGTTTATATTTCAAAAGGTGATTACAGGGAAGATTCCCTAATTTAGTTTCTCAAAATCATATTTAGAAAGTTGTTATTTGTTTCAGGTGGATACATATCTTCTGAGGATTCCCCATCGAGAAGCGAGGTTGCTCGATTGATTTCATACATAAGCATAACCATGTAAAATTAGTGCAAGTTGTTTAAACTAAAAACCAGAACAGTTAATGATTGTTTCTAATGTGGCATGTGTAATCTTTTCTTTTTGTTTTGAAATAGTCTACATGGTAATTTATTCTGAAAGATAAAAGTAAACTTACTTGACATTATAGAGGGCATCCAACTAAAATAAATAGTTTAAATGTGAGACATTTCAAATTTATTCTGAAAGATACAAACAAACCCCTATCAATGATTCTACTGCAGTGCTTTTCGATTAAATGGTTCTATGCCACAATGAATGAATCTACTACACTGCTATTCGAGCACATGGGTGAGAGCGTGATGATTTCTTAGCTCCATTATTACTGAACATCTAATGTGGTTTTGCTAAATCTTTATATCGTTCAGTATGTGCGATGTGTGTGCATTTATCAATTACTATAACCTTTCTTTCTTCCCTAGCAATTCAGATCTGATTTAACAAATAATAGAAAATTCCAAGAGTCTAATTGCTAGATAAAATATTAGAAATAGTAATTTGATAACCGTGCTATGCATGCCTAAAATTTATTTCATAGAGAGAGGACATGGTAAGGCAAAGGAAAGATATGCACCTGTTCGTACAAACACAGGGTCAAGGGAAAATGGGGATGGATAAGATTAGCCGCCGTTGTTGCTGGATGCGGAAACTCCGCTCAACAACGCGGGCATCGGAGGAGATTGCAGATTCAGCGGGGACGACCTACCACACGGCAAAGGGGAACGGCCGGATGGCTGCCGCTACAGCCGGCTTTGCGATGTGTTCGCGAGGAACGACTTTTTGAGGTTACTGATGTACGTTGTCAACGAGAGCCACTGCCGCATCCACTCTCATGAGGCCGATCAGGCGAGCAAACTAGACAGGACGCCAGCGCCGACCGCGGCCGGCGAAACACGCCGACGACCAAAGCAAAAAATCTATCACTGATAAACATGCGCACAGTAGTGTAAAGAGGAGTAATATGTTACTCCCTCTATAAGAGCGTTTAGATTTTTTTAAGCGAAGTTTACATCGTTTACATAGTGATCTAAACGCCTATATATTACTTTAGAGAGGAAGTACCAATTTAAATGCGGTAGCAAATAAAATTAGGTTTCATATATTAAAAAATTGTGTAATAAAATTGTATAAGAAAAAATTAAATTAACTCCGTACCAAATATGAGCAAAGAAAATGGGGATAATTATTTATCTTGCTTACAATTTAATCCAAATGAACATCACAATTCCCTTGAAATAAACTACTAGCTCTGTATAGTGATAAAATACAAGACGGTTTTAACAGTAAATACTACCAAAAAATACCAATCTAAATAATACACATGTTATGGCCACCTAGAAAAGTAACTACAAATCATAGCGAAATCTAATTGTTGAATATCCAGAACAAATGCTAATTTTAATAAAAGAATATATATATATATATATATATATATATATATATATATATATATATATATATATAATGATTTTTGTTTGTCAAAAGAATAAATTTAGCACTCTTTATATTCAACCGTTCATCTATTCAGACCCAGATAATTTTACATATGATCATCTATTGATCAAGATACTTTAACAAATGAACTAAATAGATGCTATTTATTATGATGGTTTTATCCATAACAATAAATATGCTAGCCCGTGCAAATGCACGGGTTGCGTCTAGTTAAGTTAATTAATTATCTTAAGTAATTAATTAATTAATATTTTAATTTATTATTATTACTATTTTTTA
>NC_041389.1:365624003-365647256 GCF_002162155.2 Triticum dicoccoides | reverse complement strand
TCACTTCCTTTTATCTAGTCTTTTCCCTTTTCTTGTTTTATTTTATAGAACTTGTTTAATTGTTTTGTTTTACTGATTTTCTTTTATTTCTTGAACTAGTTTTGTTTTATACATCGCAACGTAAATTCCTAGTTTAGTGTATCAACATCACCCACTGCCACAAAAAGTTTCGCCCAATATTAAGTTAGATTAGTATTTTGTAAAATATCAAGGGCACTTATTTAATCATTTCAACTACTGTTCTAATCATTTTAGAGTATTTAAGCCTTTTTTATAAAAGTGTGGTTTATTCGCCAGAATTACCTATGCATTATTTGGCACACTCCGAACATTTAATTTTTGTCGTTTGAAAGCTTTTGTTGTTTGCCTTTAATTCAAATTTGAATTTGGATCGGTTCTGAACTAACACGAGACTAGCAACATTAATTATGGTGACGTGGCATCATTACCAGAGGGTTACTGTAGCTTAATTACCTGGGCATCACAGATTTGGATGAGATCAAGAAGCAAATTAATGAGCTATTGGAGAAGGAATACATTCGGCCAAGCTCGTCACCTTGGGGAGACCCAGTTCTTTTGGTAGAGAAGAAGGATGGAACCCTGAGAATGGTTGTGGATTATCGTTTGTTGAATGACGTGACCATTAAGAACAAGTACCCTCTACCGACGATTAATGATTTATTTGATCAGCTAGTTGGATCCAAGGTATTCTCCAACATCGATCTTCGATCAGGGTATCATCAGTTGAAGATCCGTGAAAAGGATATACCCAAAACAGCTTTCACCACCAGGTATGGTTTATATGAGTATACCATCATGTCATTCGGATTGACTAATGCCCCTGCATACTTCATGAATTTGATGAACAAGGTATTTATGGAATATCTGGACAAGTTTGTCGTGGTGTTCATCGATGATATATTGATTTTCTCCAAGAGCAAGGAAAAGCATAAGGAACATTTGCGTCTAGTTCTGCAGAAACTCCAAGAACATCAGTTTTATGCCAAGTTCAACAAATGTGAATTTTGGTTGAAGGAAGTCGGATTCCTCGGACATGTTATTTCAGGAAAAGGAATAGAAGTTGACCCCACCAAGGTTGTATCAGTCAGCGACTGGCAGTCACCCACCTTAGTCAAGGAGATCTGCAGTTTTCTCGGACTCGCAGGATATTATCGGAGGTTTATTGAGAATTTCTCCAAGATTGCCATGCCCATGACTGAGCTGTTGAAGAAGGACACCAAGTACATTTAGACCGAGGATTGTGAAGCCAGTTTCCAGGAATTGAAGAAACGTTTGGTTACAGCCCCAGTGCTAATTTTGCCGGACATACACAAGGATTACCAGGTATATTGTGACGCTTCTCGTCAGGGACTCGGAGGAGTACTCATGCAGGAAGGAAAAATTGTAGCTTATACCTCCAGACAGTTCGATTCAGGTGTGATTGAACTTTGAATCTTTGCATCAATGTACTGTGTGTGCCAGCATGATCTTGGGATGGTACAGCTACACAGAGACTTGGCCGATTTTGGGTCGGGTCGCTACAACTAATCACTTTTTTGTACTTGTGCAAACAGGGGTGCTCAGCGCAATGCGAACTGCACAAAATGTTCATGAATACATCGAATCATTCATTTCCACCACAAGAAAGGAGGTGCTGATAAGGTCAAGGCATTGCAACATATAAGGGCGAAATCATACAAGCTACGCGCGAATTTGGTTGATTTTGGTGGAACTGCACAAAAAGAACAACTGGTTTATTTAGCACGAGGTGCCATGTCAATGTCCATACTAATGGCAAACCCTGCCCATTCCACAATCGTAGGCATTTGATATTTTGGAATGGGACAACCTTGTCAGATTTTGCTCATTGATGTTAGCAAGAAGACATACATTTGATATTTTCGAATGGGGCGCCCTTTTTTGTCAGCAGCGTTGACCGATTTTTCTTTATTCTTTAGTTGTGAAGTTAATATTGGCTCTGACATGTGAATCGCTGAGATGCATAATCATCGATTTTTTTGAATGTTCTCTATGAATTGCCAGGCTTGTGTGTTTGATTGCAATGTACAGGAATGCTAAAAAGCAGCTCAAACTCTTTGTACTCCTTCTATTCCTTTTTACTTCGCACATTGTGAAAGTGCATACTTTTTTCTATAAGATTGGTCAAAGTAGAGATACTTTGACTGCAGACAAAACTTGTATGAAGACTAGAAAGGACTAGAGGGGGTAAATGTGAAATTGCTGCAAACGAGGTGATCACCCTGGGAATAATGGTAGTACGTATTGTTTTGCACGTTCATCTAGTGCCAGTGATACAAGAATTTGAACTAATCGAAATAAATGCATTCATACACGGTCGTATTTCATACAAACATGCCGGATTTCATTACATTGCATACATTCTTCAACTAAAAAGGGGTGTGCTGGAGGTATAATTAATTAACCGAAGCTACCCACGTGTGTCTGGCTGAGCCGAACAGAAGCTTCGTCCTGTGTCAGTCAGCCAACTGCACCAGCAGTTAAGTAGAAGCAGCGTCCTTCTCCAACATAGCTCTCCGACTCCACGTCGCCACCAAGAAGCTAATCGGCCGTCAATGGTCAACCCACCTAGCTTGGCTTCAACCAGAGGGTAGCAGCGGTGGCCTTACTTGGACCCTAGCGGCAGCGACCTATCGTGTTCTACTCTTCCTCGTTTTTTGTGTGGCGCGGCCTCGTTGGCAGCGGGACGGGGCCTCAACGGAGCCGATGATGTCCTCTGTCTCGTTGTCGGCAGGGCGGCGCCTCGACAGAGCGGGGGAAATCCTCCCCCTTGTTGCCGGCAAGGTTGGGGCCTCGGTTGAGCCAGCGATGTCCTCTGCCTCGTAGTTGGCGGGGCAGGGCCTCGATGGAGTAGGGCCTCCGCCTTGGTGCCGACGGGACGGGGCCTCGGCGGAGCCGGTGATGTCCAATGACTCCTTGCCGGCAGGGCGGCACCTCGGCGGAACGAGGGAAATCCTCCCCCTTGTTGCCGACAGGGTGGGGCCTCGGCTGAGCCGGCGATGTACTCTGCCTCGTTGTTGGCAGGGCGGGGCCTCGGCGGAGCCGCTGGTGTCCTCTCCCTCGTTGTTGGCGCCGTAGGGCCTCGACAAAGCAGGGCCTCATCGACGCCAGCGGAGCGGGGACTCGTCAGAGCTGGCATTGTCCTCTGCCTCGTCCTCGGTCTCGCCAAAAAGCGCCTCGCCCGCTTCATCACCCTCTTTGTAGGCGGCCGCAGCCTCCGCCACCCGCATGCAGTACCACCAGTGCTCGAGGCGGCCCTCGCGGGCGGAGCGGTACGAGTCGAGCAGCCTCTTGCTCCGCCCGCTCCGTGGCGATCTGCTCCTCCGCCTGCAGGTGCTCTTGGAGGAGATGGTGGTTGTAGGCGCCGTTGGCCTGCTCCTCTCGGAACTGCTCCTCACGCTTCTGCCTCACTGTGTCCATGTATTGGGCACGGGCCTCGCCGATGGTCATGGTGCAATGCACCAGCAAGGATGGCGCGGAGGAGGGGGTTGGCGTCGGATCGTCGACTACCATGTTCTCCATTGGGACGTCGTCGTCCTCCGGCTGCCTGCCGGCCAGCTAGTCGGTAGCAATGGCTGTTGTCGGTGTCAAAACCATGCTATACCTGTCCAGTATACGGCACAACACAGACACAGGCGCAGACATGCAGCAAGGACCTGTTGCAAGGATTCTTTTTAGATTAAGACCCTGCATAAACCTTTTTTACTGTCTCTTGTTGTTACACATCCCCTGGTTTCTTACTATAACCGAGGAGGAGGCTGGCGTTTTGGCATTGGCCGCGTCAGAAATTTTTGCCTGTACCTAGACCCTAGGGGCTTAGGGCATTTGTTCTGCCCGTCTTCATAAAGACCGAATACCTTAGGGAGTGTTCGGCGTCTCGAGTTAGGCCTTACATGCATCAGCTCCGAATCATGTCTTTCGTCAAATGTTGGGTTTGCCCGGCTCCTGTGTTTTGCTGCCTTACGTTCCGCTCTATCGGCTAACGCGCACCAGGAGAACTACTGCGATTGTGCCCCGGTTCGCCCTGGTGAGCACCTCAGTAGAGAAAGCCGAAAACTGACTGTCATGATATAGCGTGAGACTGGTCAACCACTCGATGACCCACCAGAATGTTTAGAATTCCTCTGTATTAACGAAGGACCGTTTCTCGGTCAGGCACATGCGTGCCCCGAATTCGGAGAGCGCGGTGCCCTTAGGGGCTATATAGTAGCCCCACCGTCGAACCCCTATGGCTAAGTGAAAGTGATAAAGCATTATAGTCTGGTTGCCTAGTTTGCTACGCTATCACCTCCTTCACAGGACCAAGACGTTGGATTAAGTGTGAAAATGTGCTTTTTTGCAAACACCCCCGCACTATGTGTGTGGGGGCTGAAGCCGAAGACTGCCATCTTTCAGGTTATATACACATATAAATTAACGGCCGCACAGGAGGTAGCTCAATACTTGAACGCACAAGTATAAAAATGCCCTTATATTATATTGAAACATCGTTTCACAAATCATACATGTCATTTGAACATAATATACTTCGAGCACTGCGTCTCTATTAAACGAGCGCCCTGCAGGACTTCCTCAAAATAGTGCTCGGCAGGTACTCGACTTCTGTATGAATCCCGAGATGCAACGTCGATGGCCTTCGTCTCTGCCCAGTATGTTTTGACACGGGCAAGAGCCATCCGCGCACCCTCTATGCATGCCGACCGCTTCATTGCATCGATATGCGGCACCGCACCAAGGAACTACTGCACCAAGCCAAAATAACTCTTCGGCTCGGGCCCTTTTGGCCACAAATGAGCCACGACATCCTTCATGGCAAGCCCGGACAACCTATTCAGCTCAGCCCATTCGGCCAAACAATCAGTCAATGGAAGCGGACGCTCTGGACTATGGAACTGCGACCAAAAAAGCTCTTCCATCACGTGATCCTTTTGGCCTCGGAAGTGTGCGACCGCGTCTGCGGCACTCGCCGCCAAATCCAGATAGGCATCCTCCACACCCCACATCTAGCCCAACTGAGCATACTTCAGATCCATGAACTTCCACTGCAGCAGAAAGGGCTTTCCAGCTGCGATATCCCCGGCTTGACGTAGCTCCTCCTTTATAGCTCTCATCGCAGAGCATGCATCCTTGGCTTCGGTGATGGCCTTCTTTAGGTCCTCTTGCTCCGCTCGACGTTCTTTTTCAAGAAAATCACAGCGGTCGGTAGCATTCTTCAACTTCCCGGCCATCTCGGCCATTTCCCCCCTGCTTCGGCAGTGAGCAGCCTGTTCGGCTTTTAGCTCTTCGGCCGCCCTCAAGGCAGCCACATCACTTTTTCTGGCTTGCTCCTTGACTCGGGCTAGCTCCGCCCGAAGATTCTCCATAGCAGCGACACCATCTGCATAAAGGATACATGTGGTAAGGCATGGGCGTCAATCTCCCTTACTGGGTGTCCGCGGAGAAGTTGCATACCTTGTGACTCATCAAGCCACTTATTGACAAGCGCGATGTCCGCGTCCGCCGCATCAAGTTGCCGCTTCAGTTCGGCAAATTGATCAGTCCGGCTAGCCACCAGATGCTCCGCCACCTATATAGGACAGGCGATATATGAAAACTGAGATTATGATCCTCGGCGCGCTGTCACTCTCGACAACGCACCGAGTCTCAGGGGCTACTATCTATATAGGGTGCATTCTATATGCAAAACTGTCAGAAGGATGCAAAACTGTCAGGGGCTACTATCTATATCATTTTCACGTACCTCAAACCCCGTCAGTAAACTTCGGACGGCTTCATGCAATCCGCTCTTAGCGGATGAAATCCTTTCAATCACCATACCCATTAGCGCACGGTGATCTTCTGAGATAGACGCTTGCCCGAGCAGATCCTTCAGCTCCTCCGACCGTACACCAGCTGGTGCCGGACCTCCCGGCCCCGCCGGACTCGAGAAAACCCTCCGCGACGACACCTCAGGGTCGTCCGCCCCGCATGACGGTGTGGGAGATGGAGGCGTTTCGCTCTCCATCATCTCCAGACAAAGATCCCCCGAAGATGAGCTCTGCTGAGAAGGGCTGAGATCCGAACTACAAGGTAAAACTTCGGTTATCATCAGAAATAAAAACAGGGATGTCCCTTATTACAAAACCCTCTTTTCTACTTACGGCTCGCTGGAGGGCCGATTCCCTTGGGGAAGTAGTGTGGCTGGGGCTTCTCCTGGCGCAGGACCCTCTAATGAAGATTTCTTCCCCCGCTTTGAGGCCTTGGCCTCCGGATCTTCGGAAGCGGTCCTATTCTCCCCCTGGAGGGAGGGATTATCGACCCCCCCTTCCTGGAAAGCCTCCTTCGCGGAGGCAGTAGCCTCCTTGTCCCCCCCTTTGCCCTCTTCCAAAGGCGCAGCCACCAGCATCTTGGTTAACACAGGATCCGGCGTGGTCTCAGGGAGGGGGGCCGGACACCTTATTAGTTTTGCTTTCGCTATCCATTCCTATTCAAGGGACAGCTCTTTAGAGGGCAAGTTTATGATAAATGTACGGATAGTGTGTCCGGGCACAGGGCTACTTACTTGAGTATCCAGGCGATTGCAGCTCAGGCCTGCGTCCTCGGTCAAGTCCGGACACATCTCTTGTGATCTGAAGAACAGTTTATACATCTCCACGGGCGTCGCGCCCATGAAGTGTTGGAGAGCTCGTGGTCCCTCCGGATTAAATTCCCATAGGCGGAGGGGGCAATGTTTGCAGGGCAGAAGGCGCCGAATCAGCGTGACCTGCGCCACTACAACCAGATTGATCTCTCTCTCTTGGAGGTCTCGAATACGGCCCTGCAGCAGAGGAACGTCCTTGGACGGCCCCCAAAGAGCCCTTTGTTGACCCATGACGCCAGCCGCTGTGGAGGACCCGGGCCGAAGGCAGGTGGCGCCACCCATTTGGTGCCCCTAGGAGTGGTGATGTAAAACCACTCCTGTTGCCATAAACCGAGCGCCTCTTGAAAAGAGCCCTCGGGCCAGGGAGCGTCAGCATTTTTGCTTATAATAGCCCCTCCGCAGTCTGTCTGCTGCCCCTTGATCATCTTCGGCTCCACTTTGAAGGTCTTGAGCCACAATCCGAAGTGAGAGGTAATGCGGAGGAAGGCTTCGCATACTACAATGAACGATGAGATGTGGAGGATGGACTCCGGATCCAAGTCGTGGAACTCCAGCCCATAATAAAACATGAGCCCCCTCATGAAGGTGTCCATCGGGAAGCCTAAACCCCGAAGGAAGTGAGACACGAACACCATGCTCTCACCAGGATCGGGAGTAGGAATAACCTGACCTTGGGCAGGCAGCCTATGCGAAATTTCGCCGGTTAGATACCTGGCGTCTCTCAGCTTTAGCACGTCTTTATTCGTGATGGAAGAAGGCATCCACCAGCCTTGCAGATCGGAGCCGGACATCATCGAAGGTCCGAAGCGCCTGAATCTAGAGCTTTGGGTGTTGGAACTCGAGGCGAGGGGCGAATTCCATTGAGATTGAAAGAAAGGAGCAGGCCTTGGTCTCGTTATAAAGAGGTTGAATACCAAGAGCCCTCCCCGTGGCCGTTTGGGACTCTCCTTCGATAGAGGGGGTGTGCCAACGGGCACGGTTGGGTTACCCACGCCCGTTGTCGGTGTCAAAACCCGGCGGATCTCGGGTAGGGGGTCCCGAACTGTGCGTCTAGGCGGATGGTAACAGGAGACGAGGGACACGATGTTTTTACCCAGGTTCGGGCCCTCTCGGTGGAGGTAAAACCCTACTCCTGCTTGATTAATATTGATGATATAGGTAGTACAAGAGTTGATCTACCACGAGATCAAGGAGGCTAAACCATAGAAGCTAGCCTATGGTATGATTGTTGTTCGTCCTACGGACTAGAACCCTCCGGTTTATATAGACACCGGAGAGGGCTAGGGTTACACAGAGTCGATTACAATGGTAGGAGATCTACATATCCGTATCGCCAAGCTTGCCTTCCACGCCAAGGAAAGTCCCATCCGGACACGGGACGAAGTCTTCAATCTTGTATCTTCATAGTCTTGGAGTCCGGCCGACGGTGATCGTTCGGCTATCCGGACACCCCCTAGTCCAGGACTCCCTCAGTAGCCCCTGAACCAGGCTTCAATGACGACGAGTCCGGCGCGCATATTGTCTTTGGCATTGCCGGGCGGGTTCCTTCTCCGAATAATTCATAGAAGATTTTGAACACCAGGATAGTGTCCGGCGCTACAAAATAAATTCCACATACCATAGTAGAGAGAATAATATTTACACAAGTTCAATCTGCTGACATATTTCGTGGCATGATGTCACACCACGGCTAAGCCTTTATTCGAATCGTTTTAACTGTTCCACCTCAGCACGTTTAGTGAAGCGGTTTCCTTGGCACATCCTGTCAAAGCAGAGATCGTGTCCCCTTATTCCGGGATTCTCATCAATACGGGCGTGGGTAACCCAACAGCGCCATTGATTGCGGCGCTTGGGAGATAAGCGAGTTTTACTGGGTTGGTGGGGACGCATAGTTTCGTCTGCTCATATATAAGGGGATAAGGATCCACCTTTTCACCTACGCCTTCTTCCTCCTTTGCTTATCCATCTCCGCGCACTCGAGCTCCAGCGCCCAGGTCCGCACATCTCACCTCAACCTTCTCCAACCATGTCCGGAGTGGGAGGCAAGTGGATGGCCTCCTCCGTCACGGAGGGGCACATCAAAAGGCTACTCAAGGCCGGATATTTGTCCAGCGATATTGCGCACTGGCTCCCTGATGAGGGGCAGCTCATCCCCACCCCTAGGCCCCATGAGAGGGTGGTGTTCCTTCCCCATTTCCTCCGCGGACTGGGCTTCCCCCTCCATCCATTTGTCCAGGGGCTCATGTTCTACTACGGCCTGGATTTCCATGATCTGGCCCCCAATTTCATCCTCAACATTTCGGCGTTCATCGTCGTGTGCGAGGCCTTCCTCTACGTCCAGCCCCACTTCGGCATATGGCTAAAGACTTTTAATGTCAAGCCGAAGGTGATGGGCGGCCGCCAAGCGGAGTGCGGAGGCGCCATGGTGGGAAAGATGCCCAACATTACATGGCTCGAGGGCGCCTTCGTGGAAATCATCAACGGGTGGCAAACTGGGTGGTTCTACATCACCGAGCCGCGTGGCCCTGAATGGGCAGCGGCCCCCGAATTCAGATCTGGTATCCCCACACGGCTCACCTCCTGGAAAGAGAAGGGCCTGACATGGGGCGATTCGGAGGAGCTGACCGGACTTCAATCCTGCGTCCAAACCCTAGTGAACAAGAAGCTCAAGCTTGTCAATGTAATCCAGGTCATGCTCATCCGCCGGATCCTCCCGTGCCAACAGCGGGCTTTCAATTTGTGGGGGTTTGATCCGGCACAGCACCCAACCCTGAGCAGGCTCTTCGACACTACGTACGAAGATGCCTGGCGGGTGCTCTTCGTTCTATCGCTATGCTGCGCTACCTATCATTTGCTCTTCAAGCCTCCCAAATTGCCATGTCAGCCCCTAACCTTTTCACCCTTCCTAGCAAACCATTGCTTGGCTATGTTACCGCTTTTCTCAGCCCCTCTTATAGTGTTGTTAGTTGCAGGTGAAGTTGAAGATTGCTCCAATATGGGCAGGGTTATGTTGGGATATCACAATATCTCTTATTTAATTAATGCATCTATATACTTGGTAAAGGGTGGAAGGCTCGGCCCTATGCCTGGTGTTTTGTTCCACTCTTGCCACCCTAGTTTCCGTCATACCGGTGTTATGTTCTTGGATTTTGCATTCCTTACGCGGTTGGGTGATTTATGGGACCCCCTTGACAGTTCGCTTTGAATAGAACTCCTCCAGCAAGGCCCAACCTTGGTTTTACCATTTGCCTCACCTAGCCCTTTTCCCATTGGGTTTCCGGAGCCCGAGGGTCATCTTTATTTACCCCCCGGGCCAGTGCTTGTCGTGAGTGTTGGTCCAACCTGTCAGCCACCGGTGGCCACCAGGGGCAACTCTGGTATGGCCTACCGGAAGTTTGGACAATACGGTGTGCCCTGAGAACGTGATATGTGGAGCTCCTATCAGGATTTGTCGGCACATTCGGGCGGCTTTGCTGGTCTTGTTTTACCATTGTCAAAATGTCTTGTAAACCGGGATTCCGAGACTGATCGGGTCTTCCTGTGAGAAGGAATATCCTTCGTTGACCGTGAGAGCTTGTGATGGGCTAAGTTGGGACACCCCTGCAGGGTATAAACTTTCGAGAGCCGTGCCCGCGGTTATGTGGCAGATGGGAATTTGTTAATGTCCAGTTGTAGATAACTTGACACCAGATCTGAATTAAAACGCATCAACCGCGTGTGTAACCGTGATGGTCTCTTTTCGGCGGAGTCCGGGAAGTGAACACGGTTTTGGGTTATGTTTGACGTAAGTAAGAGTTCAGGATCACCTCTTGATCATTGCTAGCTTCACGACCATTCCATTGTTTCTCTTCTCGCTCTTATTTGCGTATGTTAGCCACCATATATGCTTATTCGTTGCTGCAACCTCACCACTTTACCCCCTTTCTTTCCCATTAAGCTTTGCTAGTCTTGATACCCATGGTAATGGGATTGCTGAGTCCCCGTGGCTCATAGATTACTACAACAACAGTTGGAGGTACATGTTATGCCATGATCATGACGCGAGAGCGATGCTTGCTTGATTTGGAGTTCTTCTTCTGCTTCTTCTTCGATCAGGGGATAGGTTCCAAGTCGGCAGCCTGGGCTAGCAGGGTGGATGTCGTTTGAGTTTCTGTTTGTGTTTCATCCGTAGTCGGATGTTGATCTTATGTATGTTGTATTGATGTATTCGTGTGGCATTGTATGCCTTATGTATGTATCCCCATCTATTATGTAATGTTGATGTAATGATATCCACCTTGCAAAAGCATCTTCAAGATGCGCTTCTATCCTTGGTGGGACCTTCGAGTTCCTTTAGGATAGGGTCGCATCTTGGACGTGACAAGTTGGTATCAGAGCCTCGACCGACCACAGGAGCCCCCTTGATTGTTGGCCGTTGTTGAGTCTAGAAGAAAACTATTTTGAGTCTTTGGATTATATATATCAGAGAGTAGGATTCTTTTTACTCCTCAGCCCCCTTCATCGCTCTGGTGAGGACTCCTGACGTAGATGTTTTGTCTTTCTTCTCCTCAAATTTCACTAAAAAAAATTAGGATCACACGGGTATCTTGGGATCGTTCCGATAGTCTTGTGACGAGAACATTGTTCTTGGTGCCTCCTGACATTTAGTAGTTGTGGCAGTGTCCCGGGGAGTTGAGCTCCGAGGTGTTGTCATCACAATTTTATCGTTGCAGTTCTGGAATACCTGAGTTTTGCCGACATCGAAAATCTCTTTTGTGCAGTTGGTGGTGAGATAACCTCGACGCCACCCAGTACTGGGGAGTTCGGGAGTATTGCCATAGCTCGTATAACAGATGCTTTTCGAAGGTTGAGGTACACGATTTCCGGAGTTTTCTTGGTTATGTGTTGACGGATGGATACAACTGGATGTAGGGATTGTTAGTTTGGGTGAGATATATTGCTTCCCCTGTATCCCCAACACCAGATTGCATAACCAGAAAGTTTCGGGAGTTTATAGGTGGGAATTCAAGTAGCTCCTAGAATATCTTTCCGACAGATGCCTGATATGGGATTGGGTAAATCTCTATCATATGTATTTGTTCCGGCTTATTTCTGCAAGCCAATCCTTTGTTTTGTTTTGAGTTGTGGTATTTGAGTTGCTTCAATGTCAAGTGTTGATTCCATACCTTTTCTAAACGGTGTTCTCATATTGCTATGTGAATACTAATCCTTCTTGATCATTGAGGTTTTCACGTCAATTCTTTCCGACCGGTGTGCTTCTCTTCAAGTGGATCCGATCATTTCAACATCCGCAAGATGAATTCTAAGTTTTTCTCAACGGTATCCATTTCATCTGCCCCAAGCTGCCTTTGTTTTCCCGCCCTCCCACCCTTTTTCTTCAAGGACTCAGATTTCTTAATCAAGTATCCATTTATTCATGTGAAGTCTCTTCACTCTTTTCAATCAATGTTTTGATCCGGTGATCCCTCGTGAAGATGCTCACGAGCTTCAAGTTCATCATCCTTCGTTCTTTTTTTCTTCTCCGGTGGATCCAATTCAAGCCTTCAGTGTTGTTCATATTCCTTTCCTCGTGTCAAATGCTTTCTCATGCCGGTGCACCTCTCAATCACTCACCTCTTGCTATTCATTTGTTCCAGAGTGTTGAAGATATCTCAGAAGATTTGTGTTTCCATTCTTAATCCGTTCAAGCTATTTGGAGATTGTTATCTCATTCAAGCCATTTAATTCAACCGGTGCAATCTCTCTTTAAAATCATTTTCAATGGCGTGTTTCTTTTCAGTGGGCCCTAACCTACAAGTCTTTTCCCAGGATCTTACCTGACTCTTCTAATTATTCAGGAGCTATTCCAAAATTGATTTCCAAGTTTGACGTAAGAATGAATTTTCATCAGTCACATGCCTTCTCCAAGGTCGTTTTCAAATTCTTTTCATCTTTGGCTCAACCTTTCCTCTTTTAATTCTCCCGGAGTATCTCAACAATTCATAGTGGTGTTTCTCATCGTCATTCTCGGATTTTGATGACCGAAGAAGAGTTCCTCTTAAATCCTTACCCGTTCTTCCAAAGATGCGTAGTTCAAGCTTGATGCCATCCTCTCATAATTGTTTTCGACTATGAGAATTCTTTTCTTACCATCCAAAGCATTTCATGAGTTTTTTCCATTTCTTTCCTCTAAAGGCCATCATGTCATAATTCTTCATTCTCAGCGTGTAGCTATCGTTCTCCAAATCTTATCGGTGCATTGTTCAAATAACCTCTAATCAGTTCATGGCCTCTTTGTTCTCATGTATCTAAATCCCCTCAAGTATCTTCATTCGTTTTCCAATTCTTTTCGGTGAATTGTGCCCTTGCTACTCTCTTTTCCAATTTTTACGGTGGTTCGTTCAAGATTTCACTTCCTTCGTTATCATATTAATTCATTCGTTGTTTCCAAATTCCACCGGTGGTTCCATCAATACCTTCTCAAGTTCGCGCTATATCTCTTTTAATCCTTTCTACGGGAATAAGTAGTATGCCAAATCCATTGCTTGTCATCAATTTAATTTGATGAAGGATAAGCATACAATAAATCTTATTCTTATTTACTCGAGGTGATTCAATTCTTTTATTTCCGGAGTTCCAAGTTTTCTCAGTTATATCGTTGCAAAGCTTCATCTAAATCATTGCAAGGCTTCACCTTGTGTTTTCAAGTTCTCTTTCTTTCTATCACCATTTTATTACCAGAGTTCTTCATGGAGGATCTACATGGTGGTTCGTCAAGGATTCTTTCATTCTTCAATTGTTCTTCAAGATTTCCCTCGAAACTAAGATCCGCCAAGCTATACTCAAAAATAAACATGGTTCTCAACACATGTTTTTTTGTTAGGAGTTCATGTATTCTTCTTCTTGCATTTCGAAGTGCAATTCTTTCTAGCTTATCTCTTGAGATGGTGTTATGCCATTCTTGATAATTTTCCTTCGTGTTTCATGATTCACAAGTTTTCAAGACTGACATATTTAAATCCATCATTTTCTGTTCGTTCAAGAGATCTTTTCAACCAATCAATCTTTTGTTGGAGTTATATTGGGTTATATCTCACCTACAGCCTTCCCTAAGGAATTTAGCTATTTGTGGTGCTTATCAATGATCCATTTTTCTCCTTCTCATCTCGGTGAAGAAGTTTTTCTTCTCTTTGGTGCTCTCAATCAAATCAATGGTTTCCATTAGTGGCCGGTTGTCACCTCATAGTCTTGAGATGTTTTCCATAAGCCCACTACAAGCTTATTCGTTTCGTTGTGGGTTTTCCAACAACTCCATTATAACCTTCTCGGAAGGGTGCTTTCCAAGCTCATTTGTGGCAGAAGTTGGCATTTCTTCTCCATTCCTTTATTCCAATGATCTATCTTCTATTTTTTCTTACGGAGGCATGGTGATGTTGCTCTCTTCGCTCATCATCTTGAATTGTGAGGATCATGTTTTTCGTGCTTATCCATTTAACCGGAGTGTTGTGTTCTCATTCAAGTTCTTTCATGTTATCAAGTTTTGCCTTTCTTTTCAACCCGAGTGCTGTCTGAAATCCTTCTTACCCATTGTGCCATTCTTTCAATAGTTTAGGAGGCAGTGTGTTGTTGATTTCATCAAGTATCTTCCCATCTTCTCAAGTTCATGTTCTATTCCTTCCATGTTCAACTGGAGTTCTGCCCGAATTCTTCCTCTCTCATCTTGTTTTAACCGGAGTGGTTTCCAATGCTATCTTGTCCATTAAACTCTTGATTCATGTCTTTGCAACCTTCAAGGTTCTCATAATGTTGCTTGTTCCTCGTGTTTAAGGAGTGTTTTCAATCTCGTTCATCTCCCTTGTATTCTCTCTTTCAATTTGTTCAACCTCTCAGGGTTCGTGGTTTCACTCGTTTGTCGAAGAAGCAACTTAGTTTTACCTCTTCTCTTCCTCTTTCGTTTCTCTCCGGTGCCATCCTAGATCTCAGGACGAGATCCTCTCGTAGTGGTGGAGTGTTGTAACACCCCGGATACAACTTCCATATTCGTAACTCCAACTCTTGCCTTTTATGGAGATGCGATATGATATTTCCTTCGTGGTTGGGTTTTTGTCTTTTGTTTTGCATTTTGTTCATGGCATGCATCTCATCTCATAGCATTATGTGCATCACATCCATATGTTTTCATAAAACTCGTAACCGTACGCAGTTGCCCTTTCTTTCTTTGCCTCCGTTGGCATTTTGTCAGGCCCTTGTCCTCGTTGACCTCCTCGGACCGCTTTGCCTTTGTTGACCTTCTCGCAGACCATTTGGACCCCTCTCTTCTCTCTTTCTCCAAGACCAACAAAACCCCCTTGACCCCGTGGCCTTTCGACAGACCCCATTGTCTTTGTTCCCCCTCTCGTCTAAATGCGCACCCTCTCTACACTTTGCTCAGTCCCCCTCGTGCGCATCCGTAAGCTGTCCCGAACCCGACCCGGGTTGTTGTTACCGATGGGTGCAGATCATCCCCAAAACATCTCCTTTTTCTTAATTGGACGCTCTAGCCTATTTATTCCGGGCCGTCCGATTACGATCGGAGGGACCAAATAGTCCCTAGCCAAATCCACCTACTATATATACACGGGATCCAACCCTAGAAATTAGGCAGCTTGTCCCATCCTCCTCATTCCTCCTAGCCGCCGCCACTCCCTCCCTTGGTTTCAGCACCGAGCCAACCAGCCACCACCTATCCTCTTCCTTGGGATCCATCCCCTCCCGATCCACCAACCACAACCAGACTCCTCCCCTCCTTGTTTCCCCCTCCTCTGCTCGTTCGTCCCCGAGCAGCACCTCCACCGTCACCGGCGACCGCGTCACCAGGACCCTCGCGCACGAGCTCCTCCCTTCTCACGCGCCTGAGACCAGCAGCTCTCCTCGAGCCGGCCGCAGCAGCAGCCCCAGGCCGACCCCGCGCCCTCTCCCTCGGTCCCTCCTTCTCTTCCTTCTTTCTCCTGATCTCACATCTCTCTCTCTATCGCAGGACCCTGACGGCCAAGGCGCCAGGAGCCCGAGCCTCCCGTCGCCAAACGCCACCGTGGCCAGCCGCCGGAACCCGACTAGACCATGCCGCAGCTCCTCTGCCTCCTTCCTTTCTCTCTTTCTTCTTCTTCACCGTCGTTTCTCTCTCCCTCCCTCACGCTATGCTCTTTGTCTCTCAACGCAGGACGCCGCTGCCATGGCCTCAAGTCGAACCGCCCTCGACATCCTCCGGCCGCCCAACCATCAGATCCGTTCCGCCATTCCTCGTCGTCCCCTCTTCGGATCTCGCTGCGAGACGCCTGCGCCGAGTCCAGCACCAAGTCGCCGCCGTTACCCCTGTTTCATGCCGCTGCACCGCTGCTGCCTTCTTCGTCCACACGCGCAGGTTCTCGCATTGGCTGCGTCAACCAGCGGCTCGTCCCGCGCCTCTGCTCGCTGCGTTGACCCGATCTGGCCTCCTCGTTCGATCCAGCGCCCCTTCCAGCCCTTCTACTCCACCAACCGGCCCAAGGACCAGGGTGAGCAGCCCCACTGGCCTTTCCTCTATTGGGCTAGTCAGATGCGGCCCGTACCATGTTTTTTCCCAGTTCTGCAAATTTGCTATTTATCCAGTGATTTAACAGATTTGCAGAAACCCCCTTGCACATCATGCATATAATAACTCATGAACTGTGCATCATATTAAAATATTTTATATATGTAAAATGCTTAGAATTTTGTGTAGATTAATAATATGCCACTTTCATCCATGTTTAAAATGCTCAAAATGCTGTTTGTTTGAATTTGCTTAAATGTCATGTTAAAATGATTTATTTCATTACTAAAGAACCGTAGCTCGGTTTTAAATGTTCTTTATATGTAAATGGGGTGGGAAAATGCCTAGTTTAACATGGTCCACTTTATTTTCCTGTTTAACAACTTTAAAATATGTTTTAGGGCAGAACAGTACCAAATTCGAAATGTGGACATGAGGATTTTTCGGAATTGTTGTTCGTTGTTCTGGCCTCATTTAAACTTGCCTAGATAAGTAGTTTTATTATGCTTCACCTCTTGCCATGTTTAACAACATTTAATATTGTTTGGTAGCTTAAACGAGATTAAACTAAATATGTCAATGTGGTGTTTTGTCAATATGCAACTCGTTGCATATTGAGCTCCACTTAACTTCTATTATTGTTTGTTGCACTTTGCCATGCCATGCCTCATTAAACCGGACATGCATCATACTTGATTGTGCATCATGCCATGTCTTTTTGATGGTTGTTTACCATATTGTTTTCTTCTTTCTGGGTTGCTTCTCTCGTTAGCTTCGGTTTCGTTCCGGAGTTGTGAGGATTCGTTCGACTACGTTGGTTCGTCTACTTGATCGACTCATTCTTCTTCCTAGCGGGATCTCAGGCAAGATGACCGCTACCCTAGATCTCACTACTATCATTGCTATGCTAGTTGCTTCGTTCTATCGCTATGCTGCGCTACCTATCATTTGCTCTTCAAGCCTCCCAAATTGCCATGTCAGACCCTAACCTTTTCACTCTTCCTAGCAAACCATTGCTTGGCTATGTTACCACTTTGCTCAGCCCCTCTTATAGCATTGTTAGTTGCAGGTGAAGTTGAAGATTGCTCCATGATGGACAGGGTTATGTTGGGATATCACAATATCTCTTATTTAATTAATGCATCTATATACTTGGTAAAGGGTGGAAGGCTCGGCTTATGCCTGGTGTTTTGTTCCACACTTGCCGCCCTAGTTTCCATCATACCGGTGTTATGTTCCCAGATTTATCGTTCCTTACGCGGTTGGGTGATTTATGGGACCCCCTTGACAGTTTGCTTTGAATAAAACTCCTCCAGCAAGGCCCAACCTTGGTTTTACCATTTGCCTCACCTAGCCCTTTTCCCCTTGGGTTTCCGGAGCCCGAGGGTCATTTTTATTTACCCCCCCCCCTGGCCAGTGCTCGTCATGAGTGTTGGTCCAACCTGTCAGCCGCCGGTGGCCACCAGGGGCAACTCTGGGATGGCCTACCGGAAGTTTGGACAATCCGGTGTGCCCTGAGAATGAGATATGTCTAGCTCCTATCAAGATTTGTCGGCACATTCAGCCGGCTTTGCTGGTCTTGTTTTCCCATTGTCAAAATGTCTTGTAAACCGGGATTCCGAGACTGATCGGGTCTTCCTGGGAGAAGGAATATCCTTCGTTGACCGTGAGAGCTTGTGATGGGCTAAGTTGGGACACCCCTGCAGGGTATAAACTTTCGAGAGCCGTGCCCGCGGTTATGTGGCAGATGAGAATTTTTTAATGACCGGTTGTAGATAACTTGACACCAGATCCGAATTAAAACGCATCAACCGCGTGTGTAGCCGTGATGGTCTCTTTTCGACGGTGTCCGGGAATAGAACACGGTTTTGGGTTATGTTTGACGTAAGTAGGAGTTCAGGATCACCTCTTGATCATTGATAGCTTCACGACCGTTCCATTGTTTCTCTTCTCGCTCTTATTTGCGTATGTTAGCCACCATATATTCTTAGTCGCTGCTGGAACCTCACCACTTTACCCCCTTTCTTTCCCATTAAGCTTTGCTAGTCTTGATACCCATGGTAATGGGATTGCTGAGTCCTCGTGGCTCACAGATTACTACAACAACAGTTGCAGGTACAGGTTATGCGATGATCATGATGCGAGAGCGATGCTTGCTTGTTTTGGAGTTCTTCTTCTGCTTCTTCTTCGATCAGGGGATAGGTTCCAGGTCGGCAGCCTGTGCTAGCAGGGTGGATGTCGTTTGAGTTTCTGTTTGTGTTTCATTCGTAGTCGGATGTTGATCTTATGTATGTTGTATTGATGTATTCGTGTGGCATTGTATGCCTTATGTATGTATCCCCATCTATTATGTAATGTTGATGTAATGATATCCACCTTGCAAAAGCGTCTTCAAGATGCGCTTCTATCCTTGGTGGGACCTTCGAGTTCCTTTAGGATAGGGTCACATCTTGGGCGTGACAGCCATACAATAGAAACCTACTGGTCAAGTATCAAGCCCACATAAATGTTGAATGGTGCAACAGATCAAGGTCTATAAAGTATTTATTCAAATACATCCACAAAGGAGAAGATCGAACAACCGTCTTCATAGAAGCGGAAGACCAGCAAAGTGAAACAAGAGCTAGCAAATTAACAAACAGGGACGACGAAATCAAGAGGTACCTTGATGCCCGGTACATATCTGGATGTGACGCCGCATGGCGCATATTTCAGTTTCCTCTTCAGTACAGAGAGCCTGCGGTTGAAAGGTTACAATTTCACCTAGAAAATGAACATGTTGTGGTGTTCCCGGAGCCAATGGATTTAGATCAAATTGTATCCCGGCCTAACATAGAAAAGACAATGTTCACAGAATGGATGACAGCCAACCAGTTGCATGAAGAAGCTCACAGTTTGACGTATGCATAGTTTCCAACCAAATGGACTTGGCATGCACAAGAGAAAGAATGGAGGAAAAGGCGTGGTGGGAAAAAATCATAGGCATGATTTACTATGCACAACCAATGAGCGGTGAAAAATACTACTTGAGAATGCTGTTAAATACCGTCAAAGGATGCAGATCATATGAAGAAATTCAAACAGTTGATGGGGTTGTACATCCAACATTCAAATCTGCATGTTATGCTCTTGGGCTACTTAACGACGACAAAGAGTGGGATGACTGCATCAAGGAAGCATCCCATTGGGCCTCTGCTCCTCAAATGCACCAACTTTTCTGCACAATACTTTTATTTTCTGAGGTGACGGATCTCGCAAAGTTGTGGCAAAAAAATTGGGAGTTACTATCTGAGGATATCCAACATCGGCAAAGAAGAATATTCAATTTTCAGGCCCTGGAACTCAACTCGGCACAAATAAAGAGCCTGCTCCTGGCAGAGATAGAACAACTATTGACTAAAGGTGGTAAGTCCCTCAAAGATTTTCCAAGAATGCCACTACCATATAGTTCAGTTATTCAAGATCTAAATAATAGATTAGTAAATGAGGAACTAAACTACGATAAAGATTCTTTAAGAATAGAGCACATGAAGTTACTGCATAAGCTAAATCAGGATCAGAGGATAGCTTTTGACGTTATAATAGAATCAGTCAACGACAGTCTTGGGAAATTGATTTTTGTTGACGGATATGGTGGAACTGGAAAGACATTTCTGTGGAAAGCAGTCACGACAAAATTAAGATCTGAAGGAAAAATAGTTCTAGCAGTTGCTTGAAGTGGTATAGCAGCACTTCTTTTACAGGGTGGAAGAACAGCTCATTCAAGATTTCACATTCCCCTCAAGATCACTAACGAGTCCACATGCAACATCAAGCAAGGAACATTTCTTGCGGAGCTAATAAAGAAAACGTCACTGATAATATGGGATGAAGCACCTATGACACACAAGCGCTGTTTTGAGGCACTAGATAAAAGTTTGAGAGACATACTTCGGTTCACATATGAGGACGCAGAGAATAGACCATTTGGAGGAATGACAGTAGTCTTGGGAGGTGACTTCAGGAAAATCCTACCAGTTATACCGAAGGGGAAAAGAGAACATATCATTTCTGCATCAATAAAGAGATCCTACCTATGGAAGAACTTTCAGGAGTACCGACTCAAAGAAAATATGCGTCTGAATTCATCCGAAGGTAGTCCAGAAGAGAAAGCAAAAACAGCTGAATTCGCAAACTGGATACTAAACATAGGTGATGGCACAACGTCAACAATAGATCAAGAGGATTGGGTTGGCATCCCAGAGGACCTTATTTTACATGAAGGGGATGACCCGAAAGCATCTATTGTTAACACCACCTATCCTGACTTACACAGAAAATACACTGATAGAACATACCTAGAGGAAAGAGCGATCTTGTGCCCAAGAAACGAGACTGTTGACCAGATTAATGCATACATCATGAGTCAAATCCCTGGAGAAGAGGTAACCTATTTCAGTTCAGATACAACATGCAAGGCAGTGTCTATAGTGGAAGATGAAGATATGTTGTACCCAACTGAGTTTCTGAATAGTCTTACATTTTCTGGAATTCCAGACCATGAACTGAGGCTGAAAGTAGGATTACCAATAATGCTTATGAGGAACATCAATCAAAGTGCAGGACTTTACAATGGGACAAGACTAACAATAACACGGCTAGGAAAGCGTTTCATTGAAGGACATGTCATAACAGGTCCTAACGTTGGTGACAAAGTTTACATCCCACGAATTATCATGTCACCAAGTGATTCAAAATGGCCTTTCATTCTAAAAAGGAGACAATACCCAATATCAGTGTGCTTTGCGATGACTATAAACAAAAGCCAGGGGCAATCTCTCAAAAAAGTTGGACTCTACTTAGAAAGGCAAGTGTTCACACATGGACAACTCTATGTTGCAATGTCAAGGGTGACCAGCAGAAATGGATTGAAGATACTCATATCAGATGAAGAGCGTCCATCCGACAAGGTTGCAAAAAACATTGTTTACAAGGATATATTATAGATATTGTTACAAGCATTCTGATATGACTAAATATAATTTGATGCAGACATAGCAGCCTTATTTAATTTCAAATGGATATATCTGAAATATTTTATCAGAACAAAATTTATTTACTTTTGGGTATCTTATTATATTCGTATATAGTCTATAGTCATTATTTAATTTAGTATGATTTTAGAATTTCTAGCAAACTCAATGTTTTGATGCATCCATTTAACAAACCCAAATATAGTGTTTGTGAGCTTGCTTCCGGCAGGAACAATCTGATTGGTGTCATACAATCTGCAAGTGCGTATATGGTACACATTTTTCTCCTTAATTTGTTGAATGTGTTCTTATGATTCTTGCAAGTGTCGAATAAATATTCATTATACTTACATGCACGTACATATAAAGATTTTTTATTCAGACTTTAGGTGCAGATTGAATTATTTGTGCGTGCGTGACAAAATAATAGGTACTATATGCCATTTCACCTACTGTTTTATTGTTTATATTTCAAAAGGTGATTACAGGGAAGATTCCCTTATTTAGTTTCTCAAAATCATATTTAGAAAGTTGTTATTTGTTTCAGGTGGATACATATCTTCTGAGGATTCCCCATCAAGAAGCGAGGTTGCTCGATTGATTTCATACATAAGCATAACCATGTAAAATTAGTGCAAGTTGTTTAAACTAAAAACCAGAACAGTTAATGATTGTTTCTAATGTGGCATGTGTAATCTTTTCTTTTTGTTTTGAAATAGTCTACATGGTAATTTATTCTGAAAGATAAAAGTAAACTTACTTGACATTATAGAGGGCATCCAACTAAAATAAATAGTTTAAATGTGAGACATTTTAAATTTATTCTGAAAGATACAAACAAACCCCTATCAATGATTCTACTGCAGTGCTTTTCGATTAAATGGTTCTATGCCACAATGAATGAATCTACTACACTGCTATTTGAGCACATGGGTGAGAGCGTGATGATTTCTTAGCTCCATTATTACTGAACATCTAATGTGGTTTTGCTAAATCTTTACATCGTTCAGTATGTGCGATGTGTGTGCATTTATCAATTACTATAACCTTTCTTTCTTCCCTAGCAATTCAGATCTGATTTAACAAATAATAGAAAATTCCAAGAGTCTAATTGCTAGATAAAATATTAGAAACAGTAATTTGATAACCGTGCTATGCATGCCTAAAATTTATTTCATAGAGAGAGGACATGGTAAGGCAAAGGAAAGATATGCACCTGTTCGTACAAACACAGGGTCAAGGGAAAATGGGGATGGATAAGATTAGCCGCCGTTGTTGCTTGATGCGGAAACTCCGCTCAACAACGCGGGCATCGGAGGAGATTGCAGATTCAGCGGGGACGACCTACCACACAGCAAAGGGGAACGGCCCGATGGCTGCCGCTACAGCCGGCGTTGCGATGTGTTCGCGAGGAACGACTTTTTGAGGTTACTGATGTACGTTGTCAACGAGAGGCACTGCCGCATCCACTCTCATGAGGCCGATCAGGCGAGCAAACTAGACAGGCCGCCAGCGCCGACCGCAGCCGGCGAAACACGCCGACGACCAAAGCAAAAAATCTATCACTGATAAACATGCGCACAGTAGTGTAAAGAGGAGTAATATGTTACTCCCTCTATAAGAGCGTTTAGATTTTTTTAAGCGAAGTTTACATCGTTTACATAGTGATCTAAACGCCTATATATTACTTTAGAGAGGAAGTACCAATTTAAATGCGGTAGCAAATAAAATTAGGTTTCATATATTAAAAAATTGTGTAACAAAATTGTATAAGAAAAAATTAAATTAACTCCGTACCAAATATGAGCAAAGAAAATGGGGATAATTATTTATCTTGCTTACAATTTAATCCAAATGAACATCACAATTCCCTTCAAATAAACTACTAGCTCTGTATAATGATAAAATACAAGACGGTTTTAACAGTAAATACTACCAAAAAATACCAATCTAAATAATACACATGTTATGGCCTCCTAGAAAAGTAACTACAAATCATAGCGAAATCTAATTGTTGAATATCCAGAACAAATGCTAATTTTAATAAAAGAATA
>NC_041389.1:365622653-365623345 GCF_002162155.2 Triticum dicoccoides | reverse complement strand
CGGCGGACGGCCGCGGCGCGGCAGCCATCGAGGGGCCCCATCGGAGGCGGCCAGCAGGGCAGTGGCAGTGAGCGGCACAGCAGCAGTGGGGTTCGGGTGGGGGCGCGGATGGCGGGAGGCGTGGGCTGGCAGCCTCCGAGGAGCAGCGAGGCGTGGCCAGGCGTCGGTGATGCGACGGGAGCGCGGGGGTGTCGCGCGCACCGCGCGGCCACGAGGGGGGAAGGTCAGCGGCGGAGCGGCTCGTGCTAGCGCGCGGGGATGAGCGGGAGGTGGGACCGGACAGAGAGGTAAGAGAGGGGGAGGTGGGCCTCACGTTCAAGTAGAGACTAGGGGGCGGCAAGGCTCGAGGGAGCCGTTGTGGAGGAGGACGACAACGACCGAAGGAGACAGGGAGGAGATCCGGCGAGGGAGCGTTCCGGTGAGGCGGCTCCGGTGAGGTCCAGGCGGGGTGGCGGTGGCCGCGGCGTCGGCGGCCTTCGGGCGCGATCTTGAGCAAGGGGGGAAGCGCGAGGAAGAGACGACGGGACGGCACTGACGGGGTCCGGCGAGCGCCTGGCGACGGAGGACGGCAGGGTAGACAGTGGGGCGCCGAGGTTGTTGCCCCGATCCAGAAGGGGATCGGGGAGCGAGGAGAGTGGGGGTTTCGTCCCCGATCCAGATCGGATCGGGACATGGAAAGGGAGTGGTGACGT
>NC_041389.1:365612534-365622494 GCF_002162155.2 Triticum dicoccoides | reverse complement strand
GTTTCTGGTAGTGGGGGGTGTGTGTAGGCCGGGGGTGGGCCGACCGGCTTGGCTAAAGCCCAGTCGAAACGAGGGGGGGGGGGTTCACTTCCTTTTATCTAGTCTTTTCCCTTTTCTTGTTTTATTTTATAGAACTTGTTTAATTGTTTTCTTTTACTGATTTTCTTTTATTTCTTGAACTAGTTTTGTTTTATACATCGCAAAGTAAATTCCTAGTTTAGTGTCTCAACATCACCCACTGCCACAAAAAGTTTCGCCCAATATTAAGTTAGATTAGTATTTTGTAAAATATCAAGGGCACTTATTTAACCATTTCAACTACTGTTCTAATCATTTTAGAGTATTTAAGCCTTTTTTATAAAAGTGTGGTTTATTCACCAGACTAGCAAATTTTTGTCGTTTGAAAACTTTTGTTGTTTGCCTTTAATTCAAATTTGAATTTGGATCGGTTCTGAACTAACACGAGACTAGCAACATTAATTGTGGTGACGTGGAATCATTACCAGAGGGTTACTGTAGCTTAATTACCTGGGCATCACAGATTTGGATGAGATCAAGAAGAAAATTAATGAGCTATTGGAGAAGGAATACATTCGGCCAAGCTCGTCACCTTGGGGAGACCCAGTTCTTTTGGTAGAGAAGAAGGATGGAACCCTGAGAATGGTTGTGGATTATCGTTTGTTGAATGACGTGGCCATTAAGAACAAGTACCCTCTACCGACGATTAATGATTTATTTGATCAGCTAGTTGGATCCAAGGTATTCTCCAAGATCGATCTTCGATCAGGGTATCATCAGTTGAAGATCCGTGAAAAGGATATACCCAAAACAGCTTTCACCACCAGGTATGGTTTATATGAGTATACCATCATGTCATTCGGATTGACTAATGCCCCTGCATACTTCATGAATTTGATGAACAAGGTATTTATGGAATATCTGGACAAGTTTGTCGTGGTGTTCATCGATGATATATTGATTTTCTCCAAGAGCAAGGAAAAGCATAAGGAACATTTGCGTCTAGTTCTGCAGAAACTCCAAGAACATCAGTTTTATGCCAAGTTCAACAAATGTGAATTTTGGTTGAAGGAAGTCGGATTCCTCGGACATGTTATTTCAGGAAAAGGAATAGAAGTTGACCCCACCAAGGTTGTATCAGTCAGCGACTGGCAGTCACCCACCTTAGTCAAGGAGATCCGCAGTTTTCTCGGACTCGCAGGATATTATCGGAGGTTTATTGAGAATTTCTCCAAGATTGCCCAGCCCATGACTGAGCTGTTGAAGAAGGACACCAAGTACATTTAGACCGAGGATTGTGAAGCCAGTTTCCAGGAATTGAAGAAACGTTTGGTTACAGCCCCAGTGCTAATTTTGCCGGACATACACAAGGATTACCGGGTATATTGTGACGCTTCTCGTCAGGGACTCGGAGGAGTACTCATGCAGGAAGGAAAAATTGTAGCTTATACCTCCAGACAGTTCGATTCAGGTGTGATTGAACTTTGAATCTTTGCATCAATGTACTGTGTGTGCCAGCATGATCTTGGGATGGTACAGCTACACAGAGACTTGGCCGATTTTGGGTCGGGTCGCTACAACTAATCACTTTTTTGTACTTGTGCAAACAGGGGTGCTCAGCGCAATGCGAACTGCACAAAATGTTCATGAATACATCGAATCATTCATTTCCACCACAAGAAAGGAGGTGCTGATAAGGTCAAGGCATTGCAACATATAAGGGCGAAATCATACAAGCTACGCGCGAATTTGGTTGATTTTGGTGGAACTGCACAAAAAGAACAGCTGGTTTATTTAGCACGAGGTGCCATGTCAATGTCCATACTAATGGCAAACCCTGCCCATTCCACAATCGTAGGCATTTGATATTTTGGAATGGGACAACCTTGTCAAATTTTGCTCATTGATGTTAGCAAGAAGACATGCATTTGATATTTTCGAATGGGGCGCCCTTTGCTGTTAGCAGCGTTGACCGATTTTTCTTTATTCTTTAGTTGTGAAGTTAATATTGGCTCTGACATGTGAATCGTTGAGATGCATAATCATCGATTTTTTTGAATGTTCTCTATGAATTGCCAGGCCTGTGTGTTTGATTGCAATGTACAGGAATGCTAAAAAGCAGCTCAAACTCTTTGTACTCCTTCTATTCCTTTTTACTTTGCACATTGTGAAAATGCATACTTTTTTCTATAAGATTGGTCAAAGTAGAGATACTTTGACTGCAGACAAAACTTGTATGAAGACTAGAAAGGACTAGAGGGGGTAAATGTGAAATTGCTGCAAACGAGGTGATCACCCTGGGAATAATGGTAGTACGTATTGTTTTGCACGTTCATCCAGTGCCAGCGATACAAGAATTCGAACTAATCGAAATAAATTCATTCATACACGGTCGGATTTCATACAAACATGCCGGATTTCATTACATTGCATACATTCTTCAACTAAAAAGGGGTGTGCTGGAGGTATAATTAATTAACCGAAGCTACCCACGTGTGTCTGGCTGAGCCGGACAGAAGCTTCTTCTCTAGCGGACTGAGCTTTAGTGACTTAACTGCAGGTGCAGTTGCATAACTGACATGTGTCCCAGATGCATGTTGGGCCCACGTGTCAGTCAGCCAACTGCACCAGCAGTTAAGTAGAAGCAGCGTCCTTCTCCAACATCGCTCTCCGACTCCACGTCGCCACCAAGAAGCTAATCGTCCGTCAATGGTCAACCCACCTAGCTTGGCTTCAACCAGAGGGTAGCAGCGGTGGCCTTACTTGGACCCTAGCGGCAGCGACCTACCGTGTTCTACTCTTCCTCGTTTTTTGTGTGGCGCGGCCTCGTTGGCAGCGGGACGGGGCCTCAACGGAGCCGATGATGTCCTCTGTCTCGTTGTCGGCGGGGCGGCGCCTCGACAGAGCGGGGGAAATCCTCCCCCTTGTTGCCGGCAAGGTTGGGGCCTCGGTTGAGCCAGCGATGTCCTCTACCTCGTAGTTGGCGGGGCAGGGCCTCGATGGAGTAGGGCCTCCGCCTTGGTGCCGACGGGACGGGGCCTCGGCGGAGCCGGTGATGTCCACTGACTCCTTGCCGGCAGGGCGGCACCTCGGCGGAACGAGGGAAATCCCCCCCCTTGTTGCCGACAGGGTGGGGCCTCGGCTGAGCCGGCGATGTACTCTGCCTCGTTGTTGGCAGGGCGGGGCCTCGGCGGAGCCGCTGGTGTCCTCTGCCTCGTTGTTGGCGCCGTAGGGCCTCGACAAAGCAGGGCCTCATCGACGCCAGCGGAGCGGGGACTCGTCAGAGCTGGCATTGTCCTCTGCCTCGTCCTCGGTCTTGCCAAAAAGCGCCCCGCCCGCTTCATCGCCCTCTTTGTAGGCGGCCGCAGCCTCTGCCACCCGCATGCAGTACCACCAGTGCTCGAGGCGTCCCTCGCGGGCGGAGCGGTACAAGTCGAGCAGCCTCTTGCTCCGCCCGCTCCGTGGCGATCTGCTCCTCCGCCTGCAAGTGCTCTTGGAGGAGATGGTGGTTGTAGGCGGCGTTGGCCTGCTCCTCTCGGAACTGCTCCTCACGCTTCTGCCTCACTGTGTCCATGTATTGGGCACGGGCCTCGCCGATGGTCATGGTGCAATGCACCAGCAAGGATGGCGCGGAGGAGGGGGTTGGCGTCGGATCGTCGACTACCATGTTCTCCATTGGGACGTCGTCGTCCTCCGGCTGCCTGCCGGCCAGCTAGTCGGTAGCAATGGCTGTTGTAGGTGTCAAAACCATGCTATACTCGTCCAGTATACGGCACAACAGAGACACAGGCGCAGACATGCAGCAAGGACCCGTTGCAAGGATTCTTTTCAGATTAAGACCCTGCGTAAACCTTTTTTACTGTCTCTTGTTGTTACACATCCCCTGGTTTCTTACTATAACTGAGGAGGAGGCTGGCGTTTTGGCATCGGCCGCATCAGAAATTTTTGCCTGTACCTAGACACTAGGGGCTTAGGGCATTTGTTCTGCCCGTCTTCATAAAGACCGAATACCTTAGGGAGTGTTCGGCGTCTCGAGTTAGGCCTTACATGCATCAGCTCCGAATCATGTCTTTCCTCAAATGTTGGGTTTGCCCGGCTCCTGTGTTTTGCTGCCTTACGTTCCGCTCTATCGGCTAACGCGCACCAGGAGAACTACTGCGATTGTGCCCCGGTTCGCCCTGGTGAGCACCTCAGTAGAGAAAGCCGAAAACTGACTGTCATGATATAGTGTGAGACTGGTCAACCACTCGATGACCCACCGGAATGTTTAGAATTCCTCCGTATTAACGAAGGACCATTTCTTTGTCAGGCACATGCGTGCCCCGAATTCGGAGAGCGCGGTGCCCTTAGGGGCTATATAGTAGCCCCACCATCGAACCCCTATGGCTAAGTGAAAGTGATATAGCATTATAGTCCGGTTGCCTAGTTTGCTACGCTATCACCTCCTTCACAGGACCAAGACGTTGGATTAAGTGTGAAAATGTGCTTTTTTGCAAACACCCCCACACTATGTGTGTGGGGGCTGAAGCCGAAGACTGCCATCTTTCAGGTTATATACACATATAAATTAACGGCCGCACAGGAGGTAGCTCAATACTTGAATGCACAAGTATAAAAATGCCCTTATATTATATTGAAACATCGTTTCACAAATCATACATGTCATTTGAACATAATATCCTTCGAGCACTGCGTCTCTATTAAACGAGCGCCCTGCAGGACTTCCTCAAAATAGTGCTCGGCAGGTACTCGGCTTCTGTCCGAATCCCGAGATGCAACGTCGGTGGCCTTCATCTCTGCCCAGTATGTTTTGACACGGGCAAGAGCCATCCGCGCACCCTCTATGCATGCCGACCGCTTCATTGCATCGATATGCGGCACCGCACCAAGGAACTGCTGCACCAAGCCAAAATAACTCTTCGGCTCGGGCCCTTTCGGCCACAAATGATCCACGACATCCTTCATGGCAAGTCCGGACAACCTATTCAGCTCAGCCCATTCGGCCAAACGATCAGTCAATGGAAGCGGACGCTCTGGACTATGGAACTGCGACCAAAAAAGCTCTTCCATCCCGTGATCCTTTTGGCCTCGGAAGTGTGCGACCGCGTCTGCGGCACTCGCCGCCAAATCCAGATAGGCATCCTCCACACCCCACATCTAGCCCAACTGAGCATACTTCAGATCCGTGAACTTCCACCGCAGCAGAAAGGGCTTTCCAGCTGCGATATCCCCGGCTTGACGTAGCTCCTCCTTTATAGCTCTCATCGCAGAGCAGGCATCCTTCGCTTCGGTGATGGCCTTCTTCAAGTCCTCTTGCTCCGCTCGACGTTCTTTTTTAAGAAAATCGCAGCGGTCGGTAGCATTCTTCAACTTCCCGGCCATCTCGGCCATTTCCCCCCTGCTTCGGCAGTGAGCAGCCTGTTCGGCTTTTAGCTCTTCGACCGCCCTCAAGGCAGCCACATCACTTTTTCTGGCTTGCTCCTTGACTCGGGCTAGCTCCGCCCGAAGATTCTCCATAGCAGCGACACCATCTGCATAAAGGATACATGTGGTAAGGCATGGGCGTCAAGCTCCCTTACTGGGTGTCCGCGGAGAAGTTGCATACCTTGTGACTCGTCAAGCCACTTATTGACAAGCGCGATGTCCGCGTCCGCCGCATCAAGTTGCCGCTTTAGTTCGGCAAATTGATCAGTCCGGCTAGCCACCAGATGCTCCGCCACCTATATAGGACAGGCGATATATGAAAACTGAGATTATGATCCTCGGCGCGCTGTCACTCTCGACAGCGCACCGAGTCTCAGGGGCTACTATCTATACAGGGCGCATTCTATATGCAAAACTGTCAGAAGGTATATCATTTTCACGTACCTCAAACCCTGTCAGTAAACTTTGGACGGCTTCATGCAATCCGCTCTCAGCGGATGAAATCCTTTCAATCACCATACCCATTAGCGCACGGTGATCTTCTGAGATAGACGCTTGCCCGAGAAGATCCTTCAGCTGCTCCGACCGTACACCAGCTGGTGCTGGACCTCCCGGCCCCGCCGGACTCGGGAAAACCCTCCGTGACGACACCTCAGGGTCGTCCGCCCCGCATGACGGTGTGGGATATGGAGGCGTTTCGCTCTCCATCATCTCCGGACGAAGATCCCCCGAAGATGAGCTCTGCTGAGAAGGGCTGAGATCCGAACTACAAGGTAAAACTTCGGTTATCATCATAAATAAAAACAGGGATGTCCCTTATTACAAAACCCTCTTTTCTACTTACGGCTCGCTGGAGGGCCGATTCCCTTGGGGAAGTAGTGTGGCCGGGGCTTCTCCTGGCGCAGGACCCTCTGATGAAGATTTCTTCCCCCGCTTTGAGGCCTTGGCCTCCGGATCTTCGGAAGCGGTCCTATTCTCCCCCTGGAGGGAGGGATTATCGACCCCCCTTCCTGGAAAGCCTCCTTCGCGGAGGCAGTAGCCTCCTTGTCCCCCCCCTTTGCCCTCTTCCAAAGGCGCAGCCACCAGCATCTTGGTTAACACAGGATCCGGCATGGTCTCAGGGAGGGGGGCCGGACACCTTATTAGTTTTGCTTTCGCTATCCATTCCTATTCAAGGGACAGCTCTTTAGAGGGCAAGTTTATGATAAATGTACGGATAGCGTGTCCGGGCACAGGGCTACTTACTTGAGTATCCGGGCGATTGCAGCTCAGGCCTGCGTCCTCGGTCAAGTCCGGACACATCTCTTGTGATCTGAAGAACAGTTTATACATCTCCACGGGCGTCGCGCCCATGAAGTGTTGGAGAGCTCGTGGTCCCTCCAGATTAAATTCCCATAGGCGGAGGGGGCAATGTTTGCAGGGCAGAAGGCGCCGAATCAGCGTGACCTGCGCCACTACAACCAGATTGATCTCTCTCTCTTGGAGGTCTCGAATACGGCCCTGCAGCAGAGGAACGTCCTTGGACGGCCCCCAGTCGAGCCCTTTGTTGACCCATGACGCCAGGCGCTGTGGAGGACCCGGGCCGAAGGCAGGTGGCGCCACCCATTTGGTGCCCCTAGGAGTGGTGATGTAAAACCACTCCTGTTGCCATAAACCGAGCGCCTCTTGAAAAGAGCCCTCGGGCCAGGGAGCGTCAGCATTTTTGCTTATAATAGCCCCTCCGCAGTCTGTCTGCTGCCCCTTGATCATCTTCGGCTCCACTTTGAAGGTCTTGAGCCACAATCCGAAGTGAGGGGTAATGCGGAGGAAGGCTTCGCATACTACAATGAACAATGAGATGTGGAGGATGGACTCCGGATCCAAGTCGTGGAATTCAAGCCCATAATAAAACATGAGCCCCCTCATGAAAGGGTCCATCGGGAAGCCTAAACCCCGAAGGAAGTGAGACACGAACACCATGCTCTCACCAGGATCGGGAGTAGGAATAACCTGACCTTGGGCAGGCAGCCTATGCGAAATTTCGCCGGTTAGATACCTGGCGTCTCTCAGCTTTAGCACGTCTTTATTCGTGACGGAAGAAGGCATCCACCAGCCTTGCAGATCAGAGCCGGACATCATCGAAGGTCCGAAGCGCCTGAATCTGGAGCTTTGGGTGTTGGAACTCGAGGCGAGGGGCGAATTCGATTGAGATTGAAAGAAAGGAGCAGGCCTTGGTCTCGTTATAAAGAGGTTGAATACCAAGAGCCCTCCCCGTGGCCGTTTGGGACTCGCCTTCGATAGAGGGGGTGTGCCAACGGGCACGGTTGGGTTACCCACGCCCATTGTCGGTGTCAAAACCCGGCGGATCGCGGGTAGGGGGTCCCGAACTATGCATCTAGGCGGATGGTAACAGGAGACGAGGGACACGATGTTTTTACCCAGGTTCGGGCCCTCACGGTGGAGGTAAAACCCTACTCCTGCTTGATTAATATTGATGATATAGGTAGTACAAGAGTTGATCTACCACGAGATCAAGGAGGCTAAACCCTAGAAGCTAGCCTATGGTATGATTGTTGTTCGTCCTACGGACTAGAACCCTCCGGTTTATATAGACACCGGAGAGGGCTAGGGTTACACAGAGTCGATTACAATGGTAGGAGATCTACATATCCGTATCGCCAAGCTTGCCTTCCACGCCAAGGAAAGTCCCATCCGGACACGGGACAAAGTCTTCAATCTTGTATCTTCATAGTCTTGGAGTCCGGCCGATGGTGATCGTTCGGCTATCCGGACACCCCCTAGTCCAGGACTCCCTCAGTAGCCCCTGAACAAGGCTTCAATGACGACGAGTCCGGCGCGCATATTGTCTTTGGCATTGCCGGCCGGGTTCCTTCTCTGAATAATTCATAGAAGATTTTGAAAACAAGGATAGTGTCCGGCTCTACAAAATAAATTCCACATACCATAGTAGAGAGAATAATATTTACACAAGTTCAATCTGCTGACATATTTCGTGGCATGATGTCACACCACGGCTAAGCCTTTATTCGAATCGTTTTAACTTTTCCACCTCAGCACGTTTAGCGACGCGGTTTCCTTGGCACGTCCTGTCAAAGCAGAGATCGTGTCCCCTTATTCCGGGATTCTCATCAATACGGGCGTGGGGAACCCAACAGCGCCATTGATTGCGGCGCTTGGGAGATAAGCGAGTTTTACTGGGTTTGTGGGGACGCATAGTTTCGTCTGCTCATATATAAGGGGATAAGGATCCACCTTTTCACCTACGCCTTCTTCCTCCTTTGCTTATCCATCTCCGCGCACTCGAGCTCTAGCGCCCAGGTCCGCACATCTCACCTCAACCTTCTCCAACCATGTCCGGAGTGGGAGGCAAGTGGATGGCCTCCTCCGTCACGGAGGGGCACATCAAAAGGCTGCTCAAGGCCGGATATTTGTCCAGCGATATTACGCACTGGCTCCCTGATGAGGGGCAGCTCATCCCCACCCCTAGGCCCCATGAGAGGGTGGTGTTCCTTCCCCATTTCCTCCGCGGACTGGGCTTCCCCCTCCATCCATTTGTCCAGGGGCTCATGTTCTACTACGGCCTAGATTTCCATGATATGGCCCCCAATTTCATCCTTAACATTTCGGCGTTCATCGTCGTGTGCGAGGCCTTCCTCTACGTCCAGCCCCACTTCGGCATATGGCTAAAGACTTTTAATGTCAAGCCGAAGGTGGTGGGCGGCCGCCAAGCGGAGTGCGGAGGCGCCATGGTGGGCAAGATGCCCAACATTACATGGCTCGAGGGCGCCTTCTTGGAAATCATCAACGGGTGGCAAACGGGGTGGTTCTACATCACCGAGCGCGTGACCCTGAATGGGCAGCGGCCCCCGAATTCAGATCTGGTATCCCCACACGGCTCACCTCCTGGAAAGAGAAGGGCCTGACATGGGGCGATTCGGAGGAGCTGACCGGACTTCAATCCTGCGTCCAAACCCTAGTGAACAAGAAGCTCAAGCTTGTCAATGTAATCCAGGTCATGCTCATCCGCCGGATCCTCCCGTGCCAACAGCGGGCTTTCAATTTGTGGGGGTTTGATCCGGCACAGCACCCAACCCTGAGCAGGCTCTTCGACACTACGTACGAAGATTCCTGGCGGGTGCTGTTCAAGGGCGCCGAGGCTCCCTCATCCGCTACCGAAGATCGCGGATTCAGCTCGCAGCGTCAAGCCGGCGAGGTAAGCTTTTTTATCCTTTACGGGACACTTGCTTTCCATAGTTTGACTCTATGTGGGATCTAAAACTCCCATTACCCTTGATAGGCTTGGCAGAAGACGTCCGGGCAGGTTAACTGCCCGGCTCCCTTGCCCGAAGACCCAGCGGATGCCCGATTATCGGGACTGCTGGCCCTGGCGCCTTACGTGGTGCCGGAGAAGAAGGCCAAGAAGAAGGCCAGGAGAACTCGGAGGAGTTCCCGGCGCCAGGTGTTATCGGACTCATCGTCCGATGACTCCGAGGCGGACTCCTCCCACAAAGACAAGGA
>NC_041389.1:365605703-365612300 GCF_002162155.2 Triticum dicoccoides | reverse complement strand
CGGGGGAGGCTGAAGGGTCAAAGAAGGGAAGGACCCTTCCTCCGGACTGTTCCACCAACGCCGACAACGGGGAAGAGGAATGGCCCTCGAGGGCCAAGCCCCTCACGAGATCATAAGTGTCCGGATTCCAGAATAACTTATGAATTTCCTTTCACCGCATAGTGTCTTCTAATGCCGAACACAACCATATAGCCCGCCCAAGGATGATCTCCCCGCTTCGTCGAGCGGGTCCCTGGGTTCGTCGGATGTGAATAGCGCTTCACTTCTGACCGCCTCCTCCCCTCGTGACGCAGACGACACTGAGGCGGGGTCCCAGAAGGGGACCGACCAGGAGGAGGAGGTCCCGGAGGTGCCGTAGGGCAGCCTCCCGGACTTTGGTCCGGACTCCGCACCGGAACCTTTAGTGGTTCCGGAGTCCGGCAAGCGACCCTTTGTAAGAAGGGCGAGACTGCGATGCTGGTGACCTCTGTCCAACCGGAGGCACCGGATAATTTGCTGGAGGCGCTCAACGGCGCTTCCATCAACGAGGAACACCGCACTGTTATGAGTGCGGTGATTCAGAAAGTTCAGTCTGCCAAGAGCGGGCTGACCGAAGCCTGCACCAGCCTTCTAACAGGCTTTGAGGTAAGGATTTTAGGATATGTGAAAATGGTACCGCACAGACAGTAGCCCCTGATGCTCAGTTCGGTGTTCGGAAAGAAAAGCCGGACTGAGGATCTAATAAGATATACGCAGGAGTCTAACGTAAGTATGTCAATATGGGAATGCAGGCTGCGCTACTGACCTCTGCTGGACTGACTGCGGAGGTCGCTGCCTTGAAGCAGAGCCTCGAACGGTCTGAGAGCGAGCTCGGCCGTGCCAAGAAGCAGCTCGAGGACAAGGAAGGTAAGTAATACCTTATTAAAGTGAAACCTTATAGAAAGGATTTGGTTGCAAAAAATGACAGGAATAACGTGGGTATTGCAGGGGCTACAAACGAGGTGGCGACCCTGAAGGAGGCAGTGTCCGCGGCCGAACGCAATGCGGCCACGGAGCACATCGAGCGATAGAAGCAGGAGGCGTGGGTGGCGGAGGTGCGGCAAGAGCTCCAGGCTCTTGTGGAAAAACACGAGAGTTTGGAGCGTGACTCGAAGACACGAGAGTCCGAGCTTGCGTCGGCTCTTGAGAGTGCCAAAGCCGCTAAGGTCAAAGCCCAAAAGTCCCTCCAGGAGATCGAGGCAGTAAAGAAAATAGCGGCGGGTAAGGCATTCTTCATGCAAAGAAAGCATGTAAAAGTGAATTACTTGTTACTTACCCGAATTCGGAGTTCTCCAGGAGCGTTCGCAGATCTACCACATAGCGTATCCGATGCTGCCATGTTCTACAGAGCCGAGGAGGGAAGCTCGACGGAAAAGGTGTTCTGGTCTCAGTATGCTGAGGCCGGACATCCGGTGCCCCTGAGCGACCAGCTGAAGCAGCTGGTCGAGCTCCACAAGGTGGCCGAACAGGCCATGAAGGGACTCATAGTTTGGTTGTGGCCCAAAGAAGCCATGCCTGGGAGCTACTTCGGCCTAGTGCGGCGGCTGGTGGACGCCTGTCCATGGGTTGAAGTCATCAAGCACTCCGCCTGCATTGAAGGTGCCCGTCGGGCCCTTGCTCGTGCTGGATGGACGCTGAGAAGCTTGTGACGGACGCGCCATCACCAGGCAAGGAGTATCGCACGTCCAAGATGTACTATAAGGGTGTCCTGAAGGGTGCCCGCCTTATTGCGGGTGAATGCTCCAAAGATGCATTTTGTTATCCTGTGCGCTGAAAACTTTGTTCATATGCACTAAGCAACGCTTGTTAATTTAAAATATTACCTTCTGTGCGGCCGTTTATCAAATCTGAGAGATGGCAAGTCGTTGGCTTCGGCCCCCATGCCACCAGTGCTGGGGTGTTCGGGATAAACTTGAGCGCTCTTGTTCCCATTTTTGGGTCCTTCTAGGGAGGCGCTCAACACAACGAACGAGGCAACCGGATTTATAATGCTTGAACACTCTCACTTAGCCATAGAATTCTATAATTTTAAATTTCGGCGAAGCCCCTAGTGTTCGGAAGGCCGAATTCGGGGCACTATCCATGCCTGGGGCCGGACAAAGTTGGCTCCTCCCTCTAAGCGGCATAAGTCTTTAGGGACTCAAAAGGACCTCTCGAACAGCGACCAGCTCTCGCCTTATCATGACGGTCAGTTTTAGCTTTCTCCACTGAGGTGCTCAACCCAGCTCAACTGGGGCACAATCGCAGTGGTTCTCCCAGCGCTACCTTAGACGATATAACGGAACGTAAGGTACCAAAACATGGGAGCCAGGCAAGCCCAACTATTGACCCAAGACATGATTTGGAGCTGATGCATATAATGCTATAAGTTCGGGGTGCCGCACTTGTGTAAGTGTTCAGACTTATCACACCATACTTTGGGGAACTTAAGCCCCTGGTGTATTTGGCCGTACCAAGGCGTATGGGTGCAACATGTCATAAGTGAACATATATATAAAGGAATGCAATGAGAGGCAAAAAGTGATGCATTGTTTATTCAAAAGATACTGCGATGAAGGTAGAATGATACAAATAGTGCGATAAGCGAGGGGTGGGACTATTTAACATGTCCCCCTCCAGGGGGTAGGCTGCGGAATGGTATGTAAAACAGGTATAATGCTCGTAATGGAGACCACCTGGATACTCGTCGTAGCTTTTCTACTTCCCTGACTGTTGCATCGTGAGTTCAGCAGATCTACTGCCGGACAAGGCTTCTGGAAAACGGAGTCGTGAGAATAAGAAAAAAAAGAATGACATTTTTGGGAGCCCCTGGTGTGGTTGATCCGCACTCTGGGCATCCCGTGGTCATGCCCCTCCCCCTATGCCCATGGTACCTCCAGAGCGTTGTGATGTATGCGTGGTACTGGTCTCGCGATTTCGCGAGGGCTGGGGTTGGGGACGCATTGCTACGCGTGCTCCGCATGTGCCAGGTAGTCTTGTTTTAGGTTACTCCGGGCGTGCTTGACAGTGTCCGGTCGCTTAACAGTCGGACTCGAGAATTGCCTTAGGAGGCTACTCTGTATTTCCGTCGCGAGAGCCACTGCGTGCTCCTCCGTTCGGAGAGAGTGTTCGGTGTTTCTGTTGACCGTGATGACTCCTCGAGGGCCTGGCATCTTGAGCTTGAGGTATGCGTAGTGCGGCACCGCATTGAACTTTGCAAATTCGGTTCGTTCGAGTAGTGCATGATAGCCGCTGCGGAACGGGACTATGTCGAAGATTAACTCCTCGCTTCGGAAGTTATCCGGGGATCCGAAAACCACTTCAAGTGTAACTGAGCCTGTACAATTGGCCTCTACACCTGGTATGACGCCTTTGAAGGTCGTCTTTGTGGGTTTAATCCTTGAGGGGTCTGTGCCCATCTTGCACACTGTATCCTGATAAAGGAGGTTCAGGCTGCTACCGCCATCCATCAGGACTCTAGTGAGGTGAAATCCGTCAACGATTGGGTCTAAAACCAATGCGGCCAATCCTCCATGGCGGATACTGGTGGGGTGGTCCCTTCGATCGAAAGTGATCGGGCAGGAGGACCATGGATTGAACTTTGGCGTGACTGGCTCCATCGCGTACACGTCCCTGAGCGCACGCTTCCGCTCCCTTTTGGGTATGTGGGTTGCGTATATCATGTTCACCGTCCGCACTTGTGGGGGGAATCCCTTCTGTCCTCTATTGTTCGGCGGTCGTGTCTCCTCCTCGTCATCGCTATGCAGCCCCTTGTCTTTGGCGATTAACTTGCCTGCCTACTTGAACACCCAACAATCTCTGTTGGTGTGATTAGCTGGCTTTTCGGGGGTGCCGTGTATCTGGCACGAGCGATCGAGTATCCGGTCCAAATTGGACGGGCCCGGAGTAGTTCTTTTGAATGGCTTTTTCCGCTGACCGGGTTTAGAGCCTCTGAATCCAGCGTTGACTGCCATATCTTCAGTATTATCACCGTTAATGCGGCGTTTGTGCTTATTGTGACGCGACCTGCCATTGCTGTCTTTGGTATCCAAACTACCAGAGTTTTTGGTTACGTTCTTACTGCGGGCTAGCCAGCTGTCTTCTCACGCATAGAAGCGGGTCATGAGTGATGTGAGGGCTGCCATTGTTTTCGGCTTTTCCTGTCGTAGGTGCCGGGCAAGCCATTCGTCGCAGATGTTGTGTTTGAAGGCTGCAAGGGCCTCTGCATCTGGACAGTCGATGATTTGATTTTTCTTTGTTAAGAACCGTGTCCAGAATTTTCTGGATGATTCGTCTGGCTGCTGAATTATGTGGCTTAGGTCATCGGCGTCTGGTGGTCGCACATATGTGCCCTGGAAGTTATCGAGGAATGCGGCTTCCAGGTCCTCCCAACACCCAATTGATTCCGCTGGCAGGCTGTTGAGCCAATGCCGAGCTGGTCCTTTAAGCTTGAGTGGGAGGTATTTGATGGCGTGAAGATCATCACCGCGGGCCATGTGGATATGAAGGAGATAGTCTTCGATCCAAACCGTAGGATCTGTTGTGCTGTCGTAGGATTCAGTGTTCACGGCTTTGAACCCTTCGGGGATTTGATGATCCATTACTTCATCTGTGAAGCATAGTGGGTGTGCGGCGCCTCTGTATTGGGCTATATCACGACGCAGCTCAAACAAGCTTTGTCTACTATGTTCGGCCCGGCCGGAATTGCTGTATCCGGCGTGACAGTTGTCGTCGCGTATCGTGGGGCACCCACGCGATCTGTAGATCGATCTTGTTTGTCTTGCCTTATCCTCCAATATGTCTCGCAAGTCCGGCGCGTTCCCTCGTGACTTTGTACTTTTCGAGCGACGTCGTGGTATGGCTTTAGTGGAGGGCCTAGAGGCCTCTCTGTCGCGGCCACGAGGTGGTCGGTCGGCCGTATTGTGTGCCGGTGATGTAGGTTTATGTGCTTCCTACTCTAATCGGGGCAGCAGCTTGCGTTTGGGGTAGCTTTTGGAGGGGCATTCGAGTTCATACTCTTCGGCCGCAAGGACTTCAGTCCATCTGTCGGCTAGCAAATCTTGGTCAGCTCTAAGCTATTGTTGCTTTTTCTTGAGGCTGCTTGCCGTGGACATAAGCCTGCATTTGAAATGCTCTTGTTCGATGGGATCCTCAGGCACGACAAATTCATCGTCGTCGAGGCTTGCCTCGTCTCCGGAGGGAGGCATGTAATTATCGTCCTCTACCTCTTTGTCTGCCGCTCTCTCACGAGAGCTGGCTTCTCCATCCTCTTGTGCTGAATCTTGCTGGAGGGGGTTGTCTTCGCCACTGTCCGGGGTGTTATTATCTCTGGTGCCGGAGTCTCCATTCTTGCTGTGGCGGGGTTTGGAGTGGTGTCGCTGACACCGGCGCTTAGGCTGTTTTTTTTGGGGGGGGTCATCCTCCACTGTTCCATCACCATTCCCATCCTTTGGGGTGTCCATCATGTATATGTCGTATGACGAGGTGGCTTTCCAGTGCTCTGTAGGCGCTGATTCTTGGTCGTCTCCGGCATCGTCGTCCATATCATCGATATCTTCGGAGTCGAAGTCTAGCATGTCAGTTAAGTCATCGACAGTAGCTACGAAGTGGGTGGTGGGTGGGCTTTGAATTTCTTCGTCATCCGCATCCCAACCATTCTGACCATAATCCGGCCAGGGCTCTCCTGATAAAGAGCGACAGTTTAGCAAGTTCAGGGTGTCGCCAAAAGGCGAGTGCTGAAAGATGTCCGCAGCGGTGAACTCCATGATCGGCGCCCAATGGGATTCGATTGGCAGGGGCGCGGAAGGTTCGGGGTCCGGAGAGGAGTCCGGCACCTTGGAGTCACGAGCATCACAAGGGACAGGGTCGGTATTCGGCTCCATCGCCGTAGAGGCAGCAGCCCCCGAGGCGGTGTCCAGCCACCCGTCCTCGATCGGTGCAGTCGATTCCGAGCTAAGGGTCGGAGCGGACTCTTGTGCGGCCTCCAGGGCACTGTCCGGCAGCAGAGCTAAATCATGCCCATCGTGACAGTGCGGCGCGCTCGGCTGTCGCTCGAATCCGTCGAAGATCAAGTCTCCGCGGATGTCGGCCGTATAGTTCAAACTTCCAAATCTGACCTGATGGCCAGGGGCGTAGCTTTCGATCTGCTCCAGATGGCCAAGTGAATTGGACCGTAGTGCAAAGCTGCCGAATACGAAGATCTGTCCGGGGAGAAAAGTCTCGCCCTGGACCGCGTCGTTGTTGATGATCGAAGGAGCCATCGGGCCTATGGGTGACGACACACAGGAATTCTCAATGAAAGCACCAATGTCGGTGTCAAAACCGGCGGATCTCGGGTGGGGGTCCCGAACTGTGCGTCTAGGCGGATGGTAACAGGAGACAAGGGACACAATGTTTTTACCCAGGTTCGGGCCCTCTCGGTGGAGGTAAAACCCTACTCCTACTTGATTAATATTGATGATATGGGTTGTACAAGAGTTGATCTACCACGAGATCAAGGAGGCTAAACCCTAGAAGCTAGCCTATGGTATGATTGTTGTTCGTCCTACGGACTAAAACCCTCCGGTTTATATAGACACCGGAGAGGGCTAGGGTTACACA
>NC_041389.1:365597194-365605363 GCF_002162155.2 Triticum dicoccoides | reverse complement strand
CAGAGTCGGTTATCGCTACCATTGTAACCGACTCCGTGTAACCCTAACCCTCTCCGGTGTCTATATAAACCGAAGGGTTTTAGTCCGTAGGACGAACAACAATCATACCATAGGCTAGCTTCTAGGGTTTAGCCTCATTGATCTCGTGGTAGATCTACTCTTGTACTACCCATATCATCAATATTAATCAAGAAGGAGTAGGGTTTTATCTCCACCAAGAGGGCCCGAACCTGGGTAAAAACATCGTGTCCCCTATCTCCTGTTACCATCCGCCTAGACGCACAGTTCGGGACCCCCTACCTGCGATCCACCGATTTTGACACCGACAGCTGCCATCTCCTTGTGGTCCGTCGTCCGCCCGTCCCGAAGAGCGCTGGAGCGTGAGGAAGCCATGGTGGGCAGTAGTGGTGTGGACAGGAGAAAGGGAACGAAGGCGGATGACTTCGGCTATGGTCGGCGCAGCAGTTTATATAGCAATGGTGGGCGGCGGAGGGATAGATGTGTGGCGCCGAAGTAGGCGCCTCGGCAACCGCGTATCATTAATGTGGGCGGCATACGGACAGACGAACGTCACTTGTGTCATTTGAAGGTGGAGCAATCGCCTACACCGGGAAACGGGGCGGGCGGCGCTAACCGTTTTGGGCGGAAAGCGCGCAGGGGCAAGGGAAGCGGTCCGGGTGGGCCAGGGCAGTCAGACTTGTGCTTGGCAGTGGGTCGGTCCAGCACCTAGACATGCTGGCTCGCCAGCGAGCTCGCCGAGCTGAGCGATGACAATCAGACGATGGACGTAGCTTTCGACCAGGAATCGGCGCCACGGTCCAAGCCGGTTCATGTCGTGTTCACAACAAAGCAGGTGCGATCGCACTTCGACGCCCTAATGTCAGAAGAGCTACCAGCGCAGGAGGACCTGTGCTGCAATCTCCATCTCCTCAATGAGCACTGGTGAACAAGCGAACGACAATGTCGTCGCGGACATGTGGCCCTATGATCCTGGCTTCCCGAATGAGCGGCGGGCGTTGTATCAGACTATCTGTAGGGCCCGCGAGGCCCTCTCCGTCGTCCTTCGAGTTGTTGTGCTCACCGTGGCGCCGTCGTCTCGCGTTGTCAACATGGTCAATAGACATGAGGAATGAGGACATGACTTTACTTGGAGAGGATGATAGTGGGGACCCACCAGGGCCATAGCCGCACGTACGCAAGTGTCTCCTTATTATATACAACTATAATTTTTTTGCTTCCTCCTGGTTTCCTGACATCATGGTCCCACACCATTGTCAACCTATGTAGTCAAATAACGAGAGAATTGCACAAGGAGCGGCCGACAGCTGGGACCAAGCAGCTCGAGTAGTATTTGTATTTTTCAGGTGTAAGCACTGCAGAGTTTTTCTTGAGCGATGTTTTTGTTGTTGTTCAAAGGAGAGCAGGGTATTAACTGGGCGGGCCGTGGCCCGTCTAGCCCAGGCTAGATATCCAGCCCAGATATTAATGTTTCTCAAGCTGAAAATGGCTAGCCCAGCTATAGGTTTTTTAGGAATACCCAGGCAAGGTCAACTTGTTATTCTCCGCCCCGCTGGGCTGCAAATCTTTCCTAGGAGGGACGCATTAGGCTTAACAAGAAAATGGGCTTTAAGAAATAATAAATGGGATGTAATTATAAAAACTAGGCAGTAACTATAAAAAAATGCAGCAAACACGTAATTACTTTATAAAATATTATTTTTGGATATTGAAAATTTTAATTTCATTCATTGTTGCACGCGTAATGTTTCGTTTGATTTTTAGGTAATATAAATTTATATTGAAATTTTATTTAATCTGACTAGAAATATCGGGATAAAAATATTTTGGATCCCATCAAAATGTGGGAATTTTTATTGAATTCTGTTTTGAATGGTTGGTTGAAATTATTAATCGTTGTCCTAGCTAGAAAATGGGTTGTACTATTAACAAACTGTAAATGGGTTGTAGTAAATTCCATCAGAATTAAAAAATGGGCTACACATTCTTACAAATCTCAAATGGGCTATAAGTTCTCTGCCACACACTTGTGGGCTTACTAAGTTGACGCGTCCCCTCAAAAAAAAATAAGTTGACGCGTATGCAAGGCTTTGTCAACTTATAGTCAATACACTGTTCTAGCAGCAGTGGCCATTGGATGTCCATCCAACGGATGCCGTGCTTCTTTTTCAATCTCGGATATTCTAGCTTCACCTGCCCAAAAAATAATTCCTCCCCCTAACATCTAGGGCGCACCGTTTCGGAAGCTGACCTGTGGGCCTACTAAGTTGACGCGTACCAAGGGCTTTGTCAACATAGTCAATATAAACGATTCTAGCTGCAGCGACCATATGATGTCCATCCAACGGCCATCGTGCTTCTTCAACCTCTGGTCTTCTTGCTCCAGCCTCCCAAAGTAGCGCCGGTCGTGCCGCCTGCTCCTGCCTCCCGTGGCCGGCTGTGCTACCGCGGAGGCCTCACCGCCTCCTACTACTCCCACCGCTGGCCAGGCCATCCCTCCACTCAGTACTACCTCCACTCACCCACACCCCCTGTTATTCTGCGGCAACGGCAGCCTCACACCGCAGCCAAACTAGTGAACCCTCGTACTCCTCTCCGCGTGGGCATCCACTACCGCGTCTTCCCCAGCTCCGCGTTGTCCCCTTCCTAGGCCTCGCCGTCGTCCAACGTCGTGGTGCACTCAACGCGGCGTGGTCAATGTGGTCAACGACCAACTTCCATCGGATGAGTACTGTACGTGGAGAGGCTGACAGCTGGGTCCACGGTAGCCGCAAGGAAGTGCCTCCTTATTACGCGCAAAATAATTATTCCTCCACCTGACAACAGGGACCCACCGGACGGGCCACCGTATTTCATGAAAAAAATGTTTCCCCCTGACTGCTGGGACCCAACAGCTACATCTTTGCACACAAGGAAGTGTGTCCTGGCAAAAAATAATGATTCGCCCCCTGACTACTGGGATCCACCAGCTACATCTTCGCACGCAAGGAAGTGCCTGACAGTCAGGACCCACCTGGTCGAAGCATACATAGCATTGTCATTCTGGTCGCGAACGTGTACGTACATACTAGTCGACGTAGAGGCGCGCACGTGTCATAGTAGAGGCGCGCACGTAGCATATACACGTACGTACAGCGGCCAGGGTGCAAGAGAGCAAATACGGCCACATTCATACATACGGGCAGGGTCTCGAACGCCTACTCGTGCAGACGCACGGCCAGGCTCGTGTACATGGCTGGATCGGAACGGAGAAACTGCGTTGTCGTCGTGTTCATGGGGAGCCAACCGGCTGGGTCGGAATGGAATGCGTCGTCATGTTCATCAGGAGGGCGTGGACGAAACAGCCGATGGAAACGAGGCCTGGCATACCGTAGAACGGAGGAAATGTCCTTGTGTTCGACCGGCCACGTTCGGAACGTGATTTTGTTCATCTGGATGGGTCTGGCATACCACAAAATGGAGGAAATGGACTTCTGTTGGACCTCCTACGATCGAAACGGGGTCCTGTTGATCGGAAAGGGGTGTGGCGTACCGCAAAACGGAGGAAACATACTTGTGTTGGAGCGCTACGGTCGAAATGGGGGTCATGTTCATCGGGAGGGGTGTGGCGTACCGCAAAACGGGACTCCACGGGATACTGTTCATCTCCACCGTTGACCTCCTCCAGCCTCCACGGGCAATTGTTCATCCACCGTCGACCTCCTCCAGCCTCCACCTGCAACTGTTCATCCATGGGCTCCTGTTCATTCAGCCCCACCGCGCGCTACTCCACCAGCTACTGTTCAACTAGCCCTCTCCACGGGCTACAATTCATCCAGCCCTCCACCGGCTACTGTTCAACCAGCCCTCCACGGTGTCGCCCTATTCATCCATCCCTCCACAGGGTCCTGTTCATCCAGCCCCAACCGGCTCGATCGATCGGGGTCCTGTTCATCCAGCGGCAACGAACTCTACTACCATGGGGTCTTGTTCATCCAACCCCCCACCGGGAAATGTTCATCCAACCCCCAAAAATGCTCACTGTTCATCTTGAGGCAGCATCGATCGGCTTTAGTTAGCAGCAGTAGCGAAGGAATCGCTCGATCGGGTTCAGTTAACAGCCATCGATCGGTCGCTCGTTTTTAGTAACGCGTAGCCTGCAGTGCAATCACTCAGGTTCAGTAGGCGAAAGCCTCACTCGGGTTCAGTTAGAGCCCAGCGCCTTGCACCCACACGCATGCGTGTACGATAGAAATGCGCAAACCTCCGTGCGTCGCTCGGCCCCGACCACTGACCATAACCAGGAACACCCCAATATTTTCCTCGCCCTCGCTTCTGCCACGGTTTTTTCTGTCATGGACGGCCGAAATAATGTAATGCAGCTACATCTCCGGCCCGCCCAGGACGAAAAGCCCATTTTCTGTCATGATTTTTAGTCAAAGAAGCAGGAGCCCACCACATCTATGATGATACCGGGTTTTGTCACAATTATCGTCATAGAAGTATCATAAGTATGACAGAACAAATTACCGTTCAGACCAAAATGTCACGGATGTGTCTTTTTTTTGTAGTGAAAGTCCTTGGAGGAATCTGGTGGTACCAGTACGGGAGTAGATGTCAGGCGTCTTTTCAGTTCCTGAAAACTGTACTCGCACTATGGGGTCCACTCAAACTTTTATCTTTCTTGAGGAGTTTAGTTAGAGGTTTAGCAACCTTGGAGAAGTTCTCGACAAAACAGCGGCAGTAGCTCGCTAAGCCAAGGAAACACCAAACTTGCTTGACCGATTCAGGTGGAGTCCAATTAAGAACGGCCTGAACTCGCTCGGGATTGACAACAATACCCTTACCAGAGATTACATGGCCTAGGTAGATCACTTCTGGCAACTAGAATTCACATTTAGAGAATTCGGCATAAAGGCGATGCTCTCGAAGTTTCGTCAATACCAGCCTTAGATGCTCGGCATGTTCTTCCTCATTCTTGGAGTATATGAGTATATCATCAAGGTAAACCATGACGAATTTATACAGGTACTCCATGAAGATCGAGTTGATTAGCCGAGAGAAGGTGGCTGGGGTATTGGTTAAACCGAAGGACATGACGGTGTACTCGTATTGGCCATAACGAGTAACGAAGGATGTTTTGGGAATGCCCCCATTCTTGAACTTGATTTGATGGTAGCCCAACCTCAAATCTATCTTGGAAAAGACTAAGGATCTAGCGAGCTGGTCATACAGGTCGTTAATCCTAGGGAGCAGATACTTGTTCTTTATGGTGACCAAGTCGACGGGTCAATAATCTACAACCATCCGATCTGTACCATCCATCTTCTTGACGAAGAGGACAGGACAAGCCTATCGTGGAATTGTCACGGCAGATGTCCTTGTGTAAGGACTTAGTCGTGGAGCCATCGCAACTAGGTTAGCTTAAAGGGGTTAAATGGGACAAAGGACACAAGAGTTTATACTTTTTCGGCCCCTTACGGTGAAGGTAAAGGCCTAATCCAGTTTGAGGTGGTATTGCTTATGTCTCGATTACTAGGGAGCGATTCCGCTTGACCTAGCTTTCAATCTCTTGTTTCTTTTTTTTTTCCGAACTTGCCGCCGGGTCGTCCCTTTATATACACAGGTTAATGCCGGTGGCTTACAGAGTCCCGGCCGGCTCATAGACAATGTGTCCGGCTAAGTGACTAATTATGCTTGCCGTATCATACAAGTTTGCCGTCATGGCGGTTCATCCTTCTGGGCCCTAAGTCACCTCTAGGTCTTAGGCCGTCAGCAGGATTCTCATGACCCACCCTATTCATGGGTTATCACTAGTTGTATGAACCGGCCCCTACTAGGTGATTCATACCTGGTAGTTATATCCCCAACATTAGGCCCCAGGTTGATTTGAACTTGTTCATATCAATCTTCACCAATTGAACTATAAACCTGCACCACCTGTTGTAACCCGCCATGACGTCATCTCTTGGAATCCTCTTAAACCGCCATGACGTCATTTAACCTTAACTGCGCACTGGGCTCGAAGCATCTTAACTGATCCTTATCTTAATAAACATCCCAAAAATCGAGGCGTTTCTATAGTCATATAACGATTTCGGTCTCCTTGATTCTCGTGCATGCCTTATCCTCGCCCCCCTTATAAATAGGTACAAGGGTCTCCCTCATTCTTTCCCCCTACTTCTTTCTTCGTCTTCCTCCTCTTCTCAGCCACTTGGGTGCTTGTGCTCCGCCGTCGCGACCTCCAGCTGCTGCACCAACTCTGGTCGCCGCATCACCCTGACTGGACCAGAGAGTTCTAGTGCACCTCCGCCGATCCTCATCGCCTGTAAGCGAGCCTCCCTCTTCTTCCTAAGATCTATTTTTAGGGTTTCCACTGCTAGTCGGTGTTCTTACTGTTCTTCCTCATCCTCTTTAGTTCTTTGTAGTTTTTAATCTGAGTAGGCAATAGATCTTGTGCGGAAGTGATTTTGTCACCATTTTTGCTACTGAAGTAATATCTCCCTTGCAAAGAATCATACTAACACATCTAGGTTTTTCCACTGCTGCCACCTTTGGCCTTATTTTCACTGCCCTTCCTGAGTTGTCACCGATCTTAATTTATAATATCAGCTTGTGAAACCTGTTTGGCTGCCCCTTAGCAGAATCTTTCAATTGATAGATTTAAACCTCAAACATGCCATGGCGGCTTACAACATAAACCATGACCCGCCATATTACAGTAGGCCCCGGGTAAGCCGCCATTATTTGCTTAAGTCCATAACCCGACCATCTTTCGATTTGTATCAAACTAAGTTTGTCTGAACTGATTCTTTCATAATTTATCCTTGCATTGCAGCTTGAAACCACCACATGTAACTTGCCATATATTTGTCGGTTTAATTTTTATTCACTCTATTGTAGGCCTTGCATTCAATTATGACCAAGACAGTCACCTCCTGTGATTAGGTCCCCTCCATCATCACCGAAGCTATGCTTGAAGATTATGTGAAGATTGGTTTTTTGCCGGCTAAGGATGTCATTCATTGGCGTGCTCCTAACCTAGAAGAAACCAAACCACAGCCGCAAGCTGGCGAAGTTATTGTTTTCACAGATCACATGAACTGGGGCTTTTCACCGCCCAGGTCAAGATTCTTCCGTGATGTCCTACACTTCATGCAACTTCACCCTCAAGATATCGGGCCCAATACCATTTCCAACATCTGCATCTTCCAGGTCTTCTGTGAAGTATACCTTCAAGAAGAACCCAGTGTCGACCTTTTCAGAGAATATTTTTATATGAACCGCCAGAATGAGTTTACTGATGGCCCCAGTCAAGAACTCGGAGGAATTTCAATTCAGTGTCGCAGAGACGCCATTTTTCCTTATGCTTCACTCCCAAGTCATCACAAAGACTGGAATCAAACCTGGTTTTACTACAAGGACACTTCCCCGGATGATGAGAATCCTTTGCCCGGCTTCCGTGATCAATGGCTCAACCCAAAGCATCCCCTTCCTGGTTGACTTGGCACTGCTGATCGGGCCAAGCTGATTGTCACACCCTAGCTAGTCATGCATTAGAGTGTTGCATCATGTTTACTCTTTCATCAGAAACTTGAAATGGGGATTTGTGAAACCCTCAGAATCATTTTTGAAAATGACCCAAATAAAAATTTCTCCAAAAGGGTCCAAGAAAATGCTCATGTTGCTCTCTGAAAATATTGGACAGAGATAAAAATCAAACCAATATTTTTAAGAGCTCATAGGTATTTATTTTGGGCATTTGGAATTAATGCATAAATATTTGCATTGGAAATATATTAGTTATATATATTAATATATGTCCAAAAATTATGCCACCTGCTGGGGAGCTCTGGAATAATATATCTAGCTCCTGCAAAAATTGGCATAAGGTTATAAAATGATTTAATATTTTTTTAAAATCAAAACAAATGTCAGAAATTAGAAAACAGAAATAAATAAAAGGAGAAGCTTACCTGGGGCTCCTCCCTGTGCAGCCCAGCAGCAGCTGGCCGGCCCAGCCAGCAGGCGGCCCAGCCCGCCTCCCTCCTTTGTCGTCTTCGTCCTCGACAGAGGGAGGGGAGTGTGCCCGGCGCGCGCGCGCGCCACCGCGCCACGCCACCAGCTCGCCTGCCTGCCTGCCCCTCCCCTCCTCGTCTGGATGGCCTGGAA
>NC_041389.1:365491561-365596689 GCF_002162155.2 Triticum dicoccoides | reverse complement strand
CTCCCGTGTCCGAACGCAACCATCGCCGCCGTTCGCCATAGCAGCCGCTACCGGCCTCCCCTCGCCTTCCCGACTCGCGCAGGAGCTCCGCCCCCTCGCCCTGAAGCTCCCCGTCAAGCCACAAGACGCCGGACGCCCTGTGGAGCCGCCGTCGCCATCGTCTTCCTCCTCGGGCTCTGACCACCATCGCCATCGATTCGCCGTCTCCAGCGCGTTCCCGAGCCCGCTTCGACGCCCACTGCAACCGCGGTGAGCTCCGCCACCGTTTCCCCCTCTTTTCCCCCTCGTTCCCGCGCCGTAACCCCGTTCCCCACCACGGCCGAACCTCCGCCGTCGCCGAGCTCGCCGTCGGCGCAGCTCCGGTGACCATTTGGTCACCCCGGCGAGTCCAACCAGTTCGTAAGGCCCCGTAGAGCATCCCTAGCGCCTTGCCTCGCTCGCCTTCGAGCTCCAACCCCGTTTCCGTGCACGAACGAACCCCGGCGGCCGCAGCCGAGCTCGCCGCCGTCGACTCCGGCCACCCCAGGCCCAGCCACGGCCACCGCCCGACGCGCCATCGAGCTGGCTTTCCAACGCACCTAGCCGCACGCCGTTTGGAGCACCACAGAGGAAACCCGAGGCACTTGTACGCCGCGGACCTCGCCGGCGACTAACCGCCGGCGGGTTTGACCTGTTTGACCTGGGGTTTGACCCCCCCAGAGTCACTGACGCGTGGGCCCCGTCGGCCAGGTGGTTAGATTAGCGCTAATCATTGTTAGTTAACCCCCCTGACACTGACCAGTGGGCCCCAGCGCCACTAACCCTTAATTAGGATTAAATTAACCCTGTTAAACCCCCCTGTCACTGACGTGTGGACCCCACACGTCAGGTTTGACCCCAGCCAGCCGCAGTTGACCGCTGATGTCATGCTGACGTCATGCTGGCGCAATATATATATTTCTGGATTTAATTAAATCAGGAAATTCCAGAATATTATTTAAACTTCAAAAATTCATAACTTTTATTCTGTAACTCCAAATCAGACAAATTATATATGAAAAATGATCAGAAAAATCCAATCTATCCATCTGTACTATTTTCATGCATGATCAAACAAGTTAAATTGATGTTTAATGCAGAACAAGGAAAAGCACTTTAACAAGCCATGTTTGAGTTTGAAATTTGAATCTTTGATTCAAATGGGTTCAAACCCTTCTGGTTTTAGTTGCATTAGCCCAACACACTCATATTGCCATGTTTCATGCATGCATCATATTGTTGCACATTGTTTGGTGATGGTTGTGTGTCGGTGTCCTTTGCGACAGGTTCTGCCTCCGAGGAGTACCGTGGTTACCCTAACGAAGAACCGTATCAGTGCATCGAAGCACCAGGCAAGCAACCAACCATTTGATCATATCGATACAATCCCATGTTCTCGCTCCTGCTCTCTTTTACTGCATTAAGACAACGCGTTTCAAACTGCTGTGTGCTACGGTAGTTGAACCCATTTCCTCTGCATGACCTGTCATTGCCACAGTAACTAGATGAAACCCACTAGCATGTGTAGGAGTTGATTGAGCCATATGTATGTGTTGTTCCTACCTTGCTATGCCTGCTATGCTTAGAGTCGTGTCAGGTCTGGTTCATCTGGGTGATGGGCTAGAGTGAAATGATTATGTCGGTAATGAGAGTGGTGTGGTGAACACGATTTGGTAAAGGTATCGATGAGAGGCCATGTAGGAGTACATGGTGGGTTGTTTCATTGAAGCCGACCTTAAGCACTGAGATCTGTATGTGTGATTTAAGATACAGCTACTACCATGCATTGGGCCCTGAAATATGACCCCGCTCGACTTCTTATTCACCCTAGCTCTCTGTCCAGGAGTTGCAAGTAGTTTCTGGTGTTTGTAGCCTACTGGAGGCCGTGGACAGCGCTGACCGTAGGGGTGGGCTGTGATGCGGTAGGTACGTGGCACGGTGTACCGAATACCCGTTAGGTATCTCGGGAACCCTGTTCACATCGTTCGGGGCCGTATGGGAAACCTCGGCCGGACTCCCTGTTGATGGAACCTGAATAGGCGATAAACCTGGACTAGAGGCTTAAGTGTTTAGGTAGGTCGTGGTCTACACCCACGTCGGCTTTCGCCTGAAGTCTGCCGAGGACATGTCGTGTGCAGACGCTAAGTGGTGGAAACATGTATGAAGAAGTACACCCCTGCAGGGTTATCATAATCTATTCGACTAGCCGCGTCCGCAGTAAAGGACTACTTGGTTGCCTATATAGTTCATAGACAAGTAAATGGAAACTACTAAAAGCCTCAAGATAAGTGTGAGTGCCGAGGATGGCTCTTCCGTAGGAAGACGGAGGCGGATCGTCGGTAGTGTATTGAAGTGGTGAGTAGTGGACTCGTGTGCGCAAAACCATTTCAAGTTGAAGTATCGTAGGATAGTCTAGCCAAGAGTCAAAGCTGGCTTGCTGCAATAACTCCACCAACCCTTCTTGATAATATGCATGTATGTAGGATCTGATGTAAGTCTTGCTGAGCACCTTTGTACTCATGTTGCTATAATTTACATTTTTTCAGAAGACGCTGCAACCCCTTCTGATGGGTTCTATGTAGACGTTGACATCAACGAGTAGGCTAAAGGCCCAGGTGGTGACCCTGAGCTTGTGAAGGACCGTGTAGTATAGCTAGGCTTTCCAAGCCTCTTTTATTTTACTAGTTATCTGTACTCAGACAAGTTACTTCCGCTGCTAGTTTGCATGACTGTATGACTTGAATGCTGGGTCGTGAGACCCGTTCCTTTGTGTATGTTATGTATGGCTCGCTGAGCCTTAAATAAAGTACTTGTGTCGTAGAGTCATGTTGTGATGCTTCGTTGTATTTGCACATATCGAGCATATTGTGTGTATGATTGAAATGCTTGGTATGTGTGGGATCTGACTATCTAGTTGTTTATCTTTAGTAGCCTCTCTTACCGAGAAATGTCTCCTAGTGTTACTGCTGAGCCATGGTAGCTTGCTACTGCTCTGGAACACTTAGGCTGGCCGGCATGTGTCCTTCTTCGTTCCTGTGTCTGTCCCTGCGGGGAAATGTCACGCATTGAGTACCGGAGTCCTGTTAGCCCGCTACAGCCCGGTTTACCGGAGTCCTGCTAGCCCAGTGCTACAGCCCGGACCCACTTGCTGATGACCGACACGTTCGAAGCTGGGTCATGGATGCCTGTCCCTGTAAGTCTGTGCCACTTTGGGTTTACGACTAGTCATGTCAGCCCGGGCTCCTTATCATATGGATGCTAGCGACACTATCATATACGTGAGCCAAAAGGCGCAAACGGTCCCGGGCAAAGGTAAGGCGACACCTGTGGGGATACCGTGCGTGAGGCCGCAAAGTGATATGAGGTGTTACCGGCTAGATCGATGTGACATCGAGTCGGGGTCCTGACAGCGTTGGCATCAGAGCCGGACTGCCTGTAGGTTCTCCAAGCCAAACTGGTCGATGTTGAGTCTAGAAGTTCTTTAGTTATGTAAGGGAATTGATTGTGGGAAGGAACGTAAGGCTCTTTTTACTCCTTTACCTTATGACATTCTGATCTGAGTCAGTCTATTCTTCCACCGGGGGTTAAGGAATTAGGATCTATTCTCTCTATCAGGATCACGTCTTACTAATCAGTAGTACCTTATAGGTTTGATGGATACAAGCCCAGTTCAATTCTATTATCACATTATGTTGCTAGGATGGACTCAGAACTTGATATGATGATGTTGAGTGTGTATGTAATCCTTTGTCAAATGTCTCAAAATCCTTCTTGAGCATTTACAGCTGTTATGCTGCCGAAATTTTGCTAGAAATTCTAATGCCTTTGCATTATGATTATGCTTTCAGATGGCCACTCGCGACCTCAATCAAGTGGTTCGCCTGACTCGATGCCTAGATGTACCCGGCCATACTGCCATGTTGGTCAGGGTAATGACTGAGGCTGGATACCGTTGGTATCCTGAGTACACGGTCGAAGAGCAATTTCGGGACTTCAATCAAAGCCAGTATCTCTGCACTGTCAGGATATTTCCATCTTATCCTGGGTCCACCGAGCCCCTTCACTGCTCCTATGGACTCAGGGTTACTATTGAGATGGCTGTGCAGGACGCCGCCTACTCTATGATGACCATCATGCGAGTCAGGTCTGGTCTATTTTGGGACTCTGATTTCCGGTATATGCCAGGATCACTTCCAGGAGCACAAGGGTATCTCCAGGCTATCTATGCTGACCCCACTCAGGAGGATTCACGGACTCGCACCACTGCTGAGATGCTCGAGGATAAGGACCGTGAAAATCGGGCCTTAAGGTTAGAGCTCTTCAATACCCGTGCTGACCACTGGGCCACATTGACTCGGTTCGCACCGGCGGTGCAAGCTGGATATTCAGATATGCGCGATCTCTATCCTGTGAGATCTGCTCTGCCAGACGTGATGGGTTGGCGTGATGTAGGAGGCATCACCCCACCTCGCGGTCCCCGCAGGCCACCGTCTGTTGGTCCAAGACCTCATCCTAGCCCCTATGGTCCACAAGCTCCGCGAGATCGTCTGTTTCCGGATGATCATGTTGAGCTTCCAGGCTATGGAGGTGACTTCTACGAGGACTACTACGGATCGGTCTGAGTTAGTGGTAGTATCACTAGATCGCACTAACTGTGTCGTCTATCGTCCCGCGTGACTCGTGGGATATGACCTAGTTTCTACTCTTTCCGGAGATGTAGAAAAATAATGTATAGGAGCTTGGGATGCCTCCGATGAGATGTAATCCTCTTTTCACCGTAATAGTACTTTGTTTGGTCTTGTACTAAACCCTGTATGGTGTGTATGACGATGGAATAAAGAAGCAGTTTCTGTATTTACCATGTCATACGGATGATCATCTTGCATTTCGAGTTATTCCTTACATTTTATATCCTATGTCGGAATTTTATCATCCTGACTAAATCATTGTCTTGTTTACCTAGGATGGTCAACACGTGCACTAACCCTGCTCCTCAAGAGCAGGCCGAAGGCAGTGAAGTCAGGGATGCAAATCTGCCTCATCCTCCTTCCCTAGCCGAGGTTATGATGGAAGCTGAGAGAAACAAGCGGGAGACCAACCGTTTGTTGGAGCGTATTGAACAGAACACAGCACACCATCAGAGGACTAACGTGGTGTCACTCAGTGATTTTATCAAATTACATCCACCCACGTTCCACCACTCCGTCGAGCCTCTCGACGCTGATGACTGGCTTCGCAGTATCTCTCACAAACTGCGTTCCGCGCTGGTAGCGGAGGCTGACAAGGTCACCTTTGCTGCATATCATCTTGAAGGCCCCGCCAGTCTATGGTGGGAGAATTATGGAGCTATGCGCCCAGCGGGCCATGTCACTACTTGGGCTGAATTCAGCGAGGCTTTCCGTGAACATCACATTCCGGAGGGTCTCATGGACCGTAAACGTGAGGAATTTTGCAATTTCACCCAAGGCCGACTCTCTGTGGATGCTTACAGCAGGGAGTTTGGTAATCTCGCACGATATGCAACTGAGGAAGTGTCTACTGATGCCAAGAAGAAAGCAAGGTTCCGTAAGGGCCTTAGTCCTGAGCTTCGCCGCGACCTCCGTCTGCATGAGTGCACATCTTTTCAGAAACTTGTCAACAAAGCCATCAGTGCTGAAACTGGTCAGACTGACTATGACGCAACACGCAAGCATGGCCGTGACATGGGTTCCTCATCTGGTGCTGGTCCTCAGAAGCGCCGCGTGTGGGTACCCAACACCGCCCTGCCACCCAGGTTCACACCGAGGCCATCTTTCCAGGCGCCTCGCCCTGTTCAACAGTCTGCACCGGCTAAGCCCTATGGGGGTCCAACCAACAATGCTCCTCCACGTACCAGTTCCGTGACTTGTTTCAAGTGTGGGGAATCTGGCCACTATATGCGTGAGTGTCCCCAGACCAACCCCAACCAGTCTGCTAAAGCTGTTGGCCGTGGCAAGCCGACAGGAAAAGTATTCCACGCCAAGCCGGTCACCGCCTCACGTGGCCATGTCAACTGTATCTCTGCCGAAGAAGCTCAAGAGGATCCCAACGTCGTTCTCGGTACGCTTCTTGTTAATTGCCACCCGGCATCTGTTCTTTTCGATACAGGAGCCTCTCATTCTTTTATATCCGAAAATTATGCTCGTCTGCATAACGTCGCATTCGGTGATATGCCAACCGCTATGGTAATTCAAACTCCGGGATCCAAATGGCAAACTTCTAGAGTAAGCCATGGAAATGAAATCCAAGTCGACAGACTTGTTTTCCTCGCGTCTTTGATAGCCCTTAAATCTTCAGATATTAATATCATTCTGGGTATGGACTGGATGTCGGCTCATCATGCCCAAATTGATTGCTTCTCTAGGACTGTTCAACTCACCCATCCTTCGGGGAAGATAGTCAATGTCTTAACCCGAATAGCCAAGCGACAATTATATTCTCTTAACGCCAGCCCTTTGCCAGATCTTGAGGACGTTCCGGTAGTCCGTGACTTCCCGGATGTCTTCCCAGAGGAATTGCCAGGTGTTCCACCTGACAGGGATGTTGAGTTCGTAATAGACCTCATTCCAGGAACCGTTCCGATTGCTAGAAGACCTTATAAGATGGCACCCCTAGAACTAGCCGAGCTTAAGAAACAACTCGATGAGTCCTTGAAAAAGGGTTTCATCCGACCTAGTTCATCTCCGTGGGCTTGCCCCGTCCTATTCGTCAAGAAGAAGGATGGTACGGACCGGATGGTTGTAGATTACCGACCTGTCAATTTGGTCACAATCAAGAACAAATATCCGCTTCCCAGGATCAACGACCTGTATGATCAGCTCGCTGGATCCTCAGTCTTCTCCAAGATGGATTTGAGGTTGGGCTACCATCAAATCAAAATTAGAAACGGGGACATTCCTAAAACGGCCTTTGTTACTCGTTATGGCCAATACGAGTACACCGTCATGTCCTTCGGTTTAACCAACGCTCCAGCCACCTTCTCTCGGTTAATGAACTCAATCTTCATGGAGTATTTGGATAAATTCGTCGTGGTTTACCTCGATGATATACTCATCTACTCCAAGAACGAGGAAGAACATGCCGAACATTTAAGGCTAGTGTTGAAGAAACTTCGAGAGCATCGCCTTTATGCCAAATTTTCTAAATGTGAATTCTGGTTGTCAGAAGTGACCTATCTGGGTCATGTAATATCTGGTAAAGGTATTGCTGTTAACCCTGAGCGAGTTCAAGCCGTCCTTAATTGGACTCCACCTGAATCGGTCAAGCAAGTTCGGAGTTTTCTGGGCTTAGCGAGCTATTGTCGTCGCTTTGTCGAGAACTTCTCCAAAGTTGCCAAACCTCTAAACGAACTCCTCAAGAAAGATAAGAAGTTCGAATGGACTCCACAATGTGAGCACAGCTTTCAGGAACTGAAAAGACGCCTGACCTCTGCTCCCGTACTGGTACCGCCAGACTTCTCCAAGGACTTTGTTATCTACTGCGACGCCACGCGACAAGGACTAGGTTGCATTCTCATGCAAGATCGACACGTAATTGCCTACGCTTCACGGCAATTGCACCCACATGAGGAGAATTATCCTACTCATGATCTAGAGCTTGCAGCCGTAGTCTATGCACTTAAGACCTGGCGACATTACCTCCTCGGTAATCGTTGCGAAATATTCACTGATCACCAAAGTCTGAAGTACATTTTCACCCAACCGGATTTGAATCTCAGGCAAAGACATTGGGTTGAGTTGATCACAGACTTCGATTTAGGAATAACCTACACCCCAGGGAAAGCCAACGTCATGGCTGATGCGCTAAGTCGTAAATCTTATTGTAACAACCTGATGTTACAACAAAGTCAACTGCTTCTCCATGAGGAATTTCGGAAGCTTAACCTTCACATTGTTCCTCAAGGTTTTCTTTCCACTTTGGTAGCAAAACCTACTCTTACGGATCAAATCATCGCTGCCCAAAAGAGAGATAAGGGAATATCTAAAATCAAAGAGAACATTGCTAGCGGAGGTGCTAGTTGTTTCTCCACAAATGATCATGGTGTTGTGTACTTTGAGAACCGTCTAGTGGTTCCCAAGAACCAGCATCTACGGCAGTTGATCCTTAAGGAGGCTCATGAATCTCCTCTCACCATTCATCCCGGTAGTACTAAGATGTATCAGGACCTACACCAGAGGTTCTGGTGGACTAGGATGAAGAGAGAGATTGCTCAGTATATTGCAAATTGCGACGTCTGTCGTCGTGTAAAAGCAGAGCACCAACGGCCTGCTGGCACCCTTCAACCCTTAGCTATTCCTGAATGGAAATGGGATAAAATTGGTATGGATTTCATTACCGGTTTTCCCAGGACCAAGAGAGGGAATAATGCTATTTTCGTCGTTGTCGATCGTCTCTCCAAGGTAGCCCATTTCTTACCTGTTCGTGAGAGTATAACCGCTAGTCAGCTGGCAGACTTATACATCTCCCGAATAGTGTCCCTCCATGGTGTCCCTTTGGAAATTAACTCGGATCGAGGAAGTCTTTTCACCTCTCGATTTTGGGAAAGCTTCCAAAATGCTATGGGAACCCGTCTCTCCTTTAGCACCGCCTTCCACCCTCAGTCGAGTGGTCAAGTGGAACGCGTCAACCAGATTCTAGAAGACATGCTTCGAGCCTCTATTATCTCATTCGGAATGGACTGGGAGAAGTGCCTTCCATTTGCCGAATTCGCTTACAACAACAGCTATCAATCTAGCTTGGGTAAAGCCCCTTTTGAAGTTCTCTATGGACGACGGTGTCGAACACTCCTTAACTGGTCAGAGACCGGGGAAAGACAATTCTTTGGCCCGGATATGATTCAGGAAGCAGAAGAACAAGTTCGCATCGTTCGTGAAAAGTTGAAAACAGCCCAATCTCGTCAAAAGAGTCAATATGACCGAAAACATAAGGCTATGACTTTCGAGGTTGACGAGAAGGCTTATCTTCGGGTCACCCCTCTGAAGGGAACCCATCGTTTCGGTATTAAGGGCAAATTGGCTCCTCGTTACATTGGACCTTTTCGCATTCTCGCCAAACGAGGAGAAGTTGCCTACCAGTTGGAACTACCTCCGCACCTCTCCAGAGTCCACGATGTCTTCCACGTTTCTCAACTCAGGCGTTGCTTCTCGGATCCTATCCGTGGAGTGGACCACGAAACGCTTGATCTCCAAGAAAATCTTACATATCGAGAGTACCCCATTCGTATCCTCGATCAGGCCGAACGTACCACCCGACGTCATAACATCAAGTTTCTCAAAGTACAATGGTCGCACCATTCTGAGGATGAAGCAACTTGGGAAAGGGAGGATCGTCTTCGACTCGAGTATCCCGCCTTCTTCCCGGAGGAACCCAAATCTCGGGACGAGATTCTTTTGAGTGGGGGTGAGTTGTCACACCCTAGCTAGTCATGCATTAGAGTGTTGCATCATGTTTACTCTTTCATCAGAAACTTGAAATGGGGATTTGTGAAACCCTCAGAATCATTTTTGAAAATGACCCAAATAAAAATTTCTCCAAAAGGGTCCAAGAAAATGCTCATGTTGCTCTCTGAAAATATTGGACAGAGATAAAAATCAAACCAATATTTTTAAGAGCTCATAGGTATTTATTTTGGGCATTTGGAATTAATGCATAAATATTTGCATTGGAAATATATTAGTTATATATATTAATATATGTCCAAAAATTATGCCACCTGCTGGGGAGCTCTGGAATAATATATCTAGCTCCTGCAAAAATTGGCATAAGGTTATAAAATGATTTAATATTTTTTTTAAATCAAAACAAATGTCAGAAATTAGAAAACAGAAATAAATAAAAGGAGAAGCTTACCCGGGGCTCCTCCCTGTGCAGCCCAGCAGCAGCTGGCCAGCCCAGCCAGCAGGCGGCCCAGCCCGCCGCCCTCCTCTGTCGTCTTCGTCCTCGACAGAGGGAGGGGAGTGTGCCCGGCGTGCGCGCGCGCCACCTCGCCACGCCACCAGCTCACCTGCCTGCCTGCCCCTCCCCTCCTCGTCTGGATGGCCTGGAACGACGCCACGCCCCCCCCCCGTACTCTCTCACTCTCCCCCGGTTCTTCCTCTCCTCTCCCTCGCTCTCTCTCTCCCGTGTCCGAACGCAACCATCGCCGCCGTTCGCCATAGCAGCCGCTACCGGCCTCCCCTCGCCTTCCCGACTCGCGCAGGAGCTCCGCCCCCTCGCCCTGCAGCTCCCCGTCAAGCCACAAGACGCTGGACGCCCTGTGGAGCCGCCGTCGCCATCGTCTTCCTCCTCGGGCTCCGACCACCATCGCCGTCGATTCGCCGTCTCCAGCGCGTCCCCGAGCCCGCTTCGACGCCCACTGCAACCGCGGTGAGCTCCGCCACCGTTTCCCCCTCTTTTCCCCCTCGTTCCCGCGCCGTAACCCCATTCCCCACCACGGCCGAACCTCCGCCGTCGCCGAGCTCGCCGTCGACGCAGCTCCGGTGACCATTTGGTCACCCCGGCGAGTCCAACCAGTTCGTAAGGCCCCGTAGAGCATCCCTAGCGCCTTGCCTCGCTCGCCTTCGAGCTCCAACCCCGTTTCCGTGCACGACCGAACCCCGGCGGCCGTAGCCGAGCTCGCCGCCGTCGACTCCGGCCACCCCAGGCCCAGCCACGGCCACCGCCCGACGCGCCATCGAGCTGGCTTTCCAACGCACCTAGCCGCACGCCGTTTGGAGCACCACAGAGGAAACCCGAGGCACTTGTACGCCGCGGACCTCGTTGGCGACTAACCGCCGGCGGGTTTGACCTGTTTGACCTGGGGTTTGACCCCCCCAGAGTCACTGACGCGTGGGCCCCGTCGGCCAGGTGGTTAGATTAGCGCTAATCACTGTTAGTTAACCCCCCTGACACTGACCAGTGGGCCCCAGCGCCACTAACCCTTAATTAGGATTAAATTAACCCTGTTAAACCCCCCCTGTCACTGACGTGTGGACCCCACACGTCAGGTTTGACCCCAGCCAGCCGCAGTTGACCGCTGACGTCATGCTGACGTCATGCTGGCGCAATATATATATTTCTGGATTTAATTAAATCAGGAAATTCCAGAATATTATTTAAACTTCAAAAATTCATAACTTTTATTCTGTAACTCCAAATCAGACAAATTATATATGAAAAATGATCAGAAAAATCCAATCTATCCATCTGTACTATTTTCATGCATGATCAAACAAGTTAAATTGATGTTTAATGCAGAACAAGGAAAAGCACTTTAACAGGCCATGTTTGAGTTTGAAATTTGAATCTTTGATTCAAATTGGTTCAAACCCTTCTGGTTTTAGTTGCATTAGCCCAACACACTCATATTGCCATGTTTCATGGATGCATCATATTGTTGCACATTGTTTGGTGATGATTGTGTGTCGGTGTCCTTTGCGACAGGTTCTGCCTCCGAGGAGTACCGTGATTACCCTAACGAAGAACCGTATCAGTGCATCGAACCATCAGGCAAGCAACCAACCATTTGATCATATCGATACAATCCCATGTTCTCGCTCCTGCTCTCTTTTACTGCATTAAGACAACGCGTTTCAAACTGCTGTGTGCTACGGTAGTTGAACCCATTTCCTCTGCATGACCTGTGATTGCCACAGTAACTAGATGAAACCCACTAGCATGTGTAGGAGTTGATTGAGCCATATGTATGTGTTGTTCCTACCTTGCTATGCCTGCTATGCTTAGAGTCGTGTCAGGTCTGGTTCATCTGGGTGATGGGCTAGAGTGAAATGATTATGTCGGTAATGAGAGTGGTGTGGTGAACACGATTTGGTAAAGGTATCGATGAGAGGCCATGTAGGAGTACATGGTGGGTTGTTTCATTGAAGCCGACCTTAAGCACTGAGATCTGTATGTGTGATTTAAGATACAACTACTACCATGCATTGGGCCCTGAAATATGACCCCGCTCGACTTCTTATTCACCCTAGCTCTCTGTCCAGGAGTTGCAAGTAGTTTCTGGTGTTTGTAGCCTACTGGAGGCCGTGGACAGCGCTGACCGTAGGGGTGGGCTGTGATGCGGTAGGTACGTGGCCGGGTGTACCGAATACCCGTTAGGTATCTCGGGAACCCTGTTCACATCGTTCAGGGCCGTATGGGAAACCTCGGCCGGACTCCCTGCGGATGGAACCTGAATAGGCGATAAACCTGGACTGGAGGCTTAGGTGATTAGGTAGGTCGTGGCCGACACCCACGTTGGGCTTCCGCTTGAAGGTTGCCGAGTACATGTCGTGTAAACGACGGTAAGTGGTGAGAGCGTGTATGAAGAAGTACACCCCTGCAGGGTTATCATAACCTATTCGAATAGCCGCGTCCGCGGTAAAGGACTACTTGGTTGCCTATACAGTTCATAGACAAGTAAATGGAAACTGCTAAAAGCCTCAAGATAAGTGTGAGTGCCGAGGATGGCTCTTCCATAGGGAGACGGAGGTGGATCCTCGGTAGTGTATTGAAGTGGTGAGTAGTGGACTCGTGTGCGCAAAACCATTTCAAGTTGAAGTATCGTAGGATAGTCTAGCCAAGAGTCAAAGCTGGCTTGCTGCAATAACTCCACCAACCCTTCTTGATAATATGCATGTATGTAGGATCTGATGTAAGTCTTGCTGAGTACCTTTGTACTCATGTTGCTATAATTTACATTTTTTATAGAAGACGCTGCAACCCCTTCTGATGGGTTCTATGTAGACATTGACATCAACGAGTAGGCTAAAGGCCCAGGTGGTGACCCTGAGCTTGTGAAGGACCACGTAGTATAGCTAGGCTTTCCAAGCCTCTTTTATTTTACTAGTTGTCTGTACTCAGACAATGTACTTCCGCTGCTGGTTTGTATGACTGTATGACTTGAATGCTGGGTCGTGTGACCCGTATCTTTGTGTATGCTATGTACGGCTCCCTGAGCCTTAAATAAAGTACTTGTGTCGTAGAGTCATGTTGTGATGCTTCGTTGTATTTGCACATATCGAGCATATTGTGTGTATGATTGAAATGCTTGGTATGTGTGGGATCTGACTACCTAGTTGTTTATCTTTAGTAGCCTCTCTTACCGGGAAATGTCTCCTAGTGTTACCGCTGAGCCATGGTAGCTTGCTACTGCTCTGGAACACTTAGGCTGGCCGGCATGTGTCCTTCTTCGTTCCTGTGTCTGTCCCTTCGGGGAAATGTCACGCATTGAGTACCGGAGTCCTGTTAGCCCGCTACAGCCCGGTTTACCGGAGTCCTGCTAGCCCAGTGCTACAGCCCGGACCCACTTGCTGATGACCGACACGTTCGAAGCTGGGTCATGGATGCCTGTCCCTGTAAGTCTGTGCCACTTTGGGTTTACGACTAGTCATGTCAGCCCGGGCTCCTTATCATATGGATGCTAGCGACACTATCATATATGTGAGCCAAAAGGCGCAAACGGTCCCGGGCAAAGGTAAGGCGACACCCGTGGGGATACCGTGCGTGAGGCCGCAAAGTGATATGAGGTGTTACCGGCTAGATCGCTGTGACATCGAGTCGGGGTCCTGACACTGATGCTCACCTTTTCCAAGGTTAGGGCCTTACATGGAAATAGACTCACCGGAATTGACCTAGTTCGGTGTTGGGTAGCCTGGAGAATCATACCGTTAAGCTGCCGCCCCGGCTTAATGAGCTCATACACTGGTGACACAAAAGAACCGCTTCGTTACAACTCCAAGCGCCTGACTGATAAAGCTATCAATCAAATGACCAAGATTCTTCTCGATGAGTCATTGGAAAGTTGCAGTAAAGTGGGTCTGAATCCCTTCTGCGTCCTTAACCCTGCACCAGAGGTATGCTTTTCCGGTTTACATACCTGTTAATTTGCCACTCATAAACCTGAACATTCTGACTATCATAAACCTTTTCAGGCTGGGTCCGCTTTCTGGGACAAGAGATATGATGAAAAAGCCGCCAAGAAGGCCAGAGCCAAGACCAGAGCAATGAAGAGAAGCAAAAAGCCATCCACTGCTGCTGAGACGTTTAACATGGATGATTCTGAAGAGTCGAAGGTAGATCTTGATTCCCTTGGCTCCTTTTTCATCCACCTTATTGATACTGATTACTATCAGGACGATGCAGAGAGCAGCCACGTGGTTGATGACGAGGTAACATTTGTTTCCTCCGACTCAGAGCCTTTGCCAAGACAGAAAATCTGACGCGTGATCCGGAAAGTAAGGTTTTCTAACCCTTTAGGTCACATGGATCCCAACTTTATTTTGAAGAAACAACCGCATGAGAGTCGGTGCCAAACCCGGAACAGTGGAGCGGAGAACTTTCCTTCGGTTTACCCAACACGCCAGCTCCATGCAAACGTCGAAATGAGGTAAAAGCTCCAATACTTGTTTACCTTAACCTGCATATTTGTCCATCCAATACTTCAGGCCTCCGGCTTAACTTTTCAAGGATTTCTCACTCTTCGTCTGGCGACTCATCCCAGACTCAACTTACCCCTTTCAAAACCACCCCTGGGTATCAACTTAAACATGTGTCTCCTTTGACATCTTTAAACTCACACTGACTTTCTTAATCTTCGTGTAGTGGGAAAGCAAAGCCTAGCAAGAAGGCCAGGACCGACAAGCCCTCCGAAGACCCCAAACCTCGTGAGTCGGAGAAACAAGCACCAATCTCAGAGACCTCTGTACAACAACTGGATAATCCTATTGATGATGTGCCGCCAGAATACCGTGGCACCTCTGCTAATCTCGTGGTTCCTAAGCCGGAGAATGCTGAACCATCCAGCCCAACTAAACCTCTTAAACCGGATACTGAGGAAGTTGTGATCACTGGCTCTGGTTTCCAAGAACCAGGAAATCCTACAGCTCTCGCAAAGCATTCTGCCAAAGAAGAGATGGTTGAGCGGCACAAGGTCAAATTTGACATGGCAAACTACTCTCATCTGAGTTGTAGTGAAATGTTCTCTGGATTTTTAAACCAAGCACACACCAGCCGAGACCTGGAGATTGACATGGTCAAGCACATGCATCAGAAACATGAGGTATGTAATTCTTGCTCTCATATGAGATACATCCTTTTAGCCCCCAAGTCTACTGAATATGATAGGATAGAATGTACTGTAGACTTGTTAGATATCTTTGGTGTTATGAGTCAAATCCTGCAGCCCCCAACGGCTAGCTTAAACTATACAGTTAAGCCGGTTCTTCACTTCATATAAATCAATTGGATCTGTAGTCCCCAAGGGCCGGCTTAAACTATTGAGTTAAGCCGGGACTTATCAACTGGTAAAAAATCCATGCTAATTAGCCTTACCAACCGGATGATAAACCGGGATTACTGCTTCATAAATCGAACTTGGTATCCATTAGCCCCCAAGTGCCAAGTGATATTGCTTGCAAAGGACTTGGGACTTAAAAAGATATATAACTTTATGAGGAAACTTTCTGCACCCATTAGCCCCCAAGTGCCAAGTGCTATTGCTTGTAAAGGGCTTGGGACTTAAAATGTATATTATATCATAACTCATCACACTTGCTTTGACTTGTCTCAGGAGGCATCCAGTCAATTTCAATCCCAGCTGACTGAGTTGAAATCCCAACATGAGGCACAAGAAGCTGAGACCCGAAAGGCTGAGCCCAAGTTCAAATTTAGCTTGGATGAGACTGAGAAACTCAAATCGGATTTTAACACTGAGAAAGCCTCCTGGGCTGAAGAAAACGCTACTTTAATCGAAAGGGCTGAGAAAGCTGAAGCCTCATTGGAAGAGGCCACTACCAATTTCATCGGCTTACAATGACACATTAATCAAATGACCTTTGCCATCTTTGGTAAGATCATTCTATTTTTTCAAGGAATTTTATGTTGTTTAATTTGTTTATGAATTGCCCACTGACTCAATCATACTGTCCCATGCAGGCCCCAGAAGCAGCAACCTTGGGAAAGAAACCTTGATAAAACTCAAGGCGGTTTACACCTTAGTGGAGTAACTGTATACCGGAGCGCAAGGAACAACTGGTACCATCTCCCCAGGTGTCGGTGTCAAAACCGGCGGATCTCGGGTAGGGGGTCCTGAACTGTGCGTCTAGGCGGATGGTAACATGAGACAAGCGATACGATGTTTTTACCCAGGTTCGGGCCCTCACGGTGGAGGTAAAACCCTACTCCTGCTTGATTAATATTGATGATATGGGTAGTACAAGAGTAGATCTACCACGAGATCAAGGAGGCTAAACCCTAGAAGCTAGCCTATGGTATGATTGTTGTTCGTCCTACAGACTAAAACCCTCCGGTTTATATAGACACCGGAGAGGGCTAGGGTTACATAGAGTCGGTTACAATGGTAGGAGATCTACATATCCGTATCGCCAAGCTTGCCTTCCACGCCAAGGAAAGTCCCATCTGGACACGGGATGAAGTCTTCAATCTTGTATCTTCATAGTCTTGGAGTCCGGCCGACGGTGATAGTTCGGCTATCCGGACACCCCCTAGTCCAGGACTCCCTCAGTAGCCCCCGAACCAGGCTTCAATGACGATAAGTCCGACGCGCATATTGTCTTCGGCATTGCAAGGCGGGTTCTTCTCCAACCTCCATGTACTCGCCGAATGGTGTCCGGCTTCTTATAAATGCTGCGCTCCTTGGCTTCCACGTCCAATAATGGCTATCTTCCACGTGTCGTATGAATGCGAAAAGCCATGGCATTTTTACATTCCACCCCCTCGCTGCGCAAATGAGCTACCTATAAAGAGAGGCCAGGATCCAGATCCGAATCACACCGTCCTCCTCCCGCGTGTATTCATCGGAGCGCCTCTGACCATCATGGACAGTCGACGCGACTCCTCCTCTCGCGCTCCCAGCCCTCAGCCAGGAGATTGGGGAAGATGCTCGGTCCCGCATAGTGAGCTAGTGACGCTCCAAGCCGAGGGATTTCTTCCCCCAGCCTTTATGGTTCCGGTTCGAGCCGGACTAGCCACCTACAAGGGCAGAAAGCAGGCGGAGAGCATCCCCAATCCCTCCAGAGGAGAGCGGGTATGCTTCGTCCCTTATCTAATAAGAGGACTCGGATTTCCCATACATCCGTTTCTCCGGGGGCTCCTGGAGTTCTATGGGCTCCAGCTTCACCACCTTACGCCTGCCTCCATCCTGCACATCGCGGGCTTTGTGGCCCTTTGTGAGATGTTCTTGGGCGTCGAGGCCCATTTTGCACTATGGAAGAGATTCTTCTGCCTCGTACCCCGTTCTCATGAGGGGTCGATATATCAAGTGGGCGGAGCCGAACTATGGCGCATCGCCGGGACCGGATATCTATCCGGAACCCCGAAGAAGGCGTCCGAAGACTGGCCTTCGGAATGGTTTTATATGGAAGACGCCCCGCTACCGGACCCAGTTCGGATCGGCTTCCCGGAGTTCAGCAATGCTCTCCTGAAGAAACGCCTGAGTTGGCGCCCACGGAGCCCTCAACGGGAGAATGATAGGGACGTCCAGTATCGGATGGGCCGGATAAGGTTATTGGCCCATTCCGGATTGACCATGATTGGGGTCATGGCTACATGCATTATGCGGGGGGTGCAGCCGCTCTAGTATAGGGGCCACCCCATGTGGGATTTCAACGGGGAGGATGATGCCACCCGTCATGGCTGCAAGGGGCCGGGATCGGTAGATGATCTGGTGAAGATCCTGTCCGACCTGTACAAAGGGGAGAAGGAGGACTTCCTCCACGCTAGTCCATTGAACGGATTTTCCATGAGCAACCCTCGGAGCTGGGTAAGCGGACGTTTGTCTAGCCGATCCATATTCCCAAAGTTATGTGTCTCACTTTTTGATTTTGACGCAGGAACTGCGCCGGGCCGTAGAGGATATACACAGCCTGGCTCCACAACCCGAGGATCCGAAAGGATCCCTCGATCCGGCCTCCGAAGAGGATCCGTACATAAAGGTGGAGTTGATCGATGGGGTGTTCCACCAACTTAGCATCGACAATGCTTTGGTCGCCATTACGGCGGACTACCTCGGAATATCGTCGGTTTCCCAGGTAACTGTGACCGGAGTCCTGATACCATTACTCATCCATGCTTATCTGACCACCGTATACCAATGGTGTTCCACAGGAGGTGCCTTCGAGGCAGGAAGCCGAACCCACGGCGGCTGGCCAACAAGGGGCAGCTCGGCCCACCAGGCGGAAAAGAAGTGCGACGCGGGTCGAGACATCGCCGCAACGGTATGGCGCGCCACCATGTTTCCAGGGAAGATTCCTGGAAGGCATATTAATGTTCGTGTTTTTTTTCAGGAGAAAGAGCGCTCACCGGACTGTGTCCGGAGAGATTGCCAATCAAGCCTCCGCCGGCTAGGCTCCAACGCCAGGTCCGGAGGGGGAGGCGAACGCAAGGCGCGCGTTGGGTGCTCCTCCAACGGAGGACGCCGACCGGTTGTCCGCCACCAGATTTCAGGTGGAGAGCACCATGAATCACAGGCGCCGCCGGACAGTTCTTCGTGACGCATGCTTCTCCCCGGAGGCGTTAAATGCCTTTAATTCGGGAGATGCGCACCTCCGTGCCGATCAAGATGGTCTAGCCAGAGCCACGGAGCAGTATGTGAAAGACATACAGGTGAGGAAAATTTTGACAGTTATATATGCCAGTAGCCCCCGAGACTTAAAATAGTTAGAATAACTGATTTAAGGACCATTTGTTATGCAGGATCTTACGGAGAAGAATACCCACCTGTCCCAGGAGCTTCAAGAGTGCAAGGCCCAACTTGAGGCCGCACTAGCCGCCACGGGAGGAGCCACAGAGACCCCCTCCGATAATATATACTTTTGAAAGAGAAGTAGTTTGCGAAGTGCGGCGTGTGCATGGGTCTGACAAAATTATTGCAGATGGTGCTGGACTAGATCCGGACAGGCAGCAGCTACTACGCCAGCTAAAGGCCGGCGAGAAGGTGCTTACAAGGGTGCGGCAGGAGAAAAATAACCTCCAAGATGCCAACACTCAGCTGGGCGAGGAACTAAAAGATGTTCGGGTCCAGCTGTCTTACTCCGTGAAGGAGAATCTGCGGCTTCGTCGCGGCATTTATAGTAAGTGCTTGAACGAACTTTTGAAAAGAAGAGTTCGACGAGGAAGTCGATTAACAGGGATATGTCTGTAGGTATGCTCACAGGCCGTCCTGCAGAGGAAATGCCCGGTTCAACGCGTGACCTACTACCCGAGCTGCTGCAACTGCACGAACAAGTTCGGCAGGTGATGAGTGGCGTTGGTCAGGCCTTATGGCCGTCCGTCTCCCTACCCGAGGGTCTTGGAGGGCTTGCGGAGAAGCTTCAGGGAGCACGGCGGCATTTCCGTCTGTGGAAGATATCGGCCTGCCATCAAGGCGCTAGGGAGGCCTGGGCCATGGTGAAGACGAGGTACACGAAGGCTGACCCAAACCACATGGCCGAGGTCAGACCTATGGGGCCCGATGGGAAGGAGATCCCTGTGAGCTTAATGTACGGCCAAGTAGAGTTGGCCGCAAAGTATTCCCAGCGGGACTGTAAACTAGACAGCCTGTTAGATGGTATTGAAGAGGAATACAATCAGTCAATTTGACTATGTAATTTAAAATGACATGTGAAATGCCTTCTAGCCGGATTGTAGATCATTTGTCATTGCGGACCTTTTCGCTTCAACCTCGAGACCCGACAGTCCGGAGTGTGTCCGAATACCCTCGTGCTTATAAAAAAACCGAGGCATGCGTGGAGACCAGGCATAGGGGTCATTAGTGCTTAATCAGACAAGTGCCCAACTAGTTATGTTATATTACATGGTTAGTAAGAAACATCTTCCAGGGAGAATAGTTCCGTTAGGGGTTCCTTTCCCTGGGAGGCATGCCCTAAAGTGCATGTCCAGACTGCAAAAAAAGCAGGAAAGCATCTGGGGCAGATAAATAAATAGGTAAGAAATCATCTTTCAGTTCACCGACCGAATATTCCCTTAAGAACACTAGCTTTCGGCTTCACCCAGTCTGAGGTACACATCCGGCTGACCCGGCAGTAACAATCGCAGAGGTGCTCCCTTTACCTCCTAGCCTAACTATCGGGAACATAGGGGTAAGCACAGGAGCCAGGCAACCCAGCTTGGCCAAAACTTAAGTCATATCGATGCATATAATGGTGAATAAAAGGTACATGCGGAAGTGTGACACATGTGTTGGGCATAAAGCCCGTATAAATAAGCTTCTGTTAAAGAAGCCTCCGGGTATAATGAGTGCGAGTAGCACGTCGAGTGTGTGCAAACGATGCGCAGACGGGCCTCCAAAGGCTTTTAAGAAAAAGGGAGGGAGAAAGAGAGAAATAGAAGACAGTATAAAATGTAGACGGAGGAAGGAGATGGACTCAAAGTCCGGCGCTAGGCGTAGAATCTTCGGAGACGGGCTGCGTTCCATGGGTTCGGCTCGAGTCGGTTATCCGATGCGTTTCATAGGCGGTATGCTCCGCCGGTCAGGACTTGGTCGATGATGAAGGGACCTTCCCATTTGGGCTTGAGTTTGTCCTTTTTCTTGTCCGGCAGGCGTAGAACTAGTTCGCCAACATTGTAAGTTTTGGCCCGTACTTCTCTGCTTTGATATCTTCGAGCCTGCTGTTGATAGAATGCGGAACGAGCTTTTGCCATAGTGCGCTCCTCCTCTAAGGCGTCGAAACTGTCCTGCCGATCCAGCTCGGCTTCTCTTTCTTCGTACATGCGCACGCGAGGTGAGTCATGAATTATGTCGCAGGGCAAAAACTGCCTCTGCGCCGTACACCATAAAAAATTGTGTGAATCCGGTAGTGCGATTCGGCGTGGTCCACAGCCCCTAGAGTATGGAGTCGAGCTCCTCTACCCAGTGCGTGTTAGATTCCTTGAGGGACCGCACTAGTCTGGGTTTAATGCCGCTCATGATTAGACCATTTGCTCGCTCGACTTGACCGTTAGTTTGAGGGTGATAGACTGAAGCGTAGTCGAGCTTGATGCCCACGTTTTTGCACCAGAGTTTAACCTCGTCGGCCGTGTGTACTACCCCTGATATGAAGTCTATCACAGGTCCGGATTCGGCCGTCTTAACTGGCTTGGCCTCTATCCATTTGGTGAATTTATCCACCATGACCAATAGGTATTTTTGCTTATGGGTTCCTCCTTTAAGGGGCCCAACCATGTCAAGCCCCCAGACCACGAACGGTCAGGTGATGGGTATAGTTTTCAGGGCGGTGGGTGGCATGTGGCTTTGATTAGCAAAGAGCTGGCAACCGACACATCGTTGGACTAAATCCTGAGCATCTGTCTGGGCCGTTGGCCAATAAAAATCCTGTACGGAAGGCCTTGCTTACAAGGGCCCGGGCTGCGGCATGGTGCCCACCGAGTCTGGCATGAATTTCAGCCAGAAGATTTCTCCCTTCCTCTTCGGAGATACACCTTTGAAGGACTCCGGTTGTGCTTTTCTTATAGAGCTCTCCCTCATGGACCTTATAGGCTTTAGATCGCCGTACTATGCAGCGGGCCTCGTTTTGGTCCTCAGGAAGTTCCTGCCTAGTTAAGTAAGCTAGGAATGGCTCGGTCCACGGGGCAATGACTGCCATTATTTCGTGGGCTGAAGGTGTTGTTTCATTGGCAGAACCGCCAATTGTGTCAGAATGTGCGGTGTCGGGTGGTGCGGTTGGGTCCGGATTGTTGTTTCCGGACTCCCCTTCCCATAGTACGGATGACTTGAAAAGCCGTTCCAGGAAGATGTTGGAAGGGACGGCATCGCGCTTTGCGCTGATGCGTGCCAATACGTCTGCCGCTTGATTATTATCCCGGGCTATATGGTCAAATTTGAGCCCTTCAAACTGAGCTGACATTTTCAGAACGGCGTTACAGTAAGCTACCATTTTCGGATCCTTGGCGCCAAAGTCTCTGTTTATTTGGGATATCGCGAGGTTCGAATCCCCTCGCACCTCTAGGCATTTAATGCCCATGGAGACCGCCATCCGGAGGCCATGTAGAAGGGCCTCATATTCGGCTGCGTTGTTGGAGTCCATGTACATTATCTGGAGTACGTGTTGGACTGTGTCTCCGGTTGGGGACGTCAGGACGACGCCAGCCCCCAGGCCGGCCAACGTTTTGGAGCCGTCGAAGTGCATGATCCAATTAGAATATGCGCCGTACTCTTTAGGGAGTTCGACTTCAGTCCATTCGGCGATGAAGTCGGCCAAAACTTGTGACTTGATAGCTCGCCGTGGTTTATAAGTTATGTCGAATGGTAGGAGCTCAATGGCCGATTTTGCAATCCTGCCGGTCGCGTCGCGGTTGTTTATAATGTTATTGCGAGGTACTTCGAAGGCTACTGTTATCGAACACTCTTGAAAGTAGTGTCGGAGCTTCTGGGATGCCATGAACACTGCGTACGCTATCTTTTGATAATGTGGATACCGGGACTTGCATGGAGTTAGGACAGTGGATACGTAGTACACTGGTTTTTGAAGAGGGAACTTGTGTCCGTCCATTTCTTGTTCGACGACGAGCACCGCGCTTACAACTTGATGTGTTGCCGCGATATATAATAGCATTGGTTCGCCCAAGTTGGGCATGGCCAGGACCGGATTTGTTGCCAATATGGCCTTTATTTCTTCAAGTCCGACCGTGGCGGCATCCGTCCACTCGAAGTGTTAGGTGCGCCGGAGGAGGCGATAAAGGGGTAATGCCTTTTCCCCTAAGCGGGAGATGAAGCGGCTTAAAGCCGCCACGCATCCAGTCAATTTTTGTATTTTCTTGAGGTCTTTTGGGATATCCAATTGTGACAGAGCTCGGATCTTGGCTGGGTTTGCTTCAATTCCTCTACCAGATACAACGAAGCCCAAGAGCTTTCCGGCTAGTACGCCGAAAACGCATTTTTCCGGGTTGATCTTAATGTCATATGCTCGGAGATTGTCGAATGCGAGCCTCAAGTCGTCTACTAGAGTTTCGACGTGTTTGGATTTGACGACCACATCGTCTACGTATGCCTCCACTGTTTTGCCGATCTGGTTTGCCAGACACGTCTGAATCATGCGCTGGTATGTTGCGTCGGCGTTTTTGAGCTCGAAGGGCATTGAGTTGAAGCAGAATGGTCCGTATGGAGTAATGAATGTTGTTGCGGCTTGGTCTGGCTCCGCCATCTTGATTTGATGGTAGCCGGAGTATGCGTCGAGGAAGCGCAATGAATCGTGCCCTGCGGTAGCGTTGATAATTTGATCGATGCGGGGAAGGGGGAAGGGATCCTTTGGGCAAGCCTTGTTAAGGTCCTTGAAATCGACACACAGGCGCCAGGATGTGTCCTTCTTTGGTACCATTACCAGGTTTGCTAGCCAGTCCGGATGTTTTATATCTCTGATGAATCCAGCCTCTAATAGTTTGGCTAGCTCCTCTGCCATTGCCTGTCTTTTGGGTTCGTAAAATCGCCGAAGAGCCTGTTTGACTGGCTTGAATCCTTTTAGGATATTTAGGCTGTGCTCTGCCAGCCGGCGTGGGATTCCTGGCATGTCTGAAGGGTGCGAGGCAAAAATATCCCAATTTTCCTGTAGGAATTCTCGTAGTGCAGCGTCTACATCAGGGTTTAATTGTGCCCCAATGGAGGCCGTCTTTGTAGGGTCTGTTGGATGGACTTGGAATTTGACTATTTCGTCTGCGGGCTTAAAAGAAGTGGACTTGGATCTTTTGTCAAGTATGACGTCGTCCCTGTTCACCGTGCACCACAGCGCTGTGAGTTCCTCGGCCGCTAGGGCTTCAGATAGCGCCTCTAGGGCTAGTGCGGCTGTCTTATTTTCGGTGCGGAGTGCTACGTCCGTATTACTAGCGAGGGTGATGTTAGGACCCCGATCCCGAGTCACACCGATCTAGCATGTAACCCATCATATCACTTTGCGGCCTCACGCACGGTATTCCCACGGGTGCCACCTTACCTGGCCCGGGACCGTTTGCGCCTTTTGGCTCACGTATATGATAGTGCCGCTAGCATCGATATGACAAAGAACCCGGGCTAACATGGCTAGTCGTGAACCCAAAGTGGCACTAACTTACAGGGACAGGCATACATGACCCAACAACGAACGTGTCGGTCATCAGCGAGTGAATCCAGGCTGTAGCAACTAGGCTAGCAGGACTCCGGTAACCCGGGCTGTAGCAGGCTAACAGGACTCCGGTATTCATTGCGTGACATTTCCCCGAAGGGACAGACACAGGAACGAAGAAGGACACATGCCAGCCAGCCTAAGTGTTCCAGAGCAGTAGCAAGCTACCATGGCTCAGTGGAAGCACTAGGAGACATTTCCCGGTAAGAGAGGATACTAAGGATAAACAACTAGATAGTCAGATCCCACACATACCAAGCATTTCAATAACATACACACAATATGCTCGATATGTGCAAATACAACATGGCATTGCAACATGACTCTATGACTCAAGTATTTATTTAATAGGCTCCGAGGAGCAAGATATTACAAACATGGGTCTCACGACCCAACATTCAGAGCATACAAGTCAAAGCACATGCGGAAGCTTAACATGTCTGAGTACAGACGTCTACAAATGAAAAAGGCTGAGAAGCCCAATGATCTACAAGATCCTGCCGAGGGCACAAGATCGTAGTTGAGGTAACAAGCTAAACGTCGAAGTCCACGCGGTACTACTAGCGAGACTGAAGTCTCTCTGCAAAAACATAAATTAAGCAACGTGAGTACAAATGTACCCAACAAGACTTACATCAGATCTAACTACATATGCATCATTATCAACGAAGGGGGTGGCGGGGTTTAACTGCAGCAAGCCAGCTTTGACTCGGTGGCTATCTTGTACTACGACTGCAAGTAACTCTTTTGAGGTGGCGCACACGAGTCCACATATTCACCATATCAATACACCACTATGGATCCGCTCCCGTCTCCCTACTAGAACGCCATCCATAGCACTCACGCTTATCTTGCGTATTTTAGAGTATCCACTTTCACTTGTCTATGAACTATACAGGAAACCCAGAAGTCCTTTATCACGGACACGGCTATTCGAATAGATCATATTAACCCTGCAGGGGTGTACTTCTTCACACACGCTCTCACCACTTACCGCCGTTTACACGACATGTACTCGGCAACCTTCAAGCGGAAGCCCAGCGAGGGTGTCGGCCACGACCTGACTAACCACACAAGTCTCTTGTCCAGGTTTATCGCCTATTCGGGTTCCATCCGCAAGGAGATCCGGCCAGGGTGTCGCTCACGGCCCCGAAGGATGTGTGCAGGGTTCCCAAGCCCACCAACCGAGTGCCACTTGGTACACCGGGCCACTGTGCCTAGTCTGTCCCAAGCCCACTTGTACCGAGTGCCACTTGGTAGACTACTAACACTACCTACAAACACCAGAAACTAGTTGCAACTCCTGGACAGAGATCAAGTTGATTAATAAGTCGAGAGGGGCACTTAAGCATTCCAATGCGTGGTAGTAACTGTTCATGGATCACAAACACAGAACTCAGTTCCTGAGGACGGCTGCAATGAGACAACCCACCATGTACTCCTACATGGCCTCTCACCGCTACCTTTACCAAATCGTGTTCACACACTTAGCTCACATACAGTAGGACATGTTTACACACCTCCAATTCATCCCCGATGAATCATACCTAACACAACTCTAAGCAGTAGCAGGCATGACAAACCAACATGAATGAGTAGGCACATCAGGGCTCAAACAACTCCTACTCATGCTAGTGGGTTTCATCTATTTACTGTGGCAATGACAGGTCATGCAGAGGATAAAGGGGTTCAGCTACCGCAGCATGTAACAGTTGAATCGTTGTTGTCCTAATACAGTAAAAGAGAGCAGGAGCGAGAGAGTGGGATTTTATCGGAATGAACAAGGGGGTTTTGCTTGCCTGGCACTTCTGAAGATAATATAGCTCTTCATCGGTGTCATCGAACTCACCTTCGAAACCACGTCTATCGAGAGGGGACAAACACCGGCAACAAAGAAAGAACACAATCAATGCAATGCAACAATATGATGCATGAGTGTGACATGGCAATATGCTGTGGTTTGAGCTAATGCAACTAGCAACAAGTTAAATGCAGTTGGTTTGAATCCAAGATTCAAATTTCAAACTCCATATGTGATTATTTAAATGCCATTTAACTGAATTGTCCTAAACAGTAGTCATAAGTTGTTCTAACATGCATGAAAATGGTACAGATGGATAGATTGGATTTTTATGATCATTTTTCATATATAAATTATTTGATTTGGAGCTACGGTTGAATTTCTATGATTTTTAGAAGTTTAGTACATTTTCTGGAATTTCCTGAATAAAGTTAAATCCAGAAAATGCTTTATTGCGTCAGGGTGATGTCACTGTGATGTCAGCAGTCAACAGGGTTGACCCAGGTCAAACCTGACCAGTGGGGTCCACTAGTCAGTGACAGAGTGCTGTTCACTGTCAATGACAGGTGGGGCCTGATCAACGGCCACGTCAGCAAGGTCAATGCTGACGCGTGGGTCCACTGGAATTAGACTAATTCTAACTAATTTCTTTAGCCGGTTAATTAAACAGGTGGGGCCCGGCTGTCTGTGGGTTAGGGGTGGTTAACAAGATGGTTAGGCAGCTAATGACGGGTTAGCCGACGACTAATTGCCAGCGCTAAGCAGTGCACGGCGGCGATCGCCGGCTGGCTGTTTCCGGCCACGGCTGCTTGCGCGGCTGGGCGCGTTGGGGAGCTGCTGCTGCGGGGCTTCGGATGGTGGAAGTGGCATGTGCTGGGGCGGCCAGAGACGACCGCGGCGTCGACCACGACGGCGGCCGGAGCTCGGTCGGGTGCGGGCGCGGGGCTGCAGGGCGGTCGGGAAGGAGCTGGTGGCCTAGATGGCACCCATGGGCCACCAGAAGCACTTTGGTGCCACGGGTCCGGGTGGAGGGGCTTGGGGCAAGGGAGCTGGGCGCCCATGGCGGACGGCGGTGCTCGGGCACGCGGACGGGGGTGCTGTGGCACGGGAACAAGCAAAGCAAAGGAGGAGAAATGGAAAGGAGCTCACAGTGAACTCGATGGCGTAGTCGATGAGGTCGGGGACGCACTGGAGCCCGCGAATCCACGACGAGGTTGCCGGCGGCCGGAGGTTGAAGATGAGGACGGGGACGATGCTGCAGGGCTCTTCCGCTCGCGTAGATTGGTGGAGATGGCGTAGAGGTCAACGGCGGGGCTTCTTGGCGCGTCGGGGAGGCATGGGGAGCATGGTGGCTACGGTTCCACGGCGGCGAGCGCTCTCGAGTGAGCTCGGGGAAGGGGCTCGAGGGCGAGGGGGAGAGCAGAGAGTGAGGGAGAGGAGCGAGGGGTCGCGGGGCGTCCTCATGGCGTCGCTAGAACGGCCGGAAGCCCCTCGGTGGCAAGCAGGAGGTGGCCAGGGGCAGCGCGCGGGCGACAGGCAGCAGCCTGCCTGCTCTGGAAAGAGGAGGAAGACGACAGGGAACCCCTGGTGGGCTGGGCTGGCTTTGCCCAACTGGGCTGCTACAGTGGTGGGCTGGCTGGGCTGCCAGGTAAGTTCTAGGTGAGCCTCTGTTCTTTTCCTATTTTTATTTCTCTTTTCTATTGTTTGCCTCTGTTTTGATTTAGTTTAACACCAAATCATTTTTACAAATTCTGAAAATATTTTTGGGCACTTTTGAAATTATTCCCAACAGCCCTCAACTAGTTTCAGAATTATTAGAGCATTTAAAATACTTATAGGATTTAAATGCCCCAATTCAAATACAATATGAGTTAATTCAATAATCCAAATGTCATGGAAAAATGTGCAACATCTCTGGTTACTGTTTCCAGTATTTCAAAAAATGGTGAACATTTTTGAAGGCCATTTGGATTCACTGAAAATATTTTTAGGTTGAACCTATTTGAATTCCATTTGGTACTAGGGTTTGGACATCCCCATTTCAAGTTTCTATCAAAGTTTAAACATGATACACACATGAAGTTAGCCTAGTGCAATGCCAGAAGCTAGGGATGTGACAGGTGATGATTCTGTTGGGCCCGGGCATTTTGAGCTTCATGTACCCGTAATGGGGTATAGCTTGAAAAATTGTGAATGCCTCTCGTCCTAATAAAGCGTGGTATCCGCTGCTGAATGGGGGCACATGGAACGTGATCTCCTCGGACCTGTAGTTGTCCGGCGAGCCGAATACCACATCTAGTGTGATTTTTCCTATGCAGCAAGCTTCCCGACTAGGGATTATTCCTCTGAAGGTTGTGTTGCTTCGCTCAATGCGGCTCCAGTCTATTTCCATTTTCCGAAGGGTTTCCTCGTAGATGAGGTTTAATCCGCTGCTGCCATCCATGAGTACCTTAGTAAGGCGAAAGCCGTCCACTATTGGACTGAGGACCAATGCGGCTGGTGCTCGGGCTGTTCGGAATTTAGGTTCGTCATTGGCATTAAAGATAATAGTCATGTCACTCCATGGATTTATTGTTGCTACTTGGTAGACTTCAGCAAGGCTGCGGAGTGTTCGTTTCCGCATATTATTTGATGCGAAAGTCTTGAAGACTGTTAATACCGTACTGGTACTGCTGGGCTGGTTCTCTGGGGCTAGAAGCTCTTCGCCACTTTTGGCTACCTGCCGTAGTATCCAACATGCTCGAAGGCTATGTGTTGGACTGGCGCCCTCTGTACTATGGATTTTGCAAGGTCCGCTGAGCCATCCCTCCAGTACGGTTCCGTGCCCTTTAGGGGTTTTTTGCTTTTTGGTTTTTAACCCAGGTGCCTGAATATGATGCACCCTTTTATTTTGGACTAGGGTTGTGTTCGGAGCCGGATTGTCCCAAAATTTGGTTTCGGTTTTCCAGGCGCTCTCCATCACACAATACTTTCGTACTATGGACGCTAAGTCGGCGAAGCGTGTAATTTCGCGATGACTTATGGCGTTCATGATTCCCTTGTCCATGCAATTATTGCAAAAATTGAGATTGCGCTTTCCTCATGGAAGTCCTTTATCCTGTCCATAACCAGGAGGAATCTGGCCCAGTAATGGTGTACTGTTTCAGCGGGCTCTTGCCGGATTCGGGATAGATCGCTTGTGTTTGGGTGGGCGGGTGGAATTAAATTCAGAACCCCGTCCAATCTAAGACTGGAGGGTCGGAAAGTTTCTGAACTTGGAAGCTTGGCTTGTTGGATGTTGTCCAACGAATCCGGCCCGCTTCCTGACTTTAGGTTCAGGGCTTGATCGACGTCCGTCCCTCCGCGGGAATCCAGCATGGAGGGATCGGGAATTCGGACATAGCTTGTCCTTAATGTAGAAGAAAAATCACCGTGTTGTTCCTCCACCACCGCAACGTGGTGGGTAGCCTGGGGAGAGTTGATCTCTCTCAGATCGGTTTTAGGCCCAATCTGATTGTAGTCTGTAGCGACTCCCAGGGCGGCGATGCGATCCAGGAGCTCATTTAAGGAGGAGAGCTCCATCGGATCTAGCTGCTCGGCGAATTCCGAGTTGATGTGGAGATCGCTTTTGATCACCCGGGAGGTCATCGTCGGTGTAGCGGCCGAACATGTGGTCATAAGAAAACCACCTGGCCGGATAGTTTGGCCGATGGCCAAAGCTCCTTTGGCAACGGTGCTGTCTTTAAAGACGGGACGAGGCATCCTTCTTGATTGTGACGGCACAGAGGAACTCTCAATGAAAGCACCAATGTCGGTGTCAAAACTGGTGGATCTCGGGTAGGGGGTCCCGAACTGTGCGTCTAGGCGGATGGTAACAGGAGACAAGGGACACGATGTTTTTACCCAGGTTCGGGCCCTCACGGTGGAGGTAAAACCCTACTCTTGCTTGATTAATATTGATGATATGGGTAGTACAAGAGTAGATCTACCACGAGATCAAGGAGTCTAAACCCTAGAAGCTAGCCTATGGTATGATTGTTGTTCGTCCTACGAACTAAAACCCTCCGGTTTATATAGACACCGGAGAGGGCAAGGGTTACACAGAGTCGGTTACAATGGTAGGAGATCTACATATCCGTATCGCCAAGCTTGCCTTCCACGCCAAGGAAAGTCCCATCCGGACACGGGACGAAGTCTTCAATCTTGTATCTTCATAGTCTTGGAGTCCGGCCGACGGTGATAGTTCGGCTATCCGGACACCCCCTAGTCCAGGACTCCCTCACCAGGCAAGCAGACGCTGTCTCTTCTCAGCCATGTGTTAAATAGCCTCTCCGTTTTACCAGCCCGAATTCAAGAGAACAAGCGGCCCGCTGCTAGAACCGGTGCCCTTACGGCTTTAAGCCGGGCTAAAGCATGGCAGTCGGAGTTAGACCCGGCTGAGCTAGCCACTGGTTGCCCCAGTTTCAAAGAAGACGGATCTACATTTGACAAGAAAGACTTGGCCGTCTATGTAAAAGTGGTGCGTCGTCTGGCGAGTCTACTTGCTGAAGAAACAGATCTATCCAAATACTCGGCGGCTTACACCATAGAGAATCAAAAGATGCCCACGCGGCTTATAAAGTTACAGATCTTATTCCTCCAATCCATAAGCATACCTTTGCCCCGGACACTGATCTGTCTGAGCTTATTGATGAAGATGCTGAATTTCAAGCTTTGACTGGTATTGATTTGTCATCGCCTGACTTCCAGATGGTGGAGGAAGAAGAAGAACCGGCGTGGGGTGACCCAGAAGCTTCAAACCGCCAGGGCCAGGAGAACTGATCAGTTGGGCGGCTCTTGACTTGCATTTTTCCAGAACTTTGAAAACAAATTCTCCACTTGGGCCTTGCTGAGCCATGTAATAGGCTAGTGAAACACTGAACTATCGTGCCATGGTGCATGTTTATGTTTTGCATAACACTGATGATCCTTTGATGGGAAATCCGTCCCTTATGTTTAATCGTATGATCAATTATGCCGATCTGACTTGTCATTTTTGCTGTATAAACAGAAAACAAGTGCCCTGGCGGCTTACAGCAGGCCAGGTCATAACACCCATATATATATATATATATAAAGAACCCATGAGGACTAATCAGCCCATATCAGGGCCGATTTATAAAAAAACCTTATGCTATAAAATAAATATCATACCTTTGATATTTGTTCCTCCTACCGACTTATGATAAGTCATATGTAAAGGGCAATAGCCCATAGAAATATAATATCCCAAAACTTCAGCGGAAAGATCAAGTATATGATAATTGTCTCCTGGCGGCTTAAAGCCCTCAACCAGGCCAGGTTAAAAAACCCAACAAATGCTCAAACATGAGACATAGACAAGGCTGCTTGGCCCCGATTGTAACAACCATATGATAGAAGTGATATAAATCCAAACGGAAAAGAAATCCAAAAAATACGAGGCTTTTATAGGCCACCAAGCCAAATTTTTCTTCTTCGATGAAACTAGCATGATAGCCGCTGGAGTATCCAGGCTTTCTGTGAGTCAGCTTTCACATGACCCAATCAACATTTTAACCTAGATAAGTTCAGGATCTTTAAAAGATTAACTTATCGAGAGTATGGCGGGGTCAGAATAGCATCATGCAAAATAGGCCAGTTTAACCAAGTTTCAAAGAAGGCGGCTTATCAGCCTGAGCTTCTCCTTGCTTTTTGTAATCTGGCTCTTTCATGACCCAATCAATGTGTTAACCTTAACAAGTTCAAGGTCTCTTCAAAAGATTGACTTGTTAAGAACAGGGCGGGTCATCCAGGATTACCTCATCGAAGAGCATCTTGGTTACAGGCCGTATAACCCGGATTTTTGGTGAATACACCTGGCATCCATGCCTATCAAGAGGGTAATTTCAGTTGTGTTCTTTGAACAAGAAGCCCCCAAATGATATATTTCTGAGCTGTGCTTAGCGGGTACCTATGTTTGAATTGTGCTGTGCATCCAACTCTCTTTGGTCCCTGTAATTTGGGCGTCACGCCTCTTTAAGTAAGCTGATAATAAAGACTCAGTTTCGAAGAAGTAAAATGACAAAGGCCCTGACTTATCAGGCATACCGGCTTTATTATATTCATCATAATATGTACGTTGTCAAAAATATGTACATCACAAGAGCCGGTGGCTCAGGTATAGTAAGGCCGAAGATGAGCAATATTCCACGGCCGGCGGGTCTCCTCCTCCAACTTACATGAGTCGTTATGGTCTCGAACATTGATAAGGTAATATGACCCATTGTTCAGATTCTTGTTGACCACAAAGGGTCCTTCCCAAGGTGGGGATAGCTTGTGCAAATCAGTTTGATCATGGATAAGCCGGAGCATGATGACCCACAAGTGTAGGGGATCTATCATAGCCCTTTCGATAAGTAAACCCAACGAGGAGAAGAAAGAAATGATAAGCGGTTTTCAGTAAGGTTTTCTCTGCAAGCACTAAAATTGTAGGTAATAGATAGTTTTGTGATAAGATAAATTGTAACGAGTAACAAGTAAATAAAGTAAATAAAGTGCAGCAAGGTGGCCCAATCATTTATGTAGAAAAGGATAAGCCTGGACAATTTCTAATAATGATAAAGGAGCTCCCGAGGACACATGGGAATTATCATCAAGCTAGTTTTCATCACGTTCATATGATTCGCGTTCGGTACTTTGATAATTTGATATGTGGGTGGACCGGTGCTTGGGTACTGCCCTTACTTGACAAGAATACCACTTATGATTAACCCCTATTGCAAGCGTCCGCAACTACAAAAGAAGTATTAAGGTAAACCTAACCACAACATTAAACATATGGATCCAAATCAGCCCCTAACGAAGCAACGCATAAACTAGGGTTTAAGCTTCTGTCACTCTAGCAACCCATCATCTACTTATTACTTCCCAATGCCTTCCTCTAGACCCAAATAATGGTGAAGTGTCATGTAGTCGATGTTCACATAACACCACTAGAGAAAAAGACAACATACATCTCATCAAAATATCGAACGAATACCAAATTCACATGACTACTAATAGCAAGACTTCACCCATGTCCTCAGGAACAAACGTAACTACTCACAAAGCATATTCATGTTCATAATCCGAGGAGTAATAATATGCATTAAGGATCTGAACATATGATCTTCAACCAAGTAAACCAATTAGCATCAACTACAAGGAGTAATCAACACTACTAGCAACCCACAGGTACCAATTTGTGGTTTTGATACAAGATTGGATACAAGAGATGAACTGGGGTTTTGAGAGGAGATGGTGCTGGTGAAGATGTTGATGGAGATTGACCCCCTCCGATGAGAGGATCGTTGGTGATGACGTTGGTGATGATTTCCCCCTCCCGGAGGGAAGTGTTCCCGGCAGAACAGCTCTGCCGGAGCCCTAGATTGGTTCTGCCAAGGTTCCGCCTCGTGGCGGTGGAGTTTCGTCCCGTAAGCTTGCCCATGATTTTTTCTAGTGTAAAAGCCCTTATATAGCAGAACATGGACACGGGGGGGGGGCACCAGGGGGCCCAGGAGATAGGGGGCGAGCCCAGTAGGGGTGGGCGTGCCCCCACCCTCTTGGACAGGGTGTGGGCCCCCTGATGTATTTCTTCCGCTCAATAATTCTTATTAATTCCAAAAATAAGTTTCATGGAGTTTCAGGATTTTTGGAGCAGTACAGAATAGGTTTGCAATGTTTGTTCCTTTTCCAGCCAGAATTCCAACTGCCGGCATTCCCCCTCTTCATGGTAAACCTTGTAATATAAGAGAGAATAGCCATAAGTATTGAGATATAATGTGTAATAACAGCCCATAATGCAATAAATATTGATATAAAAGCATGATGCAAAATGGACGTATCAACTCCCCCAAGCTTAGACCTCGCTTGTCCTCAAGCGGAAGCCGAAATCGAAAAATATGTCCACATGTTTAGAAATAGAGGCGTCGATAAAAATAAAATACGGACATGAGGGCATCATGATCATTCTTATAACATCAATATATATAGATTTTATCATATGATTTCTTATGCTCAAGTAACAATCAATTCACAATGTCAAGTATGGTTCAAAAACTTTATTGAGAACTAACAAACTATAATCTCAGTCATTGAAGCAATCGCAATTTATCATAACATCAGAAAGAGTCAACAATAGAGCTTTTCATCAAGTTCACATACTCAACTATCTTGTAGTCTTCTACAATTGCTAACACTCACACAATACTTGTGGTTATGGTGTTTCAGCCGGACACTGAGAAAGATAGGGGCTTATTGTGTTGCCTCCCATGTATTCACCTTTAGGTGATGTCAACAATAATAGCCCATGCTAACTTACATCCAATTGGATATATATGTCATGATCTTTCAAACATGAGGAGCTTGCCAAAGGATAAAATGAAAAAGGGAAAGGTGAGGATCACCTTGACTCAAGCATAAAGTAAAAACATAAAGTAAAAGATAGGCCCTTCGCAGAGGGAAGCAGAGGTTGTCATGTGCTTTTAGGGTTGGATGCACAAAATCTTAATGCAAAAGAACGTCACTTTATATTGCCCCTTGTATGTGGACCTTTATTATGCAGTCCGTCGCTTTTATTACTTCCACAACAAGATCGTACAAAGCTTATTTTCTCTGCACTAATAAGTCATACATGTTTAGATAGCAATTTTTATTGCCAGCAACATGACAACTTACTTGAAGGATCTTACTCAATCCATAGGTAGGTATGGTGGACTCTCATGGCAAAACTGGGTTTAAGGATATTTGGAAGCACAAGTAGTATCTCTACTTGGTGCAAGGAATTTGGCTAGCATGATGAGGAAAGATAAGCTCAACATGTTTGGAAGGTCAATGACAATATACTTTAACTGAGATGTGAGAAAAGATAAACCATTACGTTGTCTTCCTTGTCCAACGTCAACTCTTTTAGCATGTCATACTTAGTGAGTGCTCCCAATCATAAACGGTGTCCAAGATAATATATTTATATGTGAACCTCTCTTCCCATATCACTTCCTATTAATTTCAACGATGACCAAAACTACGTTTATCAACTCTCAACAATTTTTATGCCTCATACTTTCTATGTGTGAAGTCATCACTAACCATAAGATCCATATGAACTCTTTTATTCTTTCTACTTTCTCAAGATCATAGCAACATAGCAAAGCCCTTGACTCAACACTAATCTTTATTATAGATAGCTCACGGACTCGATTACATAAAGAGATCACAAAGCAAAACTCAAAACTGCTTGATATCAAAACTTCAATCTACTAGATCAAGATACTACTAAAAGGATTGAAGTAAATAAAATGGTAAAGATAGGAGTGTGATGGTGATACGATACCGGGGCACCTCCCCCAAGCTTGGCAGTTGCCAAGGGGAGTGCCCATACCCATGTGATTATGTCCTCGGAGGTGGTGAAGTAGGAGTTGTTGATGATGTAGGCTTGTCGTCCATCTTCCAAGGCATAGGCTCTCCATCATACAAGGATGATCGAGTCTCCGGGATCCATAAATCTGCAGCCAAACTCATCCTCTAGAATCTATATTCATACTCACAGTTCTGGTTTTGCAGGTCATAGATCTGGGCTTAGAGGTGCTCGATTTTCTCTTGAAGCTTGAAGATGGTCTCCCCAATGACTTTGGCATCTAGCTTGTGGTTGTTGGTGAACTCCATGATCATCATCCGGTTGGCTTTGAGTCCACGCTCCACCATCCCTTGGCACTTGAAAACTTGCTGCTCCACGGCTTCGAGCTTTGTCTCCATGCTTCCGGTACGCCTTGGTCCCTCCACATCGCGGATGTGCACCACCCCCTCACGCATCTCAATGGTTTGAGGGTGTTGCAGCACCTCCACGAGATAGGGGTTGATAACCCTTTCGAAAAACTTGTCCTTGGGAGCGCTTGGAGATGACATGATGCTCTAAATCTGAAACAGAAACAGCTCGAAACAAAAACAGAGGATATTTACATTATACGGTGGTCAAAACCTTCAGGAGTATATATAATGAATTTTTACCGACCAAAATACGTAACGTGCAAGAAAACGGAGTCCAGGAGGCACACGAGGTGTCCACGAGATAGGGGGCACGCCCAGTAAGGGTGGGCGCGCCCTCCACTCTCGTGGGGGGCTCATATCCCTTTCAGACTACTTCTTTCTTCCGAAAATTCTTAAATATTTCAAAACTGATAAAAATTGCCATTGGAGTTGTTTTGGAGTTGGTTTACTTACGGTACCACATATCTATTCCTTTTCGGAGTCTGGAACATTCTGGAAAGTGTCCCTTATGTATTCCTCCGGGGTTACGGTTTCAATAATATTAGTTTCAACATTGATAGGATTACCTGAAATATGATGTCTAATTCTTTGACCGTTTACCACCCTCGGACTTGTGCCTTTGAAGTTGTTGATTTTTATGGCACCAGAAAGATAGACCTCCTCGATAATGTAAGGACCTTCCCATTTAGAGAGAAGTTTTCCTGCAAAAAATCTTAAACGAGAGTTGAATAATAACACATAATCTCCTACGTTAAACTCACGCTTTTGTATCCTTTTGTCATGCCAGCGTTTGACTTTTTCTTTGAATAGCTTGGCATTCTCATAGGCTTGGGTTCTCCATTCATCAAGTGAGCTAATATCAAACAACCTCTTCTCATCGGCAAGTTTGAAGTCGTAGTTGATCTCTTTAATAGCCCAATATGCTTTATGTTCAAGTTCAAGAGGTAAATGACACACTTTTCAATAAACCATCTTATATGGAGACATACCCATAGGATTTTTGTATGCAGTTCTATAGGCCCATAATGCATCATCAAGTTTTTTGGACCAATTCTTTGTAGATCTATTCACAGTCTTTTGCAAAATTAATTTGAGCTCTCTATTGCTCAACTCTACTTGACCACTAGACTGCGGGTGATAAGGAGATGTGATTCTATAATTAACATCATACTTAGAAAGCATCTTACGGGAAGCACCATGAATAAAGTGTGAACCACCATCGGTCATAAGATATCTAGGGACTCCAAACCTCGGAAAAATAACTTCTTTAAGCATTTTAATAGAAGTGTTATGATTAGCACTACTAGTTGGAATAGCTTCTACCCACTTAGTAACATAATCAACAACAACTAAAATATGTGTGTAACCATTAGAGGCAGGAAAAGGTCCCATATAATCAAAGCCCCAAACATCAAACAGTTCAATAACAAGAGAGTAATTCATAGGTATTTCTTGACGTCTACTAATGTTAGCTATTCTTTGACATTCATCACAAGATAAGACAAACTTACAAGCATCTTTGAAGAGAGTAGGCCAATAAAAACCAGATTGTAGTACCTTGTGTGCAGTTCTATCTCCAGCGTGGTGTCCTCCATAGGATTCAGAGTGACACTTGCGTAGATCTGTTCCTGTTCATGCTCAGGCACACAATGTCTAATAACACCATCTACTCCTTCTTTATAAAGGTGTGGATCATCCCAAAAGTAATGTCTTAAATCATAAAAGAACTTTTTCTTTTGCTGGTATGTGAAGCTAGGCGGTATAAATTTAGCAACAATGTAATTAGCATAATCAGCATACCAAGGAGCAGTACGAGAAGCATTAACGACCGCTAATTGTTCATCGGGAAAGCTATCATCAATAGGCAGTGGGTCATCAAGAACATTCTCTAACCTAGACAAGTTGTCTGCGACGGGGTTCTCAGCTCCCTTTCTATCAATAATATGCAAATCAAATTCTTGGAGCAAGAGAACCCATTTAATGAGCCTAGGCTTAGCATCTTTCTTTTCCATAAGATATTTAATAGTAGCATGATCAGTGTGAATAGTAACTTTGGAATCAACAATATAAGGTCTAAACTTATCACATGCAAACACAACTGCTAAGAACTCTTTTTCAGTAGTAGCATAATTTCTCTGGGCAGTATCAAGAGTCTTACTAGCATACTGGATAACATTCAATTTCTTATCAACTCTTTGCCCTAGAACATCACCTACAGCATAATCAGTAGCATCACACATAATTTCAAAGGGTAAATTCCAATCAGGTGGCTGAACAATAGGTGCAGTGATTAAAGCTTTCTTAAGTATTTCAAATGCTTCTACACAATCATCATCAAAGACAAAAGGAATATCTTCTTGTAATAAATTAGTCAGAGGCCTAGAGATTCTAGAAAAGTCCTTAATGAACCTCCTATAAAAACCGACATGACCAAGGAAACTTCTTATACCTTTTATGTCCTTGGGACATGGCATCTTTTCAATAGCATCACCATGGCTTTATCAACTTCAATACCTCTCTCGGAAATCTTATGCCCCAAGACAATGCCTTCATTAACCACAAAGTGACACTTTTCCCAATTCAGGACGAGACTAGTGTCTTCGCATCTCTGCAAAACTCGATCAAGGTTGCTCAAACAATCATCAAAAGAGGATCCATAAACGGAGAAGTCATCCATGAATACCTCACAAATCTTTTCACAAAAATCAGAGAATATAGCCATCATGCATCTTTGAAAGGTAGCAGGTGCATTACATAAACCAAAAGGCATACGTCTATAAGCAAAAGTATCGAAAGGGCAAGTAAAAGTAGTTTTTGATTGATCCCCCGCTGACACAGGTATTTGAGAGAAACCCGAATAACCATCTAGAAAGAAAAAATGTGTGTGTTTGGATAGTATTTCTAGCATTTGATCAATAAAAGGTAAAGGGTAATGATCTTTCTTAGTAGCCTTATTTAATTTACGGAAATCAATTACCATCCTATAACCTGTAATAATTCTTTGCGGGATCAATTTATCTTTATCATTAGGAACAACGGTAATACCTCCCTTTTTAGGAACACAATGGACAGGGCTTACCCAATCACTACCAGCAACGGGATAAATTATACCTGCCTCAAGGAGCTTTAGTATCTCCTTTCTTACCACTTCTTTCATCTTGGGATTAAGTCGTCGTTGATGATCTCTAACTGGTTTGGCATCGTACTCCAATTTAATTTTGTGTTGGCATAATGTGGGACTAATGCCCTTAAGATCATCCAGAGTATATCCAATAGCAGCTCGGTGCTTCTTCAGAGTTTTCAATAATCGTTCTTCTTCTTGCTCTGAAAGGTTAGCACTAATAATAACAGCATATATTTTCATTTCATCAAGATAAGCATACTTAAAATTATCAGGTAAAGGTTTGAGTTCAAACACGGGATCACCCTTGGGTGGAGGGGGATCCCCAAGAATTTCAACATGAAGGTTATGTTTCAGCACAGGTTCCTGTTTAAGGAACACTTCATCTATTGCCCTTCTTTCCTTCATAAACATATCATTTTCATGGTCTAGCAAATATTGTTCTAACGGATCAGTAGGAGGCACGACAATAGAAGCAAGACCAATAATCTCATCTTTACTAAGTGGTTCCCTATCACGAGGTTGTCTACAAAACTTAGCAAAATTGAACTCATGAGACATACCATCTAATCCAATGGTGACAGTTTCTTTTTCACAATCAATTCTAGCACTAGTTGTATTTAAGAAGGGTCTACCAAAAATAATGGGACAAAAATCATCTTGTGGGGAACTAAGAACAAGAAAATCAGCAGGGTATTTAACCTTCCCACACAAGACTTCAACATCTCGAACTATCCCAATTGGTTTAATGGTATCCCTATTAGCAAGCTTAATGGTAACATCAATGTCTTCTAATTCAATGGGTGCAATGTCATGCATAATTTCTTGATATAAGGTATAAGGTATTGCACTAGCACTAGCACCCATATCACATAATCCATGATAACAATGATCTCCTATTTTAACAGAAATAACATGCATGCCTACGACAGGTCTATGTATCTTAGTATCTGGTCTAACAATATTAGCAGTTTCATCACAGAAATAAATAACATGCCCATCTAAATCATCATCCAAGAGATCTTTAACCATAGTAATACTAGGTTCAACATTGATTTGCTCAGGAGGTGTATAAGTCCTAGTATTACTCTTACGAACAACAGTCGAAGTTTTAGCATGATCCTTTATCATAACAGGAAAAGGGGGTTTCTCAACATAAGTAGTAGGAACAATAGGATCACTATAGGTGATAGTCTTTTCTTCAACTGTAATAGGTGCAACTACTTTCACTTCAATAGGAGGATTATATTTAAACCACTTCTCTTTGGGGAGATCAACGTGAGTAGCAAAAGATTCACAGAAAGAAGCTACTATCTCAGAGTCAAGTCCATACTTAGCGCTAAATCCACGAAAAGCATCGGTATCCATAAAAGATTTAACACAATCGAACTTAGGTGTCATACCTGACTCCTACCATCGTCGGAACCCCAATCTTCAGAGTTGCGTTTAATTATTTCCAATAAGTCCCATTTGAAATCAATAGTCTTCAGCATATAAGAACCAACACAGGAAGTATCGAGCAGGTTGCGATCATTAAGAAAGCCGAGCATAAAAGTTTTGAATAATCATTTCCCAGGAGAGCTCATGATTGGGGCATGAATATAACATTGACTTAAGCCTCCCCCAAGCTTGAGCGATGCTTTCTCCTTCGCGAGGCTAGAAATTATATATGTAATTATGATCACGATGAACAAGATGCATAGGATAGAACTTCTGGTGAAATTCCAACTTCAATCGCTTATAATTCCAAGATCTCGTATCATCACATAGCCTATAACATGTCAATGCATCTCCCTTCAAAGATAAAGGGAAGACCTTCCTTTTGACAACATCATCGGGAATCCCTGCAAGCTTAAATAATCCACAAACTTCATACACAAAGATAAGGTGTAAATCGGGATGCAATGTTCCATCTCCTGCAAATGGATTAGCTAGCAGTTTCTCTATCATACACGAAGGAATCTCAAAGTAAATATTTTCAAAAAGTTCAGTAGGTTGAGGAGAAACTCTTTGATCTTCTGGTCGGGGTGAAGATACCCCGAACAAGCCCCTCAAAGGATTAGTTTCCATAGTGACAAGTAACAGAAAATTTCAGCACACTATATAAATGTTTCATTACCAAGTTCCACTCACCAAAAGCGCTACACTCCCCGGCAACGGCGCCAAAAAAGAGTCTTGATGACCCACAAGTGTAGGGGATCTATTGTAGTCCTTTAGATAAGTAAGAGTGTCGAGCCCAACAAGTAGCAGAAGGAAATGATAAGCGGTTTTCAGTAAGGTTTTCTCTGCAAGCACTGAAATTGAAGGTAATAGATAGTTTTGTGATAAGATAAATTGTAACGAGTAACAAGTAAATAAAGTAAATAAAGTGAAGCAAGGTGGCCCAATCCTTTATGTAGCAAAGGATAAGCCTGGACAATTTCTAATAATGAGAAAGGAGCACCCGAGGACACATGGGAATTATCGTCAAGCTAGTTTTCATCACGTTCATATGATTCGTGTTTGGTACTTTGATAATTTGATAAGTGGGTGAACCGGTGCTTGGGTACTGCCCTTACTTGGACAAGCATCCCACTTATGATTAACCCCTATTGTAAGCATCCGTAACTACAAAAGAAGTATTAAGGTAAACCTAACCACAACATTAAACATATGGATCCAAATCAGCCCCTAACGAAGCAACGCATAAACTAGGGTTTAAGCTTCTGTCACTCTAGCAACCCATCATCTACTTATTACTTCCCAATGCCTTCCTCTAGGCCCAAATTGGTGAAGTGTCATGTAGTCAACGTTCACATAACACCACTAGAGGAAAAGACAACATACATATCATCAAAATATCGAACGAATACCTAATTCACATGACTACTAATAGCAAGACTTCACCCATGTCCTCAGGAACAAACGTGACTACTCACAAAGCATATTCATGTTCATAATCAGAGGAGTAATAATATGCATTAAGGATCTGAACATATGATCTTCCACCAAGTAAACAAATTAGCATCAATTACAAGGAGTAATCAACACTACTAGCAACCCACAGGTACCAATTTGTGATTTTGATACAAGATTGGATACAAGAGATGAACTAGGGTTTTGAGAGGAGATGGTGATGGTGAAGATGTTGATGGAGATTGACCCCCTCCCAATGAGAGGATCGTTGGTGATGATGTTGGTGATGATTTCCCCCTCCTGGAGGGAAGTGTCCCTGGCAGAACAGCTCTGCCGGAGCCCTAGATTGGTTCCGCCAAGGTTCCGCCTCGTGGCGGCGGAGTTTCGTCCCATAAGCTTGCCCACGATTTTTTCCAGGGTAAAAGCCCTCATATAGAAGAAGATGGACACCGGGGGGCCACCAGGGGTCCCAGGAGACAGGGGGCGCGCCCAGTAGGGGCGGGCGCCCCCCACCCTCCTGGACAGGGTGTGGGTCCCCTGATTTATTTCTTCCACTCAATAATTCTTATTAATTCCAAAAATAAGTTTTGTGGAGTTTCAGGATTTTTGGAGCAGTGCAGAATAGGTTTGCAATGTTTGCTCCTTTTCCAGCGAGAATTCCAGCTGCCAGCATTCCCCCTCTTCATGGTAAACCTTGTAAAATAAGAGAGAATAGCCATAAGTATTGAGATATAATGTGTAATAACAGCCCATAATGCAATAAATATTGATATAAAAGCATGATGCAAAATGGACGTATCAGAGCACCAAATCACCTTCTTGAAAGGTTCTAGTCTTAACCTGACGGTTGTGATAACGGTGCAGATCTTGTTGGTAAATCGCCGAACGAGCCGCCGCGAGGTCATGCTCCTCATCTAACAAATCAAGTGCATCCTGATGTGCTTTTTGATTATCAGCTTCAACGTAAGCCGCCACTCAGCGCGAGTCGTGACGGATGTCACTAGGGAGAACCGCCTCTGCTCTGTAAACCATGAATAAAGGCGTGTAACCCATAGACCTGTTGGGGGTAGTATTGATACTCCATAACACTGATGGTAACTCCTCCACCCAACAACCCGGCATCCTATGCAAAGGCACCATAAGTCGGGGCTTGATGCCTCTCAAAATTTCTTGGTTGGCTCTCTCAGCTTGACCATTGGATTGGAGGTGAGCCACTTAGGATACATCAAGTTGAATATGCTCATGTTGACAAAACTCTTTCATAGCACCCTTGGATAGAGTAGTGCCATTATCAGTTATAATGCTGCAGGGAAAACCAAAGCGTAAAATCACCTTTTTGATGAACTGAACTGTTGTTGCCGCATCACACTTACTGACGGGCTCTGCTTCAACCCACTTTGCGAATTTGTCAACTACCACCGAAAGTTGGGTCTTCTTATCCTTGGACCTTTTGAAATTCCCAATCATATCAAGCCCCCAAACTACAAATGACCAAGTAATTGGAATCATCCTCAATTCTTGAGCCGGCACGTGAGCTCGCCGTGAAAATTTCTAACAGCCATCACATTTACTGACCAAATCCTCTGCATCAGCATGAGCCGTCAGCCAATAAAATCTATGACGAAAAGCTTTAGCCACGAGAGATTCAGAGCCGTCATGATGACCACAATCTCCTTCATGAATCTCGCGAAGAATTTCACGACCCTCTTCAGAAGAGACACAACGTTGAAACGCCCCAGTAACACTACAATGGTGTAACTCTACGTTGACAATTGTCATCGATTTAGACCGCCGGGTTGTCTGTCTGGCCAAGGTTTCATCCTCAGGTAACTTGCCTCGGGTCATATAAGCCAAATACGAAACTGTCCAATCAGGAATAACATGAAGAGCCTCCACCAATTGTGCCTCCGGGTCAGGAATTGCGAGATCTTCCTCTGTAGGAAACTTAACTGAGGGGTTATGCAGAATATCCAAGAAAGTGTTAGGTGGTACCGGCTTATGCTGGGACCCCAACCGGCTCAAGGCATCAGCCACCTCATTTTTCCTGTGATCAATATGTTCCACTTTATAACCCTTGAAGTGCCCAGCAATAGCATCAACCTCGCGGGGATAAGCTGCCATGAGTGGATCCTTAGAATCCCATTTGCCCGAAACTTGCTGAGCCACTAAGTCTGAGTCACCGAAACATCTCACCCAGCTTAAATTCATCTCCTTAGCCATCCAAAGACCATGGAGCAAGGCTTCATACTCAGCTGCATTGTTAGTGCAAGGAAACATCAACCTTAAAACATAACAAAACTTGTCACCTCGAGGGGAAGCTAAGACAACTCCAGCCCCCGAGCCCTCCATTTGCCTGGAACAATCAAGGTGAATAGTCCAATATGTGTTATTTGGCATCTCTTCAGGCATCTGCAGCTCTGTCCAGTCATTGATGAAATCCACAAGTGCTTGGGATTTTATGGCCGTGTGAGGCATATATTTCAAACCATGAAGTCCAAGCTCAATAGCCCACTTGGCTACTCTACCTGTGGCTTCTCTGTTTTGAATAATATCCCCTAAAGGGGCAGAACTAACCACAGTGATAGGATAAGCGAAGAAATACTGCTTGAGCTTTCGACTAGCCATGATTACCCCATAAACAAGCTTATGCCAATGCGGATATCTCTGCTTGGATTCAATAAGCACTTCACTGATGTAATAGACCGGCCTCTGAACCGGATATTCCTTGCCTGCTTCCTTCCGTTCCACCACAATAGCTACGCTGACAGCCCGGGCATTAGCAGTGATGTATAATAACAACGGCTCTTTATCAACAGGAGCAGCAAGAACCGGTGGCTCAGCCAGCTGTTTCTTCAAGGATTCAAACGCCTCATTAGCAGCATCACTCCAGACAAAATTATCTGTCTTTTTCATCATCTGATACAAAGGGATAGCCTTCTCTCCCAACCGGCTTATGAACCGGCTTAAAGCCACAATACGACCCGCCAAACGCTGAACATCATTGACATACGTCGGCTTAGCCAGGGAAGTAATAACCTTAGTTTTTTCCGGGTTAGCTTCAATACCCCGTTGAGAAACCAGAAAGCCCAAAAGCTTGCCTGCTGGCACACCAAAATACACTTGGTGAGGTTAAGCAACATTTTATAGACCCGGAGATTGTCAAAGGTCTCCTTCAAATCATCTATCAAAGTTTCCTTCTTTCTGGATTTCACCATAATATCATCCACATAAGCATGAACATTGCGCCCAATCTGATCATGAAAACAATTCTGCACACAGCGTTGGTAAGTCGCCTGGGCACTCTTGAGCCCGAAAGGCATAGACACATAACAGAAGGCTCCAAAAGGAGTGATGAAAGTTGTTTTCTCATAGTAGGAAACTGCCATCTTGATCTGAAGATAACTAGAATAAGCATCCAAAAAACTCAGACGCTCACAATCCGTCGTAGCATCAATGAATTGATCAGTATGAGGAAGAGCAAAAGGATCAGCTGGACAGCCCTTGTTTAAGTCCGTGTAGTCCACACACATACGCCAAGTGCCATTCTTCTTAAGTACCAACACCGGATTATCCAACCACTCAGGATGAAGGACTTCAATAATGAACCCAGCCGCCAAGAGCCGGGCCACTTCTTCACCAGTGGCCTTACGCCTCTACTCATTGAAGCAACGAAGTAATTGCTTGACCGGCTTAGACTTTGGATCAATATTAAGAGTGTGCTCAGCGAGTTCCCTCGGTACACCTGGCATATCAGAAGGTTTCCATGCAAAGATGTCCCGGTTCTCATGGATGAACTCGATGAGCGCGCTTTCCTATTTTGGATCCAGGTTAGCACTAATACTGAACTGCTTGGATGAATCTCCAGGAACAAAGTCAACTAGCTTAGTGTCATCGGCCGACTTAAACTTCAATACCGGATCATGCTCTGTAGTTGGTTTTTCAAAGATGTCATATCCGTCGGATCAACATTGTCTTTGTAGAACTTCAATTCCTCTGTTGCAGAGACAGACTCAGCATAAGCAGCGTCACCTTCTTCACGCTCCAAAGCTATTTTCTAGCTTCCATTCACTAAGAAGGTCCCCTTGTAACCCGGCATCTTGAGCTACAGATAAACATAACAAGGCCGTGCCATGAACTTTGCATAAGCCAGCCGTCCAAACAGAGTGTGATACGGGCTTTTAATCTTGACCACTTCAAAGGTTAGTCTCTCGGCCGTGGAATCATGTTCATCCCCAAAGGCTACTTACAGATCAATCTTACCTACAAGATACGCCGACTTACCAGGCACCACTCCATGGAAAATAGTATTGGACGGCTTAAGATTTTTGTCAGTCAACCCCATGCGACGGGAAGTATCATAGTAAAGGATATTAATGCTACTACCCCCATCCATGAGTACCTTAGTGAATTTGTATCCACCAACTTGAGGCGCCACCACCAAAGCCAAGTGACCTGGATTGTCAACCCGGGGCGGGTGATCCTCTGGACTCCACATAATGGGCTGCTCAGACCATCGCAAGTAACGGGGAACTGCCGGCTCAACGGCTTTCACGGCCCTTTTATGGAGCTTCTGATCCCGCTTGCATAAACTTGTGGTGAAGACGTGGTAAAAAAGACACAGCCATGACATTTTGGGCCGAACAAAAAAAAATTATATCAAACTTATGACACTTCTATGACGATAATTGTGACAAAACCCGGTATCATCATAGATGTGGTGGGCTCCTGCTACATCTTGAGCTTGCGTTGGTTTTCCTTGAAGAGCAAAGGGTGATGCAGCAAAGTAGCGTAAGTATTTCTCTCAGTTTTTGAGAACCAACGTATCAATCCAGTAGGAGTCTCCTCAAAAGTCCCACGCACCTACACAAACAAACAAAGAACTCGCAACCAACGCAATAAAGGGGTTGTCAATCCCTTCACGGCCACTTGCGGAAGTGAATATGATAAGAGATAGACCCGGGGGCCATAGGTTTCACTAGAGGCTTCTCTCAAGATAGCATAAGTATTATGGTGGGTGAACAAATTACTGTCGAGCAATTGATAGAAAAGCGAATAATTATGACATTATCTAGGCATGATCATGTATATAGGCATCACGTCCGTCACAAGTAGACCGACTCCTGCCTGCATCTACTACTATTACTCCACACATCAACCGACTCCTGCCTGCATCTAGAGTATTAAGTTTATAAGAACAGAGTAACGCTTTAAGAAAGATGACATGATGTAGAGGGATAAACTCAAGCAATATGATATAAACCCCATCTTTTTATCCTCGATGGCAACAATACAATACGTGCCTTGCTGCCCCTGTTGTCACTGGGAAAGTACACCGCAAGATTGAACCCAAAGCTAAGCACTTCTCCCATGGCAAGAAAGATCAATCTAGTAGGCCAAACCAAACTGATAATTCGAAGAGACTTGCAACGATAACTAATCATACATAAAAGAATTCAGAGAAGATTCAAATATTATTCATATATAAACTTGATCATAAACCCACAATTCATCGGAACTCGACAAACACATTGCAAAAAGAGTTTACATCGAATAGATCTCCACGAGAGAGGGGGAGAACATTGTTTGAGATCCAAAAAGAGAGAAGAAGCCATCTACCTAATAACTATGGACCCGTAGGTATGTGGTAAACTACTCACAACTCATCGGAGGGGCAAGGATGTTGATGTAGAAGCCCTCCGTGGTCGATTCCTCCTCCGGCGGAGCGCCGACGAAGGCTCCAAGATGGGATCTCGTGGATACAGAAGGTTACGGCGGTGGAAATTGTGTTTCGTTGGCTCCCTGGATGTTTTTGGGGTACGTAGGCTTATATAGGAGGAAGAAGTACATCGGTGGCCGCCCGAGGGGCCCACGAGACAGGGGGCGCGCCCTATAGGGGGGCGCACCCTCCTATCTCGTGGAGGCCTCGGCTTCTTCTTGACCTGCACTCCAAGTCCTCTGGATCACGTTCGTTCCAAAAATCACAATCCCAAAGGTTTCATTCTGTTTGGACTCCGTCTGATATTCCTTTTCTTCGAAATACTGAAATAGGCAAAAAAAACAGCAATACGGGCTAGGCCTCCGGTTAGTAGGTTAGTCCCAAAAATGATATAAATGTGTAAAATAAAGACCATAAACATCCAAAAGGGGTAATATAATAGCATGGAACAATCAAAAATTATAGATACGTTGGATACGTATCAAGCATCCCCAAGCTTAATTCCTGCTCGTCCTCGAGTAGGTAAATGATAAAAACAGAATTTTTGATGTGGAATGATACCTAGCATAATTCGCAATGTAATTTTCTTTATTGTGGCATGAATGTTTAGATCCAAATGATTCAAAATAAAAGTTCATATTGATAAAAGAAATAGTAATACTTCAAGCATACTAATCAAAGTAATCATGTCTTCTCAAAATAACATGGCAAAAGAAAGTTCATCCCTACAAAATCATATAGTTAGGCTATGCTTCATTTTCGTCACACAAAGATGTTCCCAACTTCTATACCCCGGATGACAAGCCAAGCAATTGTTTCATACTTAAATAATCTCAAACTTTTTCAACCTTCACGCAATACATGAGCGTGAGCCATGGATATAGCACTATGGGCGGAATAGAATATGATGATGGGGATTGTGTGGAGATGACAAAAAAGGAGAAAGTCTCACATTGACGAGGATGATCAATGGGCTATGGAGATGCCCATCAATTGATGTCAACATGAGGAGTAGGGATTGCCATGCAACGGATGCACTAGGGCTATAAATGAATGCTCAACAAAAGAAAACTAGTGGGTGTGCATCCAACTCGCTTGCTCACGAAGACCTAGGGCATTTGAGGAAGCCCATCGTAGGAATATACAAGCCAAGTTCTATAATGAGAAATTCCCACTAGTATGAAAAAGACAACTTATGAGACTCACTATATGAAAAACATGGTGCTACTTTGAAGCACAATATATGAGACTCACTACATGAAGAACAAGGTGCTACTTTGAAGCACAAGTGTGGAAAAAGAGATAGTAACATTGCCCTTTTTATTTATTTTCTTTTTCTTTTTTTCTTTTTCCCCTTTTTTTCTTTTCTTTTTTTTCTTTTTTTGGGCCTTTATTTTTATTTTCCTTTTGGCCTTTCTTATTTTTTCTTTTCTTTTTGGGCAATGCTCTAATAATGATGATCATCACACTTCTATTGATTACAACATATGAATTACAACTCGAAACTAGAACAAGATATGACTCTATATGAATGCCTTCGGCGGTGTACCGGGATGGTGCAATGAATCAAGAGTGACATGTATGAAAAATAATGCATGGTGGCTTTGCCACAAATACGATGTCAACTACATGATCATGCAATGGCAATATGACAAAAGTAAAGTATGTCATGATGATGATGAACGGAACGGTGGAAAGTTGCATGGCAATATATCTCGGAATGGCTATGGAAATGCCATAATAGGTAGGTATGGTGGCTGTTTTGAGGAAGATATAAGGAGGTTTATGTGTGATAGAGCGTATCATATCATGGGGTTTGGATGCACCGGCGAAGTTTGCACCAACTCTCAAGGTGAGAAAGGGCAATGCACGGTACCAAAGAGGCTAGCAATGGTGGAAAGGTAAAAGTGCATATAATCCATGGTCTCAACATTAGTCAAAAGAACTCATATACTTATTGCAAAAACTTAGAAATCATCAAAAATCAAGCACTACGCGCATGCTCCTAGGGGGATAGATTGGTAGGAAAAGACCATCGCTCGTCCCCGACCACCACTCATAAGGATGCACAAGCCAGGTACACTTCATGTTTCAAATTTGTTACACAACTTTAACCATACGTGCATGCTACGGGACTTGCTAACTTCTACACAAGCATTCTTTAAATTCATAATCACCCAACTAGCATGACTTTAATATCACTACCTCCATATCTCAAAACAATTATCAAGTATCAAATTGATCATAGCATCCAATTCACTTCCTATGTTAGTTTTTATTATACCCAACTTGGATGCCTACCATTCTAGGACCAATTTTATAACCAAAGCAAATACCATGCTGTTCTAAAAGACTCTCAAAAAGATATAAGTGAAGCATGAGAGACTAGCAATTTCTACAAAAATAAGTCACCGCCGTGCTCTAAAAGATATAAGTGAAGCACTAGAGCAAAAACTATCAAGCTCAAAAGATATAAATGAAGCACATAGAGTATTCTAGCAAATTCTAATCAAATAGGCTTATCCCAAAAGGTGTGTACAGCAAGGATGATTGTGTTAAACTAAAAAGCAAAGACTAATATAATACACGACGCTCCAAGCAAAACACATATCATGTGACAAATAAAAATATAGCTCTAAGTAAAGTTACCAATGACCGAAGACGAAAGAGGGGATGCCTTCCCGGGGCATCCCCAAGCTTAGGCTTTTGGCTATTCTTGGATATCTTGGGGTGCCTTGGGCATCCCCAAGCTTAGGCTTTTGCCAATCCTTATTCCATAGTCCATAAAAGCTTTACCAAAAACTTGAAAACTTCACAATACAAAACTCAACAGGAAATCTTATAAGCTCCGTTAGTGAAAGAAAACAAAACCACCACATAAGGTACTGTAATGAACTCATTATTTATTTATTTTGGTGTTAAACCTACTGTAATCCAACTTCTCTATGGTTTATAAACTAATTCACTAGCCATAGATGCATCAAAATAAGCAAACAACACACGAAAAATAGAATCTATCAAAAACAGAACAGTCTGTAGCAATCTGTAACTAACGCAAACTTCTGGAACTCTAAAAATCATACAAAAATAGGAAGTCCTGGAAATTTTGTCTATTGATCAGCAGCAAAAAGAATCAATGCAAAATCACGTTTCTGTGATTTAACAAAACTAATTTCGTGCGTGCAAAGTTTCTGTTTTTCAGCAGAATCACATCAACTATCATCATAGGTTATCCTATAGGTTCTACTTGGCACAAACACTAATTAACAGATAAAAACACATCTAAACAGAAGGTAGATGCAAGATTTATTACTAAACAGGAACAAAAACAAAAAACACAAAGAAAATTGGGTTGCCTCCCAACTAGCGCTATTGTTTAACGCCCCTAGCTAGGCATAAAAGCGAAGATAGATCTAACGAGTGCCATCTTTGGTACTAAATTCATAAGTAGCCCGCATGATAGATTCATAAGGTAATTTGAATTTCTTTCTTGGAAAGTGCTCCATGCCTTTCTTTAATGGAAATTGGAATCTAATATTCCCTTCCTTCATATTAATAATCACACCAATCGTTCTAAGGAAAGGTCTACCAAGAATAATAGGGCAAGAAAGATTGCAATCTATATCAAGAACAATAAAATCTACGGGCACCAAATTTCTATTTGCAACAATGAGAACATCATTGATCCTTGCCATTGGCTTTTTAATGGTGGAATCCGCAATCATCAAGATCATGGAAACCTAGAATATCACATAAAGTTTTTGGAATCGTGGAAACACTAGCACCCAAGTCACACAAAGCAAAACACTCATGATCATTAATTATAATCTTTATAGTAGGTTCCCACTCATCATTAAGTTTTCTAGGTATAGAAACTTCCAAATTAAGTTTTTCATCATAAGATTGCATCAAGGCATCAATGATATGTTTGGTAAAAGCTTTATTTTGACTATAAGCATGACGAGAATTAACAATGGATTGCAACAAGGAAATACAACCTTCTAAAGAACAATTATCATAATCAAATTCCTTGAAATCCGAGATAGTGGGTTTAATGCTATTTAAAGTCGTGACCTCTCCAATCCCACTTTTACCTAATTTAGTATCAAGATCTAAAAACACCGAATTCTTGGGACGCCTTCTAGGTAAAGTTGACTCCTGAACAGTCCCATAATTATCAAGATTCATATTGCAAAACATAGATCTAATAGGAGACACATCAATAACTTTTAGATCTTCGTCATTATTTTCATCTAACTTTTCTGGTTTGGCGGCCATCTTATTGACTAAGGTGGCTTGCTTATCAGAATTTTTGGCTATAGCATTTTCAAGCCGGGTAATTTGAGCGTTCACACCATAAAATTCTTTATTCATATCATCAAGCTCTTTGTTCATAAACCCCAAAAAACCTTTTTGTTCCTTAAGCTCTTTTCTGAAGAAATTATTATGCTCAAAATTGCAAATTCATAAAGCTTCTAATATTTGATTCAATCTCTTCCAACCTTCTAAGAAGGTGGTCGGAACCCTTAGGCGAAGCCATAAGGACAAGCAAGCACACAAGGAAACAGAAAAAGGCAAGCAAAAAAGAGAGGAGGAAATTGGGAAAGAGAGGGCGAATAAAACGGCAAGGGTGAAGTGGGGGAGAGGAAAACGAGAGGCAAATGGCAAATAATGTAAATGCGAGGGAGATGAGTTTGTGATGGGTACTTGGTATGTCTTGACTTGAGCGAAGACCTCCCCGGCAACGGCGCCAGAAATCTTTCTTGCTACGTCTTGAGCTTGCGTTGGTTTTCCTTGAAGAGGAAAGGGTGATGCAGCAAAGTAGCGTAAGTATTTCCCTCAGTTTTTGAGAACCAAGGTATCAATCCAGTAGGAGGCTCCTCAAAAGTCCCACGCACCTACACAAACAAACAAAGAACTCGCAACCAACGCAATAAAGGGGTTGTCAATCCCTTCACGGCCACTTGCGAAAGTAAGATCTCATAGAGATAGTATGATAAGATAAATATATTTTTGCTATTTTATAATATAGATGCAAAAAGTAAAGATGCAAATAAAAGTAGATTGGAAGCAAAGATGATAAGAGATAGACCCGGGGGCCATAGATTTCACTAGAGGCTTCTCTCAATATAGCATAAGTATTGCGGTGGGTGAACAAATTACTGTCGAGCAATTGATAGAAAAGTGAATAATTATGAGATTATCTAGGCATGATCATGTATATAGGCATCATGTCCGTGACACGTAGACCGACTCCTGCCTGCATCTACTACTATTACTCCACACATCGACCGACTACTGCTTGCATCTAGAGTATTAAGTTCATAAGAACAGAGTAACGCTTTAAGCAAGATGACATGATGTAGAGGGATAAACTCAAGCAATATGATATAAACCCCATCTTTTTATCCTCAATGGAAACAATACAATACATGCCTTGCTTCCCCTGCTGTCACTGGGAAAGGACACCGCAAGATTGAACCCAAAGTTAAGCACTTCTCCCATGGCAAGAAAGATCAATCTAGTAGGCCAAACCAAACTGATAATTCGAAGAGACTTGCAAAGATAACTCAATCATACATAAAATAATTCAGAGAAGATCCAAATATTATTCATAGATAAACTTGATCATAAACCCACAATTCATTGGATCTCGACAAACACACCATAAAAGGAGTTTACATCAAATAAATCTCCACAAGAGAGGGGGAGAACATTGTATTGAGATCCAAAAAGAGAGAAGAAGCCATCTAGCTAATAACTATGGGCCAGTAGGTCTGTGGTAAACTACTCACAACTCATCGGAGGGGCAAGGATGTTGATGTAGAAGCCCTCCATGGTCGATTCCCCCTCGAGCGGAGCGCCGGCGAAGGCTCCAAGATGGGATCTCGCGGATACAGAAGATTACGGCGGTGGAAATTGTGTTTCGTTGGCTCCCTGGATATTTTCGGGGTACGTAGGCTTATATAGGAGGAAGAAGTATGTCGCTGGCCACCCAAGGGGCCCACAAGACAGGGGGCGCGCCCTATAGGGGGGGCGCGCCCTCCTATCTCGTGGAGGCCTCGGCTGCTTCTTGACTTGCACTCCAAGTCCTCTGGATCACGTTCGTTCCAAAAATCACGCTCCCGAAGGTTTCATTCCGTTTGGACTCCGTTTGATATTCCTTTTCTTCGAAATACTGAAATAGGCAAAAAAACAGCAATACGGGCTGGGCCTCCGGTTAGTAGGTTAGTCCCAAAAATGATATAAATGTGTAAAATAAAGCAAATAAACATCCAAAAGGTGTAATATGATAGAATGGAACAATCAAAAATTATAGATACGTTGGTGACGTATTAGCTCCTACTTCTATGACAAAAATCATGACAGAAAATGGGCTTTTCGTCCTGGGCGGGCCGAAGACGCAACTGCATGACATTCTTTGGGCCGTCCATGACGGTAAAAAACCATGGTAGAAGCAAGGGCGAGGAAAATTTCGGCGAGTTCGCGGTTATGGTGGGAGGTCGGGGGCCGAGCGATGCGCATTTCTCTCGTACACGTACGCGTGTGTGTGCAAGGCGTTGGCTCTAACTGAACCCGAGCGAGGCGTTGGGCACTAACTGAACCCCAGTGATTGCACTGCAGGCTACGCGTTACTGAACCCGAGCGATTGATCGATGGCTGTTAACTGAACCCGCTCGAGCAATTCCTTCGCTACTGCTGCTAACTGAAGCCGATCGATGCTGCCTCTGGATGAATAGTGAGCATTGCAAGGGGGTTGGATGAACAGTGAGCGGTGGGGGTGGATGAACAGGACCCCGATCGATCGAGCCGGTTGGGGCTGGATGAACATGACCCTGTGGAGGGCTGGATGAACAGTAGACGGTGGAGGGCTGGATGAACAGTAGCCCGTGGAGGGGTGGTTGAACAGGAGCCTGTGGAGAGGGGTGGTTGAACGGGAGCCGGTGCAGTATCGCGCGGTGGAGGCTGGATGAACAAGAGCCCGTGGATGAACAGTCGTAGGTGGAGGCTGGAGGAGGTCAACGGTGGATGAACAGTAGCCCGTGGAGGCTGGAGGAGGTCGACGGTGGAGATGAATAGTATCCCGTGGAGTCCCGTTTTGCGGTACGCCATACCCCTCCTGATAAACAGGACCCTCGTTTCGACCATAGCGCTCCAACACAAGTCCGTTTCGTCCGTTTTGCGGTACGCCACACCCCTCCCGATCAACAGGACCCCGTTTCGACCGTAGGAGGTCCAACACAAGTCTGTTTCCTCCATTTTGCGGTATGCCAGACTCCTCCCGATGAACAGGATCCCGTTTCGAATGTGGGCAGTCGAACACAGGGCTGTTTCCTCCATTCTGTAGTATGCCAGGCCTCGTTTCCATTGCCTGTTCCGTCCAAGCCCTCCCAATGAACACGACGACGCATTCCGTTCCGACCCAGCCGGTTGGCTCCCCATGAACACGACGACGACGATGTTTCTCTGTTTCGACCCAGCCATGTACACAAGCCCTGGCCATACGTATGCGCGAGTAGGCGTTCGAGACCCCGCCCATATGTACATACGTGGCCGTATTTTCTTTCTTGCACACTGGCCACTGTACGTACGTGTACATGCTACGTATGCGCCTCTACTACGACACGTGCGCGCCTCTACTAAGACACGTGCGCGCCTATACATCGACCAGTATGTACATACACATTCGCGATCAGAATGACAACGCTACGTATGCTTCGACCAGGTGGTTCTCGACTGTCAGGCACTTCCTTGCGTGCGAAGATGTAGATGGTGGGTCCCAGCAGTTAGGGGGGCGAATCATATTTTTATTTTTTTCCCAAACGCACTTCCTTGCGTGCAAAGATGTAGCTGTTGGGTCCCAGCATTTAGGGGGGTGAATCGTTCTTTTGGACGCACTTCCTTGCATGCGAAGATGTAGCTGGTGGGTCCCAGCAGTCAGGGAGGAAACGTTTTTTTGCAAAATAAGGTGGCCCATCTAGTGGGTCCCTGCTGCCAGGTGGAGGAATAATTATTTTGCGCGTAATAAGGAGGCACTTCCTTGCGGCCGCCATGGATCCAGCTGTCATCCTCTCCACGTACAGTACTCTTCTGATGGAAGACATTCCTTGACCATGTTGACCACGCCGCGCCGAGAGCACCAGGGCGGTGGACAACGGCGAGGCCTAGGAAGGAAGGGGATGACGCGGAGCCAGGGAAGACGCGGCAGTGAATGCCCACACGTAGAGGAGTATGAGGGTTCACTCGTTCGGCTGCGGTGTGAGGCTACTAAGGGAGTCCTGGACTAGGGGGTGTCCGGATAGCCGAACTATCATCATCGGTCGGACTCGAAGACTATGAAGATACAAGATTGAAGACTTCATCCCGTGTCCGGATGGGACTTTCCTTGGCATGGAAGGCAAGCTTGGCGATACGGATATGTAGATCTGCTGCCGTTGTAACCGACTCTGTGTAACCCTAGCCCTCTCCGGTGTCTATACAAACCGGAGGATTTTAGTCCGTAGGACAGAACAACAATCATACCATAGGCTACCTTCTAGGGTTTAGCCTCCTTGATCTCGTGGTAGATCCACTCTTGTACTACCCATATCATCAATATCAATCAAGCAGGAGTAGGGTTTTACCTCCATCGAGAGGGCCCGAACCTGGGTAAAAACATCGTGTCCCTTGTCTCCTGTTACCATCCGCCTAGACACACAGTTCGGGATCCCCTACCCGAGATCCGCCGGTTTTGACACCGATATTTGTGCTTTCATTGAGAGTTCCTCTGTGTCGTCACCAATAGGCTCGATGGCTCCTTCGATCATCAACAACAACGACGCAGTCCAGGGTGAGACTTTTCTCCCTGGACAGATCTTCGTATTCTGCGGCTTTGCACTGCGGGCCAATTCACTTGGCCATCTGGAGCAGATCAAAAGCTATGCCCCTGGCCGTCAGGTCAGATTTGGAAGTCTGAACTTCACGGCTGATATCCGCGGAGACTTGATATTCGATGGATTTGAGCCACAGCCGAGCGCGCCGCACTGTCACGATGGGCATGATTTAGCTATGCTGCCGGACAGTGCCCTGGAGGCCGCACACGAGTCTGCTCCGACCCTTAATTTGGAGCCGGCTGCGCAGATCGAGGATGGGTGGCTAGACACCGCCTCGGGGGCTGCAACCTCTACGGCGATGGAGTCGAATACTTACCTTGTCCCTTGTGAAGCTCGTGACTCCGAGGTGCCAGAATCCTCGCCGGACTCCGAACTTCCCGCGCACACTCCAATCGAATCCGATTGGGCGCCGATCATGGAGTTCACCGCCGCGGACATCTTTCAACACTCACCTTTCAGCGACATCTTGAATTCGCTAAAATATCTGTCGTTATCAGGAGAGCCCTGGCCGGACTGCGGTCAGGACGGTTGGGGTGCGGACGAAGAAGAAATTCAAAGCCCACCCACCACCCACTTAGTAGCCACTGTCAACGATCTAACCGACATGCTAGACTTTGACTCCGAAGACATCGACGGTATGGACGACAATGCTGGAGACGACCAAGAACCAGCGCCTACTGGGCACTGGAAGGCCACCTCGTCATACAACATATACATGGTGGACATCCCAAAGGATGGGAATGGCGATGGAACAGCGGAGGAAGACCCCTCCAGGAAACAGCCTAAGCGTCGGCGTCAGCGGCGCCGCTCTAAATCCCGCCACAGCAAGAATGGAGATTCCGGCACCGGAGATAATAACACCCCAGATAGTGCCGAAGAGAACACCCTCCAGCAAGATTCAGCACAGGAGGACGGAGAAGCCAACCCTCACGAGAGAGCGGCAGACGAAGAGGTAGAGGACGATAATTACATGCCTCCCTCCGGAGACGAGGCAAGCCTCGACGACGACGAATTCGTCGTGCCTGAGGATCCCGTCGAACAAGAGCGTTTTAAACGCAGGCTTATGGCCACGGCAAACAGCCTCAAGAAAAAGCAACAACAACTTAGAGCTGATCAAAATCTGCTAGCCGACAGATGGACTGAAGTCCTTGCGGCCGAAGAGCATGAACTCGAACGCCCCTCCAAAAGCTACCCCAAACGCAAGATGCTCCCCCGATTAGAAGAGGAGGCATATAAACCTGCATCACCAGCGCACAATACGGCTGACCGACCACCTCGTGGCCGCGACAGAGAGGCCTCTAGGCCATCCACTAGAACCGTACCCCGGCATCGCTCGAAAAGCACAAAGCCACAGGGGAACATTCCGGACTTGCGAGATATATTGGAGGATAAGGCAAGACAATCAAGATCGATCTACGGATCGCGTGGGCACCCCATGATACGCGACGACAACCGTCGCGCCGGACACAGCAAGTCCGACCGGCCGAACACAGTAGACAAAGCTCGTTTGAGCTACGTCGTGATATAGCCCAATACAGAGGCGCCGCACACCCACTATGCTTCACGGATGAAGTAATGGATCATCAAATCCCCGAAGGGTTTAAACCCGTGAATATTGAATCCTATGATGGCACAACAGACCCCGCGGTTTGGATCGAAGACTATCTCCTTCATATCCACATGGCCCGCGGCGATGATCTGCACGCCATCAAATACCTCCCACTCAAGCTTAAAGGACCAGCTCGGCAGTGGCTTAATAGCTTGCCGGCAGAATCAATTGGGTGTTGGGAGAACCTGGAAGCCGCATTCCTTGATAACTTCCAGGGCACGTATGTGCGACCACCAGACGCTGACGACCTAAGCCATATAATTCAGCAGCCAGACGAATCGGCCAGACAATTCTGGACACGGTTCCTAACTAAGAAAAATCAAATCGTCGACTGACCGGATGCGGAGGCCCTCTTGGCCTTCAAACATAACATCCGCGACGAGTGGCTTGCCCGGCACCTGGGACAGGAAAAGCCGAAATCCATGGTAGCCCTCACATCACTCATGACCCGCTTCTGCGTGGGAGAGGACAGCTAGCTAGCCCGCAGTAACAACCTCAACAAAAATTCTGGCAGTCCGGATACCAAGGACCGCAACGGCAGGTCGCGTCGCAACAAGCACAAACGCCGCATTAACGGCGACAATACTGAAGATACGGCAGTCAATGCCGGATTCAGAGGCTCCAAATCCGGTCAGCGGAAAAAGCCATTCAAAAGAACTACTCCGGGTCCGTCCAATTTGGACCAAATACTCGACCGCTCATGCCAGATACACGGCACCCCCGAAAAGCCAGCTAATCACACCAACAAGGACTGTTGGGTATTCAAGCAGGCAGGCAAGCTAATTGCTGAAAACAGTGACAAGGGGCTGCATAGCGATGACAAGGAAGAGACCCGACCGCCGAACAATAGAGGACAGAAGGGTTTCCCCCCACAAGTGTGGACGGTGAACATGATATACGCAACCCACATACCCAAGAGGGAGCGGAAGCATGCACTCAGGGACGTATACGCGATGGAGCCAGTCGCCCCGAAGTTTAACCCATGGTCCTCCTGCCATCCGCCATGGCGGATTCGCCGCACTAGTTTTAGACCCAATCATCGATGGATTTCACCTCACCAGAGTCCTGATGGACGGCGGCAGTAGCCTGAACCTGCTTTATCAGGATACAGTGTGCAAGATGGGCATAGACCCCTCAAGGATTAAACCCACAAAGACGACCTTCAAAGGTGTCATACCAGGTGTAGAGGCCAATTGTACAGGCTCAGTTACACTAGAAGTGGTCTTCGGATCCCCGGATAACTTCCGAAGCGAGGAGTTAATCCTCGACATAGTTCCGTTCCGCAGCGGCTATCATGCTCTGCTCGGACGGACCGCGTTTGCAAAGTTCAACGCGGTGCCGCACTATGCATACCTCAAGCTCAAGATGCCATGCCCTCGAGGAGTCATCACGGTCAATGGAAACACTGAACACTCTCTCCGAACGGAGGAACATACAGCGGCTCTCACGGCAGAAGTACAGTGCAGCCTCTTAAGGCAATTCTCGAGTCCGGCCGTTAAGCGACCGGACACGGCTAAACGCGCCCGGAGTAACCTACAACAAGACCACCTGGCACGTTCCGAGCACGCGTAGCAATGCGGCCCCAACCCCAGCCCTTGCAAAATTTCAAGACTGGTCCTTCGTGTACATCATTACGCTCTAGAGATACCATGGGCATAGGGGTAGGGGCACGACCACGACAAGCCCAGAATGCAGCTTAACCACACCAGGGGGTCTCAAGTGTGTCATTCTTTTTTGTTCTTACCCATAGGACTCCGTTCACCAGAGGCCCTCTCCGGCAGTAGACCTGCCAAACTCACGATACAACAGCCAGGGAAGGAGAAAGGCTACGACGAGTATCCAGGTGGTCTCCATTACGAGCATTAAATCTGTTTTATACACCATTCCGCAGCCTACCCCTGGCGAGGGACATGTTTAATAGTCCCATCCCTTGCTTACCGCACTATTTGTATCGTTCTGCATTCATGGCAGTATTCTTGAATAAACAATGCATCGCTTTTTTGCCTATAATTGCATTCCTTTCTTATACATATGTTCATTTATGACATGTTGCATCCGTACACTTTGGTACGGCTAAATACACCAGGGGCTTAAGTTCCCCACATTATGGTGTGATAATTCTGAACACTTTCACAAGTGCGGCACCCCAAACTTATAGCATTATATGCATCGGCTCCGAATCATGTCTTGGGTCAATAGTTGGGTTTGCCCGGCTCCCATGTTTTGGTACCTTCCATTCCGTTATATCGGCCAAGGTAGCGCAGGGAGAACCACTGCAATTGCGCCCCAGTTGAGCTGGGCGAGCGCCTCAGTGGAGAAAGCTAAAACTGACCGTCATGATGAGGTGCGAGCCGGTCGCTGTTCGAGAGGTTTTTTCGAGTCCCTAAAGACTTATGCCTCTTAGAGCGAGGAACCGGCTTTGTCCGGCCCAAGCGTGGATAGCGCCCCGAATTCGGCCTTCCGAACACTAGGGGCTTCGCCGAAATTTAAAATTATAGAATTCTATGGCTAAGTGAGAGTGTTCAAGCATTATAAGTCCGGTTTCCTCGTTCGTTGTGTTGAGCGCCTCCCTAGATGGACCCAAAAATGGGAACAAGAGTGCTCAAATTTATCCCGAACATCCCAGCACTCGTGGCATGGGGGCTGAAGCCGACGACTTGCCATCTCTTAGATTTGATAAACGGCCGCACAGAAGGTAATATTTTAAATTAACAAGCGTTGCTTAGCGCACATGAACAAAGTTTTCAGCGCACGGGATAACAAAATGCGAGTCTACTCAAATATTACATCTTTGGAGCACTCACCCGCAATCATGCGGGCACCCTTCAGGACACCCTTATAATACATCTTGGGTGTGCGATACTCCTTGCCCGGCGGTGGCGCGTCCGTCACAAGCTTCTCAGCCTCCATCCTGCCCCAGTGCACTTTAGCACGGGCAAGGGCCCGACGGGCACCTTCAATGCAGGCGGAGTGCTTGACGACTTCAACCCAGGGACATGCATCCACCAGCCGCCGCACCAGGCTGAAGCAGCTCCCAGGCATGGCCTCTTTGGGCCATAGCCGAACTACAAGGCCCTTCATGGCCTGTTCGGCCACCTTGTGGAGCTCGACCAGCTGCTTCAGCTGGTCGCTAAGGGGCACCGGATGTCCGGCCTCAGCATACTGAGACCAGAATACCTTCTCCGTTGAGCTCCCCTCCTCGGCTCTGTAGAAAGCGGCAGCATCGGACACGCTGCGGGGCAGATCTGCGAACGCTCCTGGAGAGCTCCGAATTCGGGTAAGTAACAGGTAATTCAATTTAACATGCTTGCTCTGCATGAAGAATGCCATACCCGCTGCTATTTTCTTCAAATCCTCGATTTCCTAGGGGGCCTTGTGGGCATCGGCCTTAGCGGCTTTGGCACTCTCAAGAGCCGACGCAAGCTCGGACTCTCGAGTCTTCGAGTCACGCTCCAAACCCTCGTGCTTTTCCACGAGAGCCTGGAGCTCTTGTTGTACCTCCGCCACCCGCACCTCCTGCTTCTCTCGCTCGGCTCGTTCTGCGACCGCATTGCGTTCGGCCGCGGACACCGCCTCCTTCAGGGTTGCCACCTCGTTCGTGGCCCCTGGAGTACCCACGTTATCCTTGTTATTTCTCTTGCAACCAAATCCTTTTCTGTAAGGTACAACTTTAATACGGTGTTACTCACCTTCCTTGTCCTCGAGCTGCTTCTTGGCATGGCCGAGCTTGCTCTCGGACCGCTCGAGGCTCTGCTTCAAGGTATTGACCTCCGCAGTCAGTGCGGCAGAGGTCAGCAGCGCAGCCTGCATTCGCAAGGTTTTTTAAGACTCCTGCGTATATCTTTTTAGATCCTTAGTCCGGCTTTTGTTTCTGAACATCGAACTGAGCATCAGGGGCTACTGTCTATGCAGTATTATATTACATATCTTAAAATTCTTACCTCAAAGCCTGTTAGAAGGCTGCTGCAGGCCTCGGTCAGCCTGCTCTTGGCGAGCTGAACCTTCTGAATCGCCGCACTCATGACAGTGCGGTGTTCTTCTTTGATGGAAGTGCCGTTGAGCGCCTCCAGCAAGTTATCCGACGCCTCCGGTTGGACGGAGGCCGCCGGTGTCACAGTCTTGCCCTTCTTATGAAGGGGCCGCCCACCGGACTCCGGAACCACTGCAGGTTCCGGTGCGGAGTCCGGTGCAAAGTCCGGGAGGTTGTCCTACGGCACCTCCGGGGCCTCCTCCTCCTGGTGGGTCCCTTCCGGGGATCCCACCTCGGCGTCGTCAGCATCACGGGGGGTGGAGGCGGTCGGAAGAGAATCCATATCCGACGTGCCCAAGGACCCGCTCGGCGAAGCGGGAAGATCGTCCTTGGGCGAACTACAGGGTTGTATGCGGCATTAGAAAGACACCATGCAACAAAAAGAAAAATTATAAATCATCTAGGAGTCCGGGTACTTACGATCTCGCCAGGGGCTTGGCCCTTGAGCGCCACTCCTCGTCGCCGTCGCCGACGCCGGCGGAACAGTCCAGGGGAAGGGTCCTTCCCTTCTTGGACCCTTCGGCCTCCCTCGTTGGGGAAGCCTTCCTCTTCTTCTCTCACCCTGCTGGGGGAGAGGCCTCTTTCTTCTCCTCCTCCTCCTCGAGGGAGGAGTCCGCCTCGGAGTCATCGGACGATGAGTCCGATACCACCTGACGCCGGGAACTCCTTCGGGTTCCCGTGGCCTTCTTCTTGGCCTTCTTCTCCGGCACTACGTAAAGTGCCGGGACTAGCAGCCATGTCAAACGGGCATCCGCTAGGTCCTCTGGAAGGGGAGCCGGACAGTTAACTTGTCCGGACGTCGCCTGCCAGGCCTGTTAAAGGTATTGGGAGTTTAGATCCCGCATAAATTCAAAACATGAAAAGCAAGTGTCCCATAAAGGATAACATGGCTTACCTCGCCAGCCGGACACTGCGAGCTGAATCTGCGATCTTCGGTAGCGGATGCGGGAGCTTCGGCACCCTTGAACAGCATCCTCCAGGCATCTTCGTACGTAGTGTCAAAGAGCCCGCTCAAGGTCCGGTGCTGTGCTGGATCAAACTCCCACAAATTGAAATCCCGTTTTTGGCAGGGGAGAATCCGGCGGACGAGCATGACCTGGATCGCGTTGACAAGCTTGAGCTTCTTGTTCATCAGGGTTTGGAGATAGGACTGGAGTCCGGTCAGCTCTTCCGAACTACCCCATAGCAGGCCCTTCTCTTTCCAGGAGGTGAGCCGCATGGGGATGCTAGATCTAAATTCGGGGGCCGCTGCCCATTCAGGGTCACGCGGCTCGGTGATGTAGAATCACCCCGATTGCCATCCTTTGATGGTTTCCACGAAGGCGCCCTCGAGCCAAGTGGCGTTGGGCATTTTGCCCACCATGGCGCCTCCGCACTCCGCTTGGCTGCCCTTCACAATCTTCGGCTTGACGTTGAAGGTCTTGAGCCACAAGCCGAAGTGGGGCTGGATGCACAGGAAGGCCTCGCACACGACGATAAACACCGAGATATTGAAGATGAAATTCGGGGCCAGATCATGGAAATCCAGGCCTTAGTAGAACATGAGCCCCCGGACAAAAGGGTGGAGTGGGAAGCCCAGTCCATGGAGGAAATGGGGAAGGAATACCACCCTCTCATGGGGCCCGGGGGTGGGGATGAGCTGCCCCTCGTCAGGGAGCCGGTGCGCGATGTCGCTGGACAGATATTCGGCGCCGCGCAGCTTCTTGATGTGCCCCTCCGTAACGGAGGAGGCCATCCACTTGCCTCCCGCTCCGGACATGGCTAGAGAAGGTCGAGGTGAGATGTGCGGACTTGGGCGCTGGAGCTCGAGTGCGCGGAGATGGATAAGCAAAGGAGGAAGAAGGCGTAGGTAAAAAAGGTGGATCCTTATCCCCTTATATATGGGCGGACGAAACTATGCGTCCCCCCGGCCTGGTAAAACTCGCTTGTCTCCCAAGCGCCACAATGAATGGCGCGGTTGGGTTACCCACGTCCGTATTGATGGGAATCCCGGAATAAGGGGAACACGATCTCTGCTTCGACAAGACGTGCCAAGGAAACCGCTTCGCTAAACGCGCTGAGGTGGTACAATAAAAATGATTCGAGTAAAACCTTGGTTGTGGTGTGATGTCACGCCACAGAATACGTCAGCAGATTGAACTTGTGTAAACATTATTCACTCTACGGTGGTATGTGGAATTTATTTTGCAGAGTCGGACACTATCATGGTGTTCACAATCTTCTATGAATTATTCGGAGGAGGAACCCGCCTTGCAATTCCGAAGACAATATGCGCGCCGGACTCGTCGTCATTGAAGCCTGGTTCGGGGGCTACTGAGGGAGTCCTGGACTAGGGGGTGTCCGGATAGCCGAACTATCATCATCGGCCGGACTACAAGACTATGAAGATACAAGATTGAAGACTTCGTCCCGTGTCCGGATGGGACTTTCCTTGGCGTGGAAGGCAAGCTTGGCAATACGGATATGTAGATCTCCTGCCGTTGTAACCGACTCTATGTAACCCTAGCCCTCTCTGGTGTCTATATAAACCGGAGGATTTTAGTCCGTAGGACAGAACAACAATCATACCATAGGCTAGCTTCTAGGGTTTAGCCTCCTTGATCTCGTGGTAGATCCACTCTTGTACTACCCATATCATCAATATCAATCAAGCAGGAGTAGGGTTTTACCTCCATCGAGAGGGCCCGAACCTGGGTAAAAACATTGTGTCCCTTGTCTCCTGTTACCATCCGCCTAGACGCACAGTTCGGGACCCCCTACCCGAGATCCGCCGGTTTTGACACCGACATCTACCGTAGCCACAGAATAACAGGGGGTGTGGGTGAGTAGAGGGATGGCCTGGCCAGCGGCGGGAGTAGTAGGGGGCGGTGAGGCCTCTACGGCATCACAGCCGGCCACGGGAGGCAGGAGCACGCGGCACGACCGGCGCTGCTTTGGGCGGTTGGAGCAAGAAGACCAGAGGTTGAAGAAGCACTACAGCCGTTGGATGGACATCGTACGGCCAATGGAGCTAGAATCGTTCATATTGACTAAGTTGACAAAGCCCTCCGTCCCCGTCAACTTAGTGGGCCCACAAGTCAGCCTCCCTCCAAGGTGTGTTCCAGCTAGCAGGGGGAGTATTCACTTTTTTCTGCTTAATAAGGAGGCACTTCCGGTGGGTCCGAGCTGACAGTGGGGGGAACGATTTTTCGCGAAATACGGTGGCCCATCATGTGGGTCCCAACAGTCAGGGGGAAAACGTTTTTTCGCAAAATACGGTGGCTCGTCCAGTGGGTCCCTGCTGTCAAGTGGAGGAATCATTATTTTCCGCGTAATAAGAAGGCACTTCCTTGCTGCGGCCGTGGACCCAGCTGTCAGCCTCTCCGATGGAAGTCGTTCCTTGACCACGTTGACCACGCCACGTTCCGTTGCATGCATGCGTCCATGGGCGTGGTGCGTCCCCATTGTCAGCCTATCACGTACAGTCATCTTCCGATGACTCTTGGTTGTTGACCACGTTGACCACACCATGCCGAGCGCACCAAGGCCGATGGATGACAGCGAGGCCCCAGACTAGAACGACCCGGAGATGGGGAAGACAGGGCAGTGGAGTCACAGATGGAGAGGAGTGGGAAACTTGACTAGTTCAGGTGCGCGGCAGCACAGCCGCGGTGCCGCCCACAGGAGACAGGAGCAAGAACAGATTGAAGAAGGAGCACGGCTATTGGATTAACATCCAACGGTCCAGCCGCTAGAATCATTTGTTGATTAAGTAGACAAAGCCCTGCGTACACGTCTGCTTAGTAGGCCCACAAGTCAGCCACAAAATCTGACAGGTCCCAGCTGTCAACGGGATGAATAATTTTTTCGCAAAACAAGGAGGCACTTCCTTCCGTGCAAAGATACAACCGGTGCGTCCCAGCTGTCAAGTGGAGGAAACATTTTTTCAGCTTAATAAGGAGGAACTTTCCATGTGTGCGACCATGGACCTCATGGGTCCCAGCCGTCAGGCTCTCCACGTACAGTCCTCTTCTGATGACTCTTGTTTGTTGACCACGCCGCATGAGCGCAGCGAGGCGGTGGACGACGGCGAGGCCCCGGACGGGAGCGACTCGGAGATGGGAAGACGTGACAGTGGAGTCGCAGATTGAGAGGAGGAGAAGGGTTATAACTGGTTCTGTTGCGGCGTGGGACTGTAGTCGATGGAGAATAACAAGAGATGTCGAGGGGTCGAGGGATAGCCTGGCCGACGATGGGGTAGCGCTTCGCAGCGATGCGTGCTAAGCAGAGCCGCTAGTCGTCGGAGGCCAGACTAGGCGGTCCCAGCGATGCTGGAGGAAGAAGACGAGAGATTGAAGCTGCATGTCGGCCGTTGGATATAAATCCAATGGTTGTGGATGTCACAATCATTTGTTGACCAAGGTTACAATGTCCTGCGTAGGCTTCGACCTATTGGCCCACATGTCAGCCTGCAAAAATGTGGCATATATTTAACCCATGTTTTCTAGAATGTACAGTCCATTTGCTGGGCTAGGTGAACAAATAATTTCGCGTCAATCAGGTCCATTATATTTTCTAAGAAATCCCAGCCCATTTGCACTTCCTTGAAATACACGAATTAGCTGGGCTCGTTATATATATAATGTTATGTTAGAAGGAGCAATTAATATCAAATAATAAACCGGAGAGGCACATTATATATATATAATTAACAAATTAGCGAGTTATTGCTCAAAATAAAAATGAGCGCGTTATTATTAAATTGGTCCTTAAAATCTTTGCAAGCTTTTGTACACAATCACTAAGATTTTCCTTGCCTGTGAGTCAAAAACAACCAGGATTTTCCGTGCCAACTTCTGTTAAACATTTACTTTTATAAGTTAATAACACATGGTATATATAAGTCTCTATAAAATATACGATAATAGTAATAATATAAATATATATAATGTGGTTAGAAGGGAAAACATAAATTGGACACACCATTATTATTCTTATATATAGATAAATAGAACAGAGACATGTGTTTTATTAAAAAAAATACATTGGGCTGCCGATCTTTAAGAAAAAGCCCATAGGCCGGTATGGACCTCAAAAAATAAGTTGAAACCACTGTCTTCATATGTCATGGGCTACGCAAAATACAAAACCTAGGCCTAGCTGATACTTGTTCGCCCTCTGGAAAAAAATGATACCAGATCCCCGAGCGAACTGGATTAAAGAGGGGGCCGGTGGCACGACTGAAGAAGCACATCAGGAGAGATTTTGTTTTCTTCAGTGGATGGCTCTCGATAGTGTTTTTTACTTGCCTCTGCACCATACAACTTGTATTTTTAGCCTCCCAGTCCGTCGTGGTGGACCAGCAGCCCATTTGCTGGGCGGGCCAACCTACAGAAACCAGCACTCGATTTTTCATCAAGCCCCAAAAACAACGCAGTACTATGTTTGTTTTGAGGCTGGAAACATTACGGCAGGGGTTGAGCGGGGGAGAGGGGAGGACAGAGTAATAAAAAGATTAAAAAGAGCTGATGCGTCGTTGCTACCCTAACAAAGCAGGTGCAATTCTTCTCGGGAAGAAGGTGTGCCGTTGACACCCACACATCACATACCCCACAGTAGGCATACTAACAAGTTCACACACAAATACAACAGAAAAGGTAAACATTCGTATCAAACTCAGGTTCGCAGGACACGTTCATATTCATAGCCAACATTCACTATCAACAACTCAAAAGATTCATATATACACAAGCTCAGCATATCTATGCATCCAAATGATTGATAGATCACACGACAATATTCATACATAATTCACAAAAAGATTCAGATATACACATGTTCAGTATGTTTATGCATAAGATCACAGCCAATATGATCCATGGACGAACTTTAATTACCTAGGGTACAAACTGGTAAAGGGTGTTCAGTCGGAGGTACTTCTTGCTAAAATTAGTTGTTGTACGAGTAAACTTTCGAGTACAAGAGGCAGCACAGACAATCTGAACTTTGCTTGTAGGTTTATCCTCTAATAGTGGCCTCGTGTCGAGCGAGGTTTGAGCAACTTGGCCACTACTTTCATCCAACTAATTTACTGGCTCACCTTGGTCTTATAGCTTGCCAAAATTCTACATTGCAGACAAGAAAGGAGGCGGTTGAGAAAATGAACCACCCAAATTTTTTGTGCAGCTCAACTGAAATGGAGCATCCCTGGCGTGCGGAATGATTAAGTGCCAGATGAATATATGCGTCAACCAACTTGTCTGGAATCTTTAGACTCCATGCCATACAGCTCGCTACCATATCTGTCGATAACCAAAAGGAACAAGTTGGGACCAAAGACTGGACTGTGTTCTTCTGGGCTATGCGCCAAGCAATATTTTTGGCGTTCACTCTCCTAATACTTGGAAGTTTGACAACTGGTTGACGCTGGTTGATACTTGAATGAATATAGGCACTTCTTGTCAACATCGATGCTTGTTTGAGTGAACTTTGGAGTACATGGCAGCAGCATAAGTATCTGTCCATCTGATCATTTTGTGTAGTTCTACTGAAATCACCCAATGCAATGATTTGCCTACGAGTTCAGGCTCCAAGTTACTCCTTTATAAAATTGGCAAACAGTAGCACAATACCAAATTACCAATACATGACAAGCACAATAATCAGGATAAAGACCAGTACCAACCTGTGTGAGGTAGCATATCAATTACTATTTCCTTTGACTGGAAGCCGAGATAAGCAAAGCGACTGGCAGCAAAGGAAGAAAGCAAGCCGAGATTAGTGACTGACAGGAAAGGACGGAAGTTGTCGAGGCAATGAAGCACGCAATGTTTTTGTGCAGTTCCACCAAAATCGAGCATCCCTATTGGCACATATATTGAGAGAGTGAGATTACTGTAATAGTGGGACTAGTTGATGAAACATACACTAACAAATAGAAGCACCCTCATTATCTTAATGGGTAAAGTTAGCAACATAGTAGTCTTGCTTAAAGAGAGGTATTAGTTTATTTAATCAATGCCAATTAGCTCAACACTCAAAGCATTGACATTTATCATAGGTTGCAAAACTTTAACGTGCAAAGATAAAGGAGTTTCTCATGACAGTAGCACGATACAAATAGAGATGACAACAAACTAATATGGATGAAGGCCTTAGACCCGTACCAACCTGAGAAAAAAAGCTTATTCATGTAGTCCCATAAGAGATGATAAAGCACTCACTGGAATCACTCAATATTATATATTTTTGTGCACTTCAAATGTATGGTTAAAATCACTCTTTTTTACCAGTGCTGAGATTGTATCGAAAGATTGTCAAGAACTTCCAGCAGAGTTAAAGCACTGGCTGGGATACAGTTAATTATATTATCTTGTGTAGTTCCACTAAAATATATGATTGGCAGAACATGATCCCAGTTTGCACAAGTAGGAACAAGGTGAAACCTTCATTAGCTTAGTGAGAAAGGATAGGAAGACATTAGCATATTACTCAAACAGTAGCATCAAATTCATGATGGACAATACGCAAAACATTGCCTCATTGAACCAATGGCAATAAATTGACATGCAAAACAATAGCACTATTATTCACCTCCATAGACAAACATACACATGTACATGATTCAGCATAGGGTCCTACTAAAGATTTGTTTAACTCCGACAGGAAAATTAGGCAGCAATAAATTAGTGGTACTTAAGTACTCCTAATTAATTAAGTGAGACAGCAGAAGTGGAAGGGCTCTCTGGAGGATCATCTCACATGTAAGGTAGTCATTGCCGGAGCCCTTGAATGGCCTCGACTGAGGCATCTAGCTGCAGCAAGATTGCCTTGGCACTGTTTATTCTTCTTCCTCCTCCTCTTCATGCTCTGTTTCTCTTTCTCCTCGCTAGTTGGTGAAACCAAGTACATGATTGGCCTTCTATTTCAGAATTGGTTTTGTTAGTGAGGGGGTACAAGTGTACTAGTAAAAAATAGCATTATTTTCTCATGGCAGTCGAAAAATAGAGATGAACACATGAATTAAATATCATTCTTACCTAAAGGAAGGTTATGGCGCCAATATGGATGATGAGGATTGGAACACAGATCTCCCTTTGTGCAGTTCCATCGAAATAAACCAACTGTTCCATTCTGACATTCCAGTTAAACAGCACAAAAGTCACTTCTTTTAAGAAGAGTTTTGTGCAGTGCACCAAAAGGTCACAACAGCAACCATGTGAATTGGATATCCCTATTTGCACAAAAAGGTACAGAGGAAATAGTCAGAGTCTCAAACAATTACATGCAAAAACATTTGGCTAAACTTGTCATGGCTTCATTTTTACCAGGGACATTAGATTAAGAACAGCTAAATACTTGGTATAAGGGCATGGGACAGTGGGTGCACCAGTAGTCCAGCACCATGTACGTAAACAGGGGCATAAAGTGGTGATTCATAGTTTGTTGCCCCGATAAACAAACATCCAAGAAACATATCTGGGTTGGTCCCATTTTTGTTCACTCTAGCCACCTACTCCTATGTGTGGATAGCAAATCTAGTCCTAGTCACACCACTGTGTACAACGTTACCCCTATATTTCCCTTTTTGACCAAGAGACCGGTTGGATCACAAGTCTGTACTACTTTCACCACCTTTCCTTCCTGTTTGGACCAAGTCCGATGTACATACTAAATTCCCCCACCCCCACTTTATTTCTAGTTTGAACCAAGTAGTACAAGATTCGACTCCATGAAGTAGCTTTACCTCTAACAATAGAAAAAAATAGGTGACGTTGGACCATCCGATCGGGAGGGGCTGAGAGGTAGAAAATGATGCACATGTAGCGATGTAGCGAGCTGGGGAAGTAGAGCTAAGGTGGTTTCAAACGAAGATATACTTGAAGGTCTTCGGGGTGTGTATAGGTGGGCGGCGGGAGGCCGGATCCACCCACAGGCAACGACGAAGGGATCGGAGGACCTCCCGCGCCGGCGCTCGGGCAGAGATAACGGTGCGGCCGGCAGTGGGTCTCCTCCCTTGCTATCGACGACGGCCTAAACATTGCCCCTCCTGCCCTTCACCGATGGAGGGGGATACGTCCGGATCTGTAACCAGCGGTGTGGATAGAAAGACAGTGTTTTTTGAAGGGAGAAAGACAGTGTTACCACCCCTATCTTGTTTAGATCTGGAGAGGATGAGAGTGTGTGAATAGAGAAACCCTAGCAAGCAAGCGCGGAGGCTCTGGCCTATATATACGTAGTGGGGTAGTTTTCCTTTTTCACTCCATCAAAACAATCGTTTAAAATTGTGTACTACATGCCAGGTCGCATTTTTTAGTTGTTGATTGTTTTTTGAGATAGCTACCCACTTGTTCCAAGTGGTGTTACGGTGTGCCAGGTCGCACTTTGTATCGTTCAAGTCTGGTACTACAAGTCCCTCCATTAAATTGACAACCACCCCCTCGTAAAAATTGTGAACAAAGCCCACGGCTAAAATTAGCAGAAACGTGGGTTTCCCCAACATACATCATTATTTATATTTTCTGCTACCTCCGTTCCTAAATATAAGTCTTTTCTATTAGCCACACCTAAGACAAGAATTTTTTTATTAGCAGTGAACCCCACATGTCATAGACACAAAAATTGTGGCAAGATTCCCTTAGGCAAGCCAAAGTGTGTCTAACAATTTGAGCAACTCAAGTTAGGCAAGTGTGGCAAGTGTGGGAAAAATAATGTGGCAATATAAGACAAACATAGTCACAATCCAAACAGCCCCGTAATTGTTTGTGACATGCATGAAAATTTGGTTAGTTAAATTTATAGTCAGAATTTGGCAAGGTGCATCAAATCAACACATGCAATTATCAAAAGGAAAGTCACGGCATGCATGCATGCATTGTACTCCCTCCGTTTCCAAATATAAGTCTTTTTAGAGATTGCAACAAGTGACTACATACGAAGCAGAAAATGTGTACATACATCCGTATGTTGTAGTCCATTTGAAATGTGTAAAAAGTCTTAGGCCCTTCCCAGTGCTCCATGTTGGACAGGTGCTAAGCATGCCACATAAGCTAAAAAGTGACATGGCACAACAATTAAAGAGGAGAGAGAGCACTTTGGTGACCCCGGGAAGAACCAATGCCAAGCGCGCGAACTTAGGCAAACTACATAAATAAAAGAAGCTGACCAATGCATGAGAGAGTTTAGATGCTAAATCATTTAATAAAGTGGGCTTAGCAACAACAAGTTAAGCACCTGCGCATTGGGGAATTGAGTTGCTAAGGTATTTAATGCACTTAGCACCTCATCTAAGCACCTTTGCATTGGAAGAGGTCTTATATCGAGTGCAGTACTTTGATGTGTCGTGTCAACTCGTACAAGACCGAGAAGTTTGATTACTACAACGCCCTCTCCCTCGCGGACTGAGCTCCGATGCCTTAACTGCACCTGCCTTTGGCTGTATGACAGGAGGGCCAACCACCTATTGGGCCCACCTGTCATAGACGCAAAGGCAGGAGCAGTAAGTAGAAGCTTTCGCTACACGCTATCCCTCCCGCACGAGGTGGACGGACATGCAGCAGTGGATTCGATACTGTAGAAGTAGGAGTAACATCATTGTTCATCTTCTCGAAGAGGCGAAGAGCCAAGCGCAACCCGAACGTGGCAGTTGTGAACGCTCGCGTGGTGCGGTGCCTTGGAGCACGCATAGTAGTAGCCAGGCTCTTGCATGAGACAAAATTGCTATTTGAGCCCACTATTGTAATACTAGTACTTGCTACTCCCTCTGTCTAGGTGAGTAAGAATTTGTAGCTAAGCTTCCCTCATTGAATTGTTTAACAATTAAACTCCATCATCCATTTGTTGATACTTATTTTGCATAGGTCCACGCGCTTAGCACCATTTCCTCCAATGTTTATTTGCTAATTAATAGCATTGCATGCAATGAACTAGCCACTGCATGTCGTGTTTGGTACTCCCTCCGTCTAGGTGAGTAAGTCATCTTAGGTTGTGCACCATGACCAAGGAGGAGGGGGGAAACGAGAGACCTTAATGTTTATTTGCTAATTAATTGCGTTGCATGCAATGAACTAACCACTGCATGTCGTGCTTGGTAGTCTCAAGTCATTAAAAGCATGCACACCCCTCGTCTCTTATTGGTTGTTATCTAAAAAACAAGAGACGAGATAGAAGTTAATGCACTGGGCCTAAGTGTTTTGGGACTATTTGGTTTTCGTAAGATGACTTACACACCTAGACGGAGGGAGTAGTATAGCCCTGTAAACCGGAAAGGAGTACTCCCTCCGTCTAGGTGTGTAAGTCATCTTACGAAAACCAAATAATCCCAAAACACTTAGGCGCGGTACATTAACTTCTACCTCGTATCTTGTTTCTTCACATATCAACCAATAAGAGACAAGGTGTGTGCATGCTTTTAATGACTTGGGACTACCAAACACGACATGCAGTGGTTAGTTCATTGCATGCAATGCTATTCATTAGCAAATAAACATTAAGGTCTCTCATTTTCCCCTCCTCCTTGGTCACGGTGCACATCCTAAGATGACTTACTCACCTAGACGGAGGGAGTATTTGCCTTTCTAGAGATTTCAACAAGTGACTAGACTACACCGCATGCAGTACTCCCTCCCTTCCGGTTTATAGGGCTCAAATCTCCAATCTCATGAACCAAGGCATTTTTCGATTGGAGGAATGTATCTCGTACTTTACAAAACTACCCTAATTAAACTCATGCATTAATTACATAGTTCTCTCGTTTTCCTCTCTGCCTTGGTTGCGGTGGACAATATTGAGAACTCCTATATGACTAGCCGCTCTATCTACATGCGGGACATCAAAGCATCCGGGCCCGCGTGCCATCCACCAAATCACAGTGAGGTGCTACAGTCGAGACTCACCTGTCACCCCGGTGTGGCCGTCATGACCTGTCATATCACAAAACCCACACCTTTACTAGCAGTGGTAAGGTGGCCTCCAAGTTGGACTGGATGAAGCAACCATCATTTCACTAGAACGCTCGCTGAAGCCCTTTCTTCCCTTTCTTGAAGAAAACCTCACTCCAGGCTACTCATTTCTGCCATTTTTCTTCTGTACCAACAAAGGAAATGTGGGAGAATCTGTTATGCTGCTATATTTTCATTCCAAGAATCTTATTTTTGTGAAGCACCGACCGATTCTCATATCCTATTCTTTTCCCGTTTTCATTGCGATTGTGGTTTCCTTTCAACTGCTTCTTGTTTGTCAGTTCATTGATGGATCCTGGAGCACTAGGCAAAGAGTTGCCGGCGGACAACCCACTGGAGACAGCGATCTCCAGGAAGCGAGCACCGACCAACGAGTTGACCATGTTGGCGGGCCAACCCATGGAGACGAAGAACTCCAAGAAACAAGCACTGGCCAAAGAGTTGACGATGTTGGCGGAAGAACTCCTCAATGAAAGTTGGAAGAACAGCAAGGGCCCCACCGTGCCTACCCTAGAAACTCTGGTGGCCACCTATGCGAGGCTCAAGGCCAAGTTTGAGGAGATAGTCGCCGTTGAGAAGCAGTATTCCCCTGGCAAGGTGATGACCCCCATCAAGGACGAAGAGATGGCCCCCGGAGGGATGAGATCCCCCGGTGAGTTGCACTAGGTAAAAAATAATGGCTTATTACCATAGTTGTGGTTTTTGATTATTTGCAATGTGCTTGCTAATATGTTAGGGTTGTGCAGGTGTCGGTGGCCATCCTTGATGATTCCGATGTCGTGGCCCATCCTGTGGACAACGCCCCAGAGATTGTTTTTGATGTCGTGGTCCGTCCTGTTGGCATTCCCCCGGAGATCGATTCTGATGCCGCTATCCATCCTGTGGACATCGCCCCAAAGATCAATTCCGATGTCATGGTCAGTCTTGTGGACATCGCCCCAGAGATCGATTCCCATGCCGTTGTCCGTGTTGTGGTCATTGCCCGAGAGATCTATGACAAGAAATAGTTGCTCACGCTAATCCTTCAGGGTAGTTTGCATTGCCCTGTGTTTAATTACCAGAACGATGTGTGTTATCAAACCATCTTAGGGCTAGTGCACTATCTTGTGTGGACGGTACTTGCTACTTTTGTTTGATAGTGAATCATGTGAACCCTCTCCAAGTTATGGAAACAAATGTATCCTCACAAGCTTTTGATGTAATATATGGCATGCTTAGATGTAAGTTTGAACTGTTTATCATATCAGCAGGGCTTGTTTGATGATTCTTGGTGTTAGTAGGCTAGCTATTGTGTGAGCTATAGTACCTGCAAAACACTCACCGAAGAGAAATGTTGGGGCTGATGAGCTCGTGGTACACTTATACTTATCCGTTGTCGATCGACCAATAGCCCTAGCTCCTAAAATTGTAGGCTTAGCGATTGATCAGACAATAGTCGACACGGATACATTCAGGCCTCATTTGGTTCATAGGGTAGGAAAATCGTAGCAAAAGTACAGAGACCTACAACACAAAATCATAGCAGTGCAGAGACGTACTCCCTCCGTTCCAAAATAGATGACCTAGGCGGGCTAGTTTGGCCTAGTGGGTTTCAATGATATGACGTGGTACAGTGCCGTCCAGTCTTTGCGTGTGGTAGCAGTATTGCGGGTACAATAAGTTTTCTTGAAGAAGCGGAATTCAATGAAGTCATGATGGTTCCTTCGTCCGAACAACTTACAGTGGGAAAGGTTTGGCTTGCGATACGACCGGGGTAGACCAGGATAATTTTGTGCATGGCAGGTGGACCAGGATGGTCGACGTCCCACATGTCGGCGAATGAAAGTATTCTTTCCGATATAGAGGACGAGCAACGAGTATTCATTGTTTATTTTTTATGAAAGCTATTGTCTCCACTGATACGACGGAGGAGTGTGAAACACGGCAGCCTAGTGAACTTGGCATGTGCACCACTCCCTCCTTCCTCATGTAATGCTACCATACTGTTGACTATAAGGTTGGCTATAAGGTTACAACTTTTTCTCACTTTCTCTCTATCTATTTCCTCTCAAATGTTTTTTACCTTTCTTTTTTTAGACACAATTGTTTTTTATGCCTTTTTTAAGAATTATTTTTTATACCTAGGAGCACGTGTAGAGACGGGCTCTTGCAGAGCCCACTCCTTGACTTTGTCAATGCCTCTCTCTCCTCCACATAAGCGGGCTTATAGCCCAGTTTTTTAGTACTTTCTATGCATGCATGCAGTGGGAAGGTGGCGTCTTGAGGGGCCAGGGCGGTTAGAGCAGGCTCCGTAAGCGGTCCGGACTCCAGCATGGCCCACCTCACATTATCACCATATATTTCTTGGTGTCTGTGCGCGGCGGCCGGGCAATCTCTTCTCCCTCCCCTGTTTCTCTCTTCTCAGCCGATGCCCGCCGAGCGATTAGATTTTGGCTATCGACGGTTTATTCAATTACAGTCCCACATGTCAGTGAAATTGCAAGACAACATGTGTCCCCTCTGGTGAGCAGCGTGCGAGCCGGACTGTCTGGGGTGCGATGCGTACAAGTCATAAGTGTGTCGCCTTTTCCTTTAGAACTTGTGAAGCGTAACATTTTCGCGTGATCGATCGATAGAAATCCAGAACAACATGACGAGGGCAGTGCTTTCCCACTCGTTAGGCCGGCTAGTTTGAGTGATATGACGTGCCGTCCACTTGCTCCATTTTTATGTAAGCAAGAGTTTACACTCTTACGCGGGAGGAGTGTGAAACACCGCGGATCTGATTTTGATCGAGGGATAACTGTTCCCTACCAAATAATGGAGCACTGTTAGCGATTATAGCATGATAGTTAGGGCATCTCCAGCACTGGCCCACAAATTTACACCGGCATCTGTTCGAAGACACTGATGGATGCCATCCGATGCTGCCCGCATACCTTTCGACAACTATATGAACTAACCAGACGAAATTCATGCAAACAAAGCAAATTTCAAATTAACCGGAAGAAATTCATTACATTTCAAAAACTTTTCCTACAAGCTGGATGAAATTCATTACGTATTTCGCACAAACCATACTAAAACCTTCTATAAACCAAATCTAAACAATCACCGGCGCCCGACAACCATGTCCGGCCATGAACCCGAGAAAGCCCGCCATTGCCTTTGCCTCCTCCTCATCCGCCTCGATAACCTCCTCCTCCGGAGCACAAGGTTCTTAAGATTTCCGCCTCCACGTCGCCGTCAAGCGGCTAATCGACCGCCGATGTTTACCCCACCAAGCTTGGCATTGACTGAGTGGAGTAGCGGTGGCCTTCCTGGGACGAGAGTGGTGGCGACCTACCATGTACTACTCTTCCTCGCTGCCGGCTGCGCCCGCGCACGCGCGCCGGCTTCGTGGTCATGGCGGCGGAGGGCGGCCGAGGGGATGCCGGCGATCCCCTTCATTTGCTCCTGCGACAGTACGTCGAAGAGAGCTTTGGAGCGCGCCCGGAGTGGAGCCGATGACGTCCCTCGTCTGCTCCTGCGACAGTACGTCCAAGAGAGCCTTGGAGCGCTAGGAGGCCATGGTTGGAGTGGTGCCGACAGAAGGAAGGGACTGAAGGAGAATAAGTGTGGGTCTTTGGCTATGGCTGGGAGCTGGGGCTCAAGTTAATATAGCGAGCGAATGGCAATGAGCCGCGGCAGACGGATGGACAACTGGCACCAGAGTAGGTTCGTTGGGCGTGAATGCGGACGCTGCTTCAGTGACTTAACTGCAGATGTGTTGGGTTACTGACATGTGGGCCCAACGGGCATCTGGCCCGCCTGTCAGTGACACACCAATTGCACCTGCAGTTAAGTCCGGTGAATGCGGCATTGACGTTTTGGAGAGACGGTGACCGTTTTAGGCGGGAAGAGCGGGCTAGCGATGGAAGGGGTTTTGGTAGGCCAGGGCGGTTAGATGCTGGCGTGGTGGTAAAGTGTGAACTCATGGATGACGAGGCTTTGAAGCATATGTGGCACGTATTGACAACCGCTCTTGTCGCCAGCTAGCCTTCGACGACCACCATATACACCACACAACCATGCATAATTTACGAATAATGGATGAATCGATCAGACACACACTCGTGTGCAGTGGCACTAAGATCGGTTGCTCACGATAGTACATACTCCGTACCATACTACCATAGTACCCACTCTAGCTAGGCTGGTTTATAGATTGTCGTTGTGATGGACGATATACATGAGCAAGGACCTCCGAGTATGACCGTTGGTGTTGAGCCAGGTGTATACATGCTCAGCGTTCGCGTAGGCCTCCATCAAACGTCTAAACAATAATGTCAGGCACCGCCGGGGCACGCAGGTGATGGGCTCACTGTTTGCGTTGTGCCATGAGCATGACTTTGATTTAAAGGGTGACGTGCAAGCATTAGCATGCTTTGACAGCATGAGCATGAGTGTCTGACGCGAAGTATTTCATTTTCATTTGGCTGACGAGGGTGCGTTGCAGCGACGAGTGAGGGAGTCTGGGATTAAGGGGTCCTCGGATAGCCTTTGAGTGGAAGGCAAGCTTGGCAATTCAGATATGTAGATCTCCTTCTTTGTAACCGACTCTGTGTAACCCTATCCCCCTCCGGTGTCTATATAAACCGGAGGGTTTAGTCCATAGGACGACAACAATCATAATCATAGGCTAGCTTCTAGGGTTTAGCCTCTACGATCTTGTGGTAGATCAACTCTTGTAATACTCATATCATCAAGATCAATCAAGAAGGAAGTAGGGTATTACCTCCATCGAGAGGGCCCAAACCTGGGTAAACATCATGTCCCCCGCCTCCTGTTACCATTAGCCTTAGACGCACAGTTCGGGACCCCCTACCCGAGATCTGCCGGTTTTGACACCGACATTGGTGCTTTCATTGAGAGTTCCACTGTGTCGTCGCGATAAGGCTTGATGGCTCCTTCAATCATCTTCAACAACGTGGTCTAGGGGGAGGTTTTCCTTCCCAAACAAATCTTTGTATTCGGTGGCTTCGTATTGCGGGCCAACTCGCTTGGCCACCTAGAGCAGATCGATAGCTACGCCCCCGGCCATCAGGTCAGGTTTGGAAGCTTGAACTATACCACCGATATACGCGGAGACTTGATCTTTGACGGATTCGAGCCCATGTCAGGTATGCCGAACAGTCGTGACGAGCATGACTTAGATCTACCATCAGACAGTGTTCGGGAGATCGCACCTGCGGCGGCCCCGGGAATCAATCCGAAGCAGATCGCGCCTTCCGATGACGGGTGGATGGACCCCTCCATGGAGGCCGCATACTTATCGGCGTTGGAGCCGAACACTGATCCCACCTCCTGTGAGGGTGGTGTCATCGGACCCTCAGACTCGTCTCTGGCTATAGGATCCGAACCGCGTACGTCCGTGCCTATCGAATCTGATTGGGAACCAGTCATGGACTTCACCTTCGCGGGTATTTTTCAGCACTCGCCCTTGGGTGATGTGCTAAATTCATTAAGGTCTCTTTCCTTGTCGGGAGATTCTTGGCCGAACTATGTCCGGCTCGAGTGGGAAGCGGACGACGAAGAAATTCATTTCACACCCACCACCCACTTAGTAGCCATTGTTGATGACTTAACTGACATGCTTGACTTCAACTCCGAAGACATCGACGGTATGGACGACGATGCAGGAGAAGAACGGGAACCACCGCCTATAGGGCGCTGGGCAGCCACCTCATCATATGATATTTATATATATGGTGGACACCACCAAAAAAGCAATGGCGATGAGGCAATGAAAGATAACCCCTTGGAGAAGCAATCTTGGCACCGGCATCACAAGCGCCGCTCCAAGCCCCGCCATAGCAAAAATAGTGATACCGGCACAAGAGATGATAACAATACGGATGGTGCCGAAGACGAAAACAATCCTGCCCAGCCAAGCTTCGAGCAGGCCGAGGAAGAGAATGGGCAAGCTAGCCCTAAGGAACAGGCTATAGATGGAGAATTAGAGGATGATAATTACATGCCTCTCTCCGAAGATGAAGTGAGCCTTGGCGATGAAGCATTCATTGTGCCTGAGGATCCCTTCGAGAAGGAGTGCTTCAAGCGCCGGCTTATAGCCACGGCAAAAAGCCTGAAGAAAAAGCAGCAACAGCTTCAAGCTGATCAAGATCTGCTAACTGATAGATGGACCGAGGTCCTGGCTGCCGAGGAATACGGACTCGAGCGCCCCACCAAAAGTTACCCAAAGTGCAGGTTGCTACCTCAACTCGAGGAGGAGGCGTTAAATCCCACACTACCAGCGCATGATGTGGCTGACCGGCCACCCCGTGGCCGAGACAAAGTGGCGTACCAGCCCGAAGTCCAGACCGCACCCCGTCATCAATCAAACAATAATACTAAGGACCAGGGCTACACGAAGGACCTGCGAGATGTATTGGAAAACAAAGCAGGATAGTCAAGATCGATCTACGGATCACGGGGGCGAGCCACAACGCGTGACAATGACCGTCACACCGGACACACTAAACAAAAGTTCGCCCCAGCCGAATACAATAGACCAGCTTCATTTGAACTGTGTTGGGGTGTAGCCCGGCATAGAGGCGCCGCACACCCCCTATGCTTCACTGATGAAGTAATGGATCATGAATTCCCAGAAGGGTTTAAACCTGTGAACATTGAATCATATGATGGCACTACAGACCCCGCGGTATGGATAGAAGATTTCTTCCTCCATATTCACATGGCCTACAGAGATGATCTACACGCCATCAAGTACCTCCCACTAAAACTCAAATTACCGGCTCGGCATTGGCTGAATAGCTTGCCGGCAAACTCCATCGGGAGTTGGGAAAACCTGGCAAACACATTCCTTGACAACTTCCAGGGCACTTATGTGCGACCACCGGATGCTGATGACCTAAGTCACATAACCCAATAGCCCGGAGAGTCAGCCAGGAAATTTTGGACCCGGTTCCTAACTAAAAAGAACCAAATTGTCGACTGTCCGGATGCCGAAGCCCTAGCGGCCTTTAAGCATAACATCCGCGACGAGTGGCTTGCCCGACATCTCGGCCAAGAAAAGCCAAAGTCCATGGCAGCCCTCACAACACTCTTGACCCGCTTTTGTGCGGGCGAGGATAGCTGGTTGGCACATAGCAACAACACATCAAGCAATCCTGGCACATCAAAAGCCAGGGATAGCAACGACAAACCACGGTGCATGTCGGTGTCAAAACCGGCGGATCTCGGGTAGGGGGTCCCGAACTGTGCGTCTAGGCGGATGGTAACAGGAGACGAGGGACAGGATGTTTTTACCCAGGTTCGGGCCCTCTCGATGGAGGTAAAACCCTACTCCTGCTTGATTAATATTGATGATATGGGTAGTACAAGGGTAGATCTACCACGAGATCAGAGAGGCTAAATGTCACGCCCAATATGCGACCCTATCCAAAAGGATCTCGAAGGTCCCACCAAGGATAGACCCGCATATTGAAATGCTTTTGCAAGGTGGATATCATTACATCAACATTACATAATAGATGGGGATACATACATAAGGCATACAATGCCACATGAATACAACATCACAATACATAAGAGCATCATCCGACTACGCAGGAAACACAAACGGAAACTCAAACGACATCCACCCTGCTAGCCCAGGCTGCCGACCTGGAACCTATCCCCTAATCGAAGAAGCAGAAGAAGAACTCAACGCAAGCAAGCATTGCTCTCGCGTCATGATCATCACATAACCTGTACCTACAACTGTTGTTGTAGTAACCTGTGAGCCACGAAGACTCAGCAATCCCATTACCATGGGTATCAAGACTAGCAAAGCTTAAAGGGAATGGAAAGGATAAGTGGAGAGGCTGCAGCAGCGACTAAGCATGATATGGTGGCTAACATACGCAAATAAGAGCGAGAAGAGAGCAAGCGGAACGGTCGTGAAGCTAGTAATGATCAAGAAGTGATCCGAAACTCCTACTTACGTCAAACATAACCCAGAAACCATGTTCACTTCCCGGACTCCACCGAAAAGAGACCATCACGGCTACACACGCGGTTGATGCGTTTTAATTCGGATCTGGTGTCAAGTTATCTACAACCGGACATTAACAAATTCCCATCTGCCTATAACCGCAGGCACGGCTTTCGAAAGATTATACCCTGCAGGGGTGTCCCAACTTAGCCCATGACAAGCTCTCGCGATCAACGAAGGAATAGACCTTCTCCCAGGAAGACCCGATCAGACTCGGAATCCCGGTTTACAAGACATTTCGACAATGGTAAAACAAGACCAGCAAAGCCACCCGGATGTGCCGACAAATCCCGATAGGAGCTGCACATATCTCGTTCTCAGGGCACACCGGATTGTCCAAACTTCCGGTAGGCCAGCCCAGAGTTGCCCCTGGTGGCCACCGGCGGTTGACAGGTTGGACCAACACTCACAACGAGCACTGGCCCGGGGGGGATAATATAAAGATGACCCTCGAGAGCGCGACTCCCAAGGGAAAAAGGGCTAGGTGAGGCAAATGTAAAACCAAGGTTGGGCCTTGCTGGAGGAGTTTTATTCAAAGCGAACTGTCAAGGGGGTCCCATAAATCACCCGACCGCGTAAGGAACGCAAAATCCGGGAACATAACACCGGTATGACGGAAACTAGGGCGGCAAGAGTGGAACAAAACACTAGGCAAAAGGCCGAGTTTTCCACCCTTTACCAAGTATATAGATGCATTAATAATATAAGAGATATTGTGATATCCCAACCAAAATCCTGTCCACCATGGAGCAATCTTCAACTTCACCTGCAACTAGCAATGTTATAAGAGGGCTGAGCAAAGCGGTAACATAGCCAAACAGTGGTTTGCATAGGAAAGGTGTCAAAGGTTAGAGGTTCATGGCAATATGGAAGGCTTGATAAACAGGTGATTGGTAGCGCAGCATAGCGATAGAATGAAGCAACTAGCATAGCAATGATAGTAGTGAGATCCAGGGTAGCGGTCATCTTGCCTGAAATCCCGCAAGGGAGAAGAACGAGTCCATGAAGAAGATGAACGGATGAAGCCGAACCAAGCGTAGACGAACGAATCCTCACGATCGCAACGAAACAGGAACTATCGAAAAGAAGCACACAACATAGTAAACACACCACACATGAACATGACATGATGCACAACAAGCATGATGCATGACAAAGCTACATGAAGCTACTCATGGCAAGAGATGATGCAAAACAAGAGCAACACATCAAGGCAAATTTAAATGAGGCCGGGAACAACATATAACAATTCTGGTAAGTCCTCATATGCATATTTCGAAATTGGTCCAGATCTTAATAAACCTTATGTTCAAGTTGTTAAATAGCAAGTTAAGAGCAACAAGATGATCTACACGAGATTCTAGTCAAGTTACATATAAAGTTCATTTAGTTCGGAGCTACGGCCTAGAAGATATGAGCAAAACAAGTTAAACATGGCATTGATGAAAAATGCACCCAAACATCAAGCAAACACCTCAAAACAAGGATGCAACATGATAATATGAAACTACATGCAATTCTAAGCAAGTTACATATAGAGCACACTCAAAACGGAGCAACGGTTCAACACACACACATGAAACAACTTATAACAACAATCTGTCCAAAACAGCAACTAGGCATATTGCAAGCATCAAAACAATAAGCTACAGCACCCCAACATGATAACAAAAGGCATGGACATGATTTACAGGTAAAGCATTACAAAACATGAACACTGAGTTATCTCCGGAAATCACTAGAACATGCTCAAACACACATGGTAAGATTGCAAGTAATAACAATTTCAGACTTTGCAGAAAATAACATCACGATGCAATGTTTAGAGCTATCAAACAACATGTTACAGGAACTTATCATGGCAAACAAAGGCATTGCATGAATCTACTAAATTCATAGATCAAAAGTCCTTTACTGACCATAATCCAAAAAGGATCAGAAAATATGATGGCACCCATGTAAACATGGCAAGTTATATTACAGATTTAAACATGGCAGAAACAGAATTATGAAGGCATGTAGATGAGCTTGTGCAACTCACTACAGAGCAAAACATGGCATGGCAAGGCAAGCAACAGTAAGAAGACATATTTGTGAAGCTAAGCATGGCAATAGCAAGTTCATAGGATGCATGGAACACTAGCAAAACACATGGGAACAAGTGAACTTAATGTTAACAGGCTGACAGCAACATTATGAAGCAACTTTGGAGCAAGATATGAACAATCTACAGCAAGCTATAAATGCAACCAGGGGCATGGATGGATAGAGGATGACATTTAGATCAAAACATGTTTAGTGAGCATCTCCAGATTATGCATAGAATGATTAGTAGCAACATGTTTATATAGCATCACAAAATAACAGATTCAGCCTAGCAAAACAACAACATCAAGTACACTACTTAACAAGCTTGATTCACTCACCACAAGTCATTGCATGACAAGATAAGCATAGCATCATCAAGAAGGCATGTTTTTGGAACAAACCAAGTCAAGAACAAGTCCATAGCATGCAAGGATCAACTACAACAAGCTTGGCCAAATTGAATAACATGTAAACAATCTGCCAGGAAACATTTTGAAGCAAAAGTAGAGCACGAAAATGACATGCTAGACTACTCCATAATTGCAACCAAGTGCATGAATGGATAGAAAATAACCACATGTTCAAAACACCCTTACTGAAGTATCTCAAAATATGCATGGATCTCTCTGTAGCATCAAGTTTACATGGCATGAAGATAACAGCAGAACAGGGACTAAAATCAGCAATATCATGATGCCTAGTTTGCATGCTTGTGCTAGTCACCATATTGATCACAAAAATACATGGTAAGCACCTCTGTAAAGAAGACATGGCATAGTTTAAAACACATGTAGACATCAACCTCGTAGAATGCACACATCAATCATGGCAAAAATGACAAAAGAGCTCGTTCTGTTAACAGGCAGCAGAAAACATCATGAAGCCCTCTTACAACGATGATTGAGGCATCAAGATGAGCTCAAATGAATATGATGCAATGGAATGAAATTATGTACTCATTGAGCCAAACAATTTTACTTATTACACGCACGAAATGGAGCTATGGATGCAGAGATACGGCAGGTCAAACATCGCATGAAAACATGACAGGAAAAGGACTTAGCAGATTTTTATCACCTCGAGGGGAAAAGTCAACGCGGCGAGGTGGCGGCGGATCTCGCCGGAGACGAGCAGCGCGGCGGTCGGAGGAGCACCAACGAGGGGCTCCGGCGACGGGGCGACGGGGAGGCGGCCAGATGAGGCCGGATCCGGCGGCGGCGATGAGGAGACGGCGCGGGGCACGGAGGAGGGCGCGGAGGCGGCGGCTCCCGGCGGCGGGGCAGGGCGCGACCGGCGGCGCGGTCGCCGGGCGGCGGCGGAGGCGGGCGGCCGCGGGGTGCCAGCACTGGAGGCGCGCGACGGCGCGGCGGCGGGGTTCGGCGAGCGCGGGGATCGGGCGCCCGCGGGGCGGCGGCGGCGGCGTCCCGGGCCGGGGAGGGCCCGCGATGGGCCGCGGCGGGCTTCGGCGGCGGTGGGCGCGGGGGCGCCACGTGGCGCGATGCCAGTGGCTGCGGGGGCGGCGGCGATTTCATCCGGTGGCGGCGGACGTGTCCGGCGAGCGCGGGGACGATTTTTAGGGTTTCATCTGCGAATTTTCGGGGGAGGTGCATATATTTATAGGTAGAGGGAGCTAGGAGAGTCCAAATGAGGAGCGGTTTTCAGCCACGCGATCGTGATCGAACGATCGAGAGCATGGAGGGGAGTTAGATGGGTTTTGGGCCACTTTCGAGGGGCGTTGGGCTGCAAGACGAAAGGGGCTTTACGGTTACTCGGTTAACCGTTGGAGTACCAAACGGCCTCCAAATGTCACGAAACTTGGCAGGCGGTCTACCGGTGCTATACCAAGGCTACTTGGCAAGACTCGGTCCATTCCGAGAACGTTTAACACCCGCTCACAACGAGAGACGAAAGGGGAACGCCGAAGGGCATAGGAGCGCCGGATTGCAAAACGGACAATGGGGAAACTGCTCGGATGCATGAGACGAACACGTATGCAAAATGAAATGCACATGATGACATGATAAGATGCAACACGCAAGCAAATGACATGGCAACAGCGACAAATAACTGGCAAACACCTAGTGCAACGAATCCGGGGCGTTACACTAAACCCTAGAAGCTAGCCTATGGTATGATTGTTGTTCGTCCTACAGACTAAAACCCTCCGGTTTATATAGACACCGGAGAGGGTTAGGGTTACACAGAGTCGGTTACAATGGTAGGAGATCTACATATCCGTATTGCCAAGCTTGCCTTCCACGCCAAGGAAAGTCCCATCAGGACACGGGACGAAGTCTTCAATCTTGTATCTTCATACTCTTGGAGTGCGGCCAAAGATGATAGTTCGGCTATCCGGACACCCCCTAGTCCAGGACTCCCTCAGTAGCCCCTGAACCAGGCTTCAATGACGACAAGTCCGGCGCGCATATTGTCTTCGGCATTGCAAGGCGGGTTCCTCCTCCGAATACTTCATAGAAGATTTTGAACACAAGGATAGTGTCTGGCTCTGCAAAACAAGTTCCACATACCACCGTAGAGAGAATAATCTTTACACAGATCTGCTGACGTATCCCGTGGCGTGACATCACACCACGTCCAGGCCTTTAGTCGAATCGTTTTTTTACTGTCCCACCTCCACGCGTTTAGCGAGGCGGTTTCCTTGGCACGTCTTATCAAAGCGGAGATCGTGCCCCCTTATTCCGGCGCTCCTATCGTGGGTAAGCCAACCGTGCCCGTTGGCATGCCCCCACTATCGAAGGCGAGTCCCAAACGACCACGGGGAGGGATCTTGGTATTCAACCTCTTTAACGAGACCAAGGCCTGCTCCTTTCTTTTAATCTCAATCGAATCCGCCCCTCGCCTCGAGTTCCAACACCCAAGGCTCCAGATTCAGGCGCTTCGGACCTTCGATGATGTCCGGCTCCGACCTGCAAGGCCGGTGGATGCCTTCTTCCGTCACGGAAGAAGACGTGCTAAAGCTGAGAGACGCCAGGTATCTAACCGGCGAAATTTCGCATAGGCTGCCTGCCCAAGGGCAGGTTATTCCTACTCCCGAGCCTGGTGAGAGCGTGGTGTTCGTGTCTCACTTCCTTCGGGGTTTAGGCTTCCCGACGGACCCCTTCGTGAGGGGGCTCATGTTTTATTATGGGCTGGAATTCCACGACTTGGATCCGGAGTCCATCCTCCACATCTCATCGTTCATTGTCGTATGCGAAGCCTTCCTCCGCACTACCCCTCACTTCGGATTGTGGCTCAAGACCTTCAAAGTGGAGCCGAAGATGATCAAGAGGCAACAGACAGAGTGCAGAGGGGCTGTTATAAGAAAAAACGCTGACGCTCCCTGGCCCAAGGGCTCTTCTCAAGAGGTGCTCGGTTTGTGGCAACGGGAGTGGTTTTACATCACCGCTCCCAAGGACACCAAATGGGTGGCGCCACCTGCCTTTCGCCCGGGTCCTCCACAGCGGATGGCATCATGGGTCAACAAAGGGCTCGACTGGGGGCCATCCAACGACGTTCCTCTGCTGCAGGGCCGTATTCAAGACCTCCAAGAGAGAGAGATCAATCTGGTCGTAGTGGCGCTGGTTATGCCGATTCGGCGCCTTCTGCCCTGCAAACGTCGCCCCCTCCGCATGTGGGAATTTAATCCGGAGGGACCACAAGCTCTCCAACACTTCATGGGCGCGACACCCGTGGAGATGTATAAATTGTTCTTTGGATCACAAGAGATGTGTGCGGACTTGACCGAGGACGCAGGTCTGAGCTGCAATCGCTCAGATACTCAAGTAAGTAGCCCTGTGCCCGGACACGCCATCCGTACATTTATCATAAACTTGCCCTTTAAAGAGTTGTCCCTTGAACAGGAGTGGATAGCGAAAGCAAAACTAATAAGGTGTCCGGCCCCCCTCCCTGAGACCACGTCGGATCCTGTGTTAACCAAGATGCTGGAGGCTGCGCCTTTGGAAGAGGGCAAAGGGGGGAACAAGGAAGCTACTGCCTCCGCGAAGGAGGCTTTCAAGGAAGGGGGGATCGAGAATCCCTCCCTCCAGGGGGAGAAGAGGACCGCTTCCGGAGGCCAAGGCCTCAAAGCAGGGGAAGAAATCTTCACCAGAGGGTCCTGCGCCAGGAGAAGCCCCGGCCGCACTATTTCCCCAAGGGAATCAGCCCTCCAGCAAGATGTAAGTAGAAAGGGGAGTTTTGTAATAAGGGACATCCCTGTTTTTATTTCTGACGATAACCGAAGTTTTACCTTGTAGTTCGGATCTCAGCCCTTCTCAGCAGAGCTCATCTTCGAGGGATCTTCGTCCGGAGATGATGGAGAGCAAAACGCCTCCATCTGCCGCACCGTCATGCGGGGCGGACGACTCTGAGGTGTCGTCGCGGAGGGTTTCCCCGAGTCTGGCGGGGCCGGGAGGTCCGGCACCAACTGGTGTATGGTCGGAGGAGCTGAAGGATCTGCTCGGGCGAGCGTCTATCTCAGAAGATCACCGTGCATTAATGGGTACGGTGATTGAAAGGATTTCATCCGCTGAGAGCAGATTGCATGAAGCCGTCAGAAGTTTACTGACCGGGTTTGAGGTACGTGAAAATGATATACCTTCTGTCAGTTTTGCATATAGAATGCGCCCTGTATAGATAGTAGCCCCTGAGACTCGGTACGTTGTCGAGAGTGACAGCGCGCCGAGGATCATAATCTCAGTTGTAAGATGTCGCCAGTCCTTTATAGGTGGCGGAGCATCCGGTGGCTAACCGGACTGATTAATTTGCCGAACTAAAGCTGCAACTTGACGTGGCGGATGCGGACATCGTGCTTGTCAATAAGCGGCTTGACGAGTCACAAGGTATGCAACTTCTCCGCGGACACCTGGTAAGGGAGCTCGACGCCCATGCCTTACAACATGTATGCTTTATGCAGATGGTGCCGCTGCTATGGAGAACCTTCGGGTGGAGCTAGCCCGAGTCAAGGAGCAAGCCAGAAAAAGTGATGTGACTGCCTTGAGGGCGGCCGAAGAGCTAAAAGCCGAACAGGCTGCTCACTGCCGAAGCAGGGAGGAAATGGCCGAGATGGCCGGGAAGTTGATGAATGCTACCGACTGCTACGAGTTTCTTGAAAAAGAACGTCGAGCGGAGCAAGAGGACCTGAAGAAGGCCACCACCGAAGCCAAGGATGCTCGCTCTGTGATGAGAGCTATAAAGGAGGAGCTACGTCAAGCCGGGGATATTGCGGCTGGAAAGCCCTTTCTGCTGCGGAGGAAGTTCACGGATCCGAAGTATGCTTAGTTGGGCCAGCTGTGGGGTGCGGAGGATGCTTATCTGGATTTGGCGGCGAGTGCCGCAGACGTGGTCGCACACTTCCTTAGGCCAAAAGGATCACGGAATGGAAGAGCTTTTTTGGTCGTAGTTCCATAGTCCAGAGCATCCGCTTCCATTGACCGATCGTTTGGCCGAATGGGCTGAGCTGAATAGGTTGTCCGGACTTGCCATGAAGGATGTCGTGACTCATTTGTGGCCGAAAAGGCCTGAGCCGAAGAGTTATTTTGGCTTGGTGCAGCAGTTCCTTGGTGTGGTGCTGCATATCGATGCAATGAAGCGGTCGGCATGCATAGGGGGTGCGCAGATGGCTCTTGCCCATGTCAAAACATACTGGGCAGAGATGAAGGCCACCGACGTTGCATCCCGGGATTCGGACAGAAGCCGAGTACCTGCCGAGCACTATTTTGAGGAAGTCATGCAGGGCGCTCGTTTAATAGAGACGCAGTGCTCGAAGGATATTATGTTCTAATGACATGTATGATTTGTGAAACGATGTTTCAATATAATATACAGGCATTTTATACTTGTGCGTTCAAGTATTGAGCTACCTCATGTGCGGCCGTTAATGTATATGTGTATATAACCTGAAAGATGGCAGTCTTCAGCTTCAGCCCCCACACACATAGTGCGGGGGTGTTTGCAAAAAAAAGCGCATTTTCACACTTAATCCAACGTCTTGGTCCTATGAAGGAGGTGATAGCATAGAAAACTAGGCGACCGGACTATAATGCTTTATCACTTTCAATTAGCCATAGGAGTTCGATGGTGGGGCTACTATATAGCCCCTAAGGGCACCGCGCTCTCCGAATTCGGGGCGCGCATGTGCCTGACCGGGAAATGGTCCTTCGTTAATGCGGAGGAATTCTAAACATTCCGGTGGGTCATCGAGTGGTTGACCAGTCTCACGCTATATCATGACAGTCAGTTTTCGGCTTTCTCTACTGAGGTGCTCACCAGGCCGAACCGGGGCACAATTGCAGTAGTTCTCCTGGTGCCGCGTTAGCCGATAGAGCGGAACGTAAGGCAGCAAAACACAGGAGTCGGGTAAACCCAACATTTGACCAAAGCATTATTCGGAGCTGATGCATATAGGCCTAACTCGAGACGTCGAACACTCCCTAAGGTATTCGGTCTTTATGAAAACGGGTAGAACAATGCCCTAAGCCCCTAGTGTCCAGGTACGCGCAAAAATTTCTGATGCGGCCGATGCCAAAACGCCAGCCTCCTCCTCGGTTATAGCAAGAAACCGGGGGATGTGTAACAACAAGAGACAGTAAAAAAGGTTTACGCAGGGTCTTAATCTGAAAAGAATCCTTGCAACGGGTCCCTACTGCACGTCTGCGCCTGTGTCTCCGTTGTGCCGTATCCTGGACGGGTGTAGCACGGTGTTCATCTGTAAAAGAGAAGAACTTAGTTGGGAAAAAAAGATTGTGCGAAAAATATATTTTAATATAAACAGAGTATGATTCAAAAAATGAATAAAATTGAGCTTTATTGTCTCTTGTTGTACATGCGTGGAGCCCCTTGTAAGGGGGTATGCGGCTAGTAAGCCCCTTGTTTATTTATGACGGACTCGCCTAACCGTGTCCGGGGTCTAAATGACCTGTTTAGGTGCTTTGATCAGCAAAGCCGGATTAGTGTGTGGCTGTCAAGGCAGTCTCACGTTCTTCCGTATTCGAGGAACACTCGAAGATTCCCTTTAATGAGATGATGCCGCGTGGACCGGGCATTTTAAGTGTAAGAGAGGCTTAATGCGGTACTGCGTTAAAGCGGGCGAAAGCTTCGCGTCCCAATAGTGCTTGATAGCTACTTTTAAATGGGGCGATGTGGAAGACTAACTTTTCGCGACAGAAGTTATCGGATGAGCCAACACAACTTCTAGTAGTAGAGAGCCCATACAATGGGCATATGGGCCTGGCGTCACTCCTTTAAAGGAAGTGTTGCTATGGTGAATTTTGGTTGGGTCTATCCCCATTGTGCGGATTGTGTCCCGATATAGCAGGTTTAGATCACTGACGCCGTCCATTAGGACTTGTGTAAATTGTAGTCCATCGATTATAGGATCTAATATCAAAGCAGTCCATCCTGCGTTCCGGATACATCCGGAGTAATCCTGATGGTCGAAGGTGGTTGGTTTTGACATCCAGTGTCGGGACTCCGCTGGGGTGGACCGTGCGGTGCGTATTTCAGTCGGCGCCGCTCTGTTTTTCCCTTTTGTCACTTGAAGTGAGTTTATTGTTTTGACCTCTTGTGGGAAATTCTTTTGTTTTCCGGTGCTCTGCTTGTGGGGTTCGTCATCGTCCTCACTTGGTGTGTCGATCCCCTTGTGTTCGGCGTTAAGTCGGCCGAACTGCTTGAGGACCCAACAATCTCTGTGGGTATGGTTTGCAGGCTTCCCGGGAGTACTGTGGATTTGGCATATCTTGTCCAAGATTTTGTTTAGGTTGGATAGCTCGTCGCTGTTGTCCTTAAGAGGCAGTTTTTTGTTGTTCTGCCGAGAGCTTTTGAATCCGGCGTTGACTGTCGTGCTCTTCAGACTGTTTCCCTTGGTCCGGCGTTGGTCCTTGTTGGGTCGTGGTTTCCCATTTCCATCCCTGATCTCGGATGTACTTGGGTCGCTGGTGCTGCATCTTGCCAGCCAGCTATCCTCTCCCGCGCAAAAGCGGGTCATGAGGCTTGTTAGTGCGTCCATTGTTCTTGGCTTTTCTTGGCCAAGGTGTCAGGCAAGCCATTCGTCTCGGACGTTGTGTTTGAAAGGTGCTAAGGCTTCGGCGTCCGGACAATCGACTATTTGGTTCTTTTTGGTGAGGAACCCATTCCAGAATTTGTGGGCTGACTCTCCGGGCTGTTGAGTTATGTGACTTAGATCGTCTGCATCCGGAGGGCGGACATAAGTCCCCTGAAAATTTGCCCGAAACGCATCCTCGAGCTCTTCCCAACTTCCAATGGTATTTTCCGGGAGGCTTTTGAGCCAATGCCAGGCTGGCCCTTTGAGCTTGAGGGGTAAGTATTTTATGGCATGGAGGTCATCTCCTCTAGCCATGTGTATGTGCAGGATGTAATCCTCAATCCAGACTCCAGGGTCTGTTGTTCTGTCGTATGCCTCTATGTTTACGGGCTTGAATCCCGCTGGAAATTCATGATCCAGCACCTCATCGATGAAACATAGGGGGTGTGCGGCGCCCCTGTATTTGGGTGTGCCGTGATGTTCGAATACTCGACGTGTTGCATTGCTTTCTAGAGCTTGCTTTCTTGGCCCATAGATAGACCTGACTGGGCCATCCTTTTGGTGTGGATCCTTATGCGGATCACGTGCCGGCTTGTGTGCGGCGCCGCTTGCCGCTCTATGTTTGCCATGTGGTCGTCTATCCGACCGGGCGACCTCTTTGTTCTTTGATTGTGGGGGCTCTACGGCCTCCTCGTCAAATTCGGGCAGTATTTTGCGCTTCGGGTAGCTCTTTGTTTGGCGACTATCGCCGTATTTGTCTGCGGTGTTGAGTACTTTGCTCCATCTCATTTTGAGTGCGTCTTCCGCTGTTTTGAGCTTCCGCTTCTGCTTCTTTAGACTACGTGCAGTGGCGACGAGCCTTTTGTGGAGGTTCTTCTGCTCCAACGATGTGTCCGGTGTGAGATCGTCTGGACTATTATCTTCGCCGGGGACGGATTGTTTATCCAAGTTAACCTGTTCGGATGGTTGCTCGAGGGCATGTTCGTCGTCCACCGGTTCACCCTGCTCTATGGCTAGGTCTGTATGGGTGCTGTCCTTGTCGAGGCGGGACTTTGAGCGGCGCTTACGTCGCCGTTTTGACTGCTTTTCGAGGGAATTATCGTTCACAGCATCCCGTTGTTCCTCGTTATCGCTTCCGTTAGGTGTATCCACCATATATACATCGTGAGTTGAGGTGGCCTTCCAGTGCCCTGTAGGCGCTGGTTCTTGGTCGTCTCCGGCATCATCGTCTATACCGTCGATGTCTTCGGAGTCAAAGTCGAGCATGTCGGTTAACTCATCGACAGTGGCTACAAAGTGGGTGGTGGGTGGGCGTTGAATTTCTTCGTCGTCCGTGTCCCAACCTTCCTCACCATAGTCCGGCCAGGGCTCTCCTGATAAAGAGAGAGACTTTAGTGAGTTCAGGATGTCGCCAAAGGGCGAGTGCTGAAAGATGTCCGCGGCAGTGAACTCTGTAACAGGCGCCCAACCGGATTCGACTGGCAGGGGCGCGGAAGGCTCGAAGTCCGGAGAGGAGTCCGGCACCTTGGAGTCACGAGCTTCGCAAAGGACAGGGATGGTATTCGGCTCTATCACTGTAGAGGTAGCAGCCCCCGGGGCGGTGTCCAGCCACCCGTCCTCGATCGGCCCAGTCGGCTCCGAGCTAAGGGTCGGAGCGGACACTTGTGCGGCCTCCAGGGCACTGTCCGGCAGCAGAGCTAGATCATGCCCATCGTGACAGTGCGGTGCGCTTGGCTGTGGCTCGAACCCGTCGAAGATCAAGTCTCCGCGGACATCAGCTGTATACTTCAAACTTCCAAATCTGACCTGATGGCCAGGGGCGTAGCTTTCAATCTACTCCAGATGGCCAAGTGAATTGGCCCGTAGTGCAAAGCCGCCGAATACGAAGATCTGTCCCGGGAGAAAAGTCTCACCCTGGACCGCGTCGTTGTTGATGATCGAAGGAGCCATCGGGCCTAAAGGTGACGACACAGAGGAACTCTCAAAGAAAGCACCAATGTTGGTGTCAAAACCGGCGGATCTCGGGTAGGGGGTCCCGAACTGTGCGTCTAGGCGGATGGTAACAGGAGACGAGGGACACGATGTTTTTACCCAGGTTCGGGCCCTCTCGATGGAGGTAAAACCCTACTCCTGCTTGATTAATATTGATGATATGGCTAGTACAAGAGTAGATCTACCACGAGATCAGAGAGGCTAAACCCTAGAAGCTAGCCTATGGTATGATTGTTGTTCGTCCTACGGACTAAAACCCTCCGGTTTATATAGACGCCGGAGAGGGTTAGGGTTACACAGAGTCGGTTACAATGGTACGAGATCTACATATCCGTATTGCCAAGCTTGCCTTCCACGCCAAGGAAAGTCCCATCCGGACACGGGACGAAGTCTTCAATCTTGTATCTTCATAGTCTTGGAGTCCGGCCAAAGATGATAGTTCGGCTATCCGGACACCCCCTAGTCCAGGACTCCCTCAGCGCAACAAACACAAGCGTCGTAAAAACGATGATAGTGCTGGACACGACAGTCAATGCGGGATTCAGTGGCTCCAAGTCCGGTCAGCGGCGAAAGCCATTCAATAGAAACAATTCAGGCCTGTCCAGTTTGGATTGCATACTCAACCGTCCATGCCAAATTCATGGCACCCCAGGAACACCAGACAATCATACCAACAAAGAATGTTGGGTCTTCAGAGAAGCCGGCAGGTCAGGTGCCCAAAACAAGGGGAAGGGGTCCCAAAGCGACGATGATGACGAAGAGCCCCGATCACCGAACACAGCAGGACAGAAGAAATTCCCTCCCCAGGTGAAAATGGTGAATATGATATACGCAACCCATATTCCCAAGCAGAAGTGTGAACCAAGGGACGTCTACGCAATGGAGCCAGTCGCCCCAAATCCCAATATATGGTCCTCTTGTCCGATCACTTTCGATCGCAGGGACCATCCTACCAGTATCCGTCATGGCAGTTCGACTGCATTGGTCCTCGACCCCATTACTGACGGATTCCACCTTACACGAGTCCTCATGGACGGTGGCAGCAGCCTGAAGCTACTCTATCAGGATACAGTCCGCAAAAATGGGCATCGACCACTCAAGGATCAAGCCCACAAAAACCACCTTCAAAGGTGTCATACCAGGTGCAGAGGCCTGTTGCACGGGCTCAATCATACTAAAAGTGGTCTTCGGCTCTCCGGACAGTTACCGTTCCGAAGAGTTAGTCTTCGACATCGTCCCCTTTCACAGTGACTATCAGGCATTGCTCAGACAAACCGCGTTCGCTCGGTTCAACGCGGTGCCACATTATGCCTACTGTAAACTCAAGATGTCCGGCCCGCGCGGCGTCATGACAGTTAATGGCACGGCCAAGCTCCCGGACACCACCAAAGGAGTCTGAACTACTGCGCATCAGGATAGCCCGGCTCGCCCGGAGCTTAATTAAAAACACTCCGGCAAAAAGTTAAGACAAGCCACATACCGTGGCTCAAGCGCTCGGTGGTGCAAAACCATTTCTTACATTCTCTTTGCAGGTTCACCTTTGCGTAGGCCACGACGGATGACGTGAAGACAGTTCGAGCGCGTAAGGGAATCTCTAGATATTCCCCTCTACGATCATATGACCACACACCAGATCCGCATACACCTTCCTCCCGCCTGGTCTCAGCAGGTTCCGCAGTCATATTTTTTTTATCACATTACCTGTACTCATACGCATTGACGTACTATTCAAATACAACATGTGAGTTTATATGATGCTCGTCTACTGCTATTTCTTATTAAAACTCTTTTTGTTAAAAGGCAGCTGCATATCGCGATATGCCTTAATATGCCAGGGGCTTCGTTATACCCATACTACAGCAAAAAAGTCCGAACACCTTCACGGCAGTTCGGCACCCCGAACTTATAGCATTATATGCATCAGCTCCGAATCATGTCTTGGGTCAATAGTTGGGTTTGCCCGGCTCCTATGTTTTGGTACCTTACGTTCCGCTATATCGGCTAAGGTAGCACAGGGAGAACTACTGCGATTGTGTCCCGGTTCTTCCGGACGAGCACCTCAGTAGAGATAGCCGAAAACTGACTGTCATGATGCAGCGAGAGCTGGTCAGCTGCTCGAGAGGTTGTAAAATCTTTAAAGATTTATTCCGCATAATGTCAGAACCAATGCAGCGTGCGAGGGATCGGCTTTTCTTTCGATCAGGCGCCTATAGAGCCCCTCGTGCGGTCTTCCGAACACCAGGGGCTGCGCCTACCTTCCTTTTAAAACTCATATGGGTAAGTGAGAGTGATAAAGCCCTATAGTCTGATTGCCTGGTTCGCTGTGCTGAACACCTCCTTCAAGGACCCAAAACTGGGATAAAGAGTGTTCAGGGTTATCCCGAACACCCCCGTACTTACTACATGGGGGCAGAAGCGAATGACTAGCCAACTCTCAGGATTAGTATATAAAACGGCCGCACAGGAGGAAAAACTTTCAAATGACAAGCAATAAATGATAGAAATGATCTTGTTCAAACATTACAAAGGACAAACATGACTGTATTCATGGAAAAATAATGTCCTTGGTGCATTACTCCGCCGCAAGGCGGGCTCCTTTCAAGACGCCCTCATAATACAGCTTGGGCTTGCGGTGCTCCTTTCCCTCAGGCGGTCCCTCAGTCATCAGCTTTTCCGCATCTGTCTTCCCCCAATGCACCTTTGCGCAGGCGAAGGCCATTTGCGCACCTTCTATGCAGACCGACCGCTTGATGACTTCGAGTCGAGGGCGGGCACTCACAAGCCGCTTCACGAGCCCGAAGTAACTGCTCGAAATCGGCTCGGCAGGCCACAGCCGGATAATTAAATCCTTCATGGCTAGCTCGGCCGCCTTATGCAGTTCGACCAACTGCTTCGGTTGATCGGAGAAAGGCATTGGATGATTCAGCGCCAGATACTGCATCCAGAAGAGCTTATCCAAAGTATTCCTCTCTTCAGCTCGGTAGAGTTGGGCGGCATCAGATATGCTGCGTGGCAACTCTGCAAATACCCCTAGAGAAATCAGAATTTAAACTCTCAACTTGATTTTCTCCTTTCAAATACCCGCTTTGTATAGAAAAAGCCTTACTAGCCGCAATCTTCCTCACCTCCTGGATTTCCTTCAGGGCACCTTGGGCTTCCCCCCGGGCATCACTTGTGGCTTGGCGAGCCTGGGAGAGTTCGGATTCTTTCCCTGATAAATTCTGCTCCAAGGTCTCATATTTCTTCACGGCCTCTTGAAGCTCTCGCTCAGCCTCAATAACTCAGGCCTCGTGCTTCTCTCGAAGAGCCTACTCTACGACTGCCTTCTTCTCGGCTTCAGCCACAGCCTTTTTAAGAGCCTCAATTTCGGCTGTCGCCCCTAGAGCACATTATAAAAATATTTTCACCATGCACACTTATTCATTTGTGCTAAATAAACAAGGTTTTTGTATACCTTGGTTATCCTCCAGCTGTTTCTGCACTCGGCCAAGTTCTCCTTCGGCCCGCTCCAGACTATGCCTCGGTCCGGATACTTCCACAGCATGAGAGGCGGCAGTCGCTACAGACACCTGCTTATTGAAAAGAGTGATAGATGTCATCAAGTGAGTCTCCTGCGAACATAAATTTGATCCTATGTTCGGTTCTTTCTTTCACCGAACAGTGTATCAGGGGCTGCTATCTATACCATGACACTTTTCCAAACCTCATAAAACATACCTCAAAGTCTCTTATGAGGCTGATACATGATTCATTCAGTCCACTCTCAGCGGACTATATCTTCTCAATCACCGCACCCATAAGGGCACGGTGTTCATCAATGATGGAGGCACCCTTTAGCGCTCCCAATAAAGCATTCGGCACCTCTGGTTGGACAGAGGTTGTCGGTGGAACAGACACACCTCCTCCAGCTGACGGAGGCCGCCTGCCTGACCTTGGGGCCTTATGGGTCTCCGGAATCATGTCCGACTGGGGGCCGGATTCACGATAACCCCCGCCATCGATGTCCACGGGAGCTTTCTCTCCCGTGTGTCCGGACCCTGAAGTCTGGCCTCCTGGCGCTGCCTTTGCAATCTTTTCCCCCCTCCGTGTCCTGGGTCCTTCTGGGATGAAACCTCAGTTTCATTCATATGTTTGGGGGAGGGGGCCTTCGAGGGTGTCCCACTCTCCATTGCATCCGAACCTAGCAAATCCTCTGAAAAGGATTGTTCGGCACGGGACCTCGCCGGACTGAAAAAAGTATGGCTCAGATTAAAATATCATTCCATGATCAGTCTGGACACATGAGAGTGTTCGGATTTTATACTCACGAGTTCACTAGGGCTTGGCCCTGGGATCCCACTCCGGGCTGCTATCGGCGGTGGCGGTGGACTCCTCTGGAATAGGAGTTTTTCCCCTCTTAGGCGAGTCGGCCTCCAAGGATGTGGAGGCCGTCCTTTTCTTTCTTCCCCCCATGGGGGATTCATCTCCTTCCTCCTCCTCATCCTCTTCGGAGGAAGAATGGGCATTAGTGTCTTCGGATCTTGTGTCCGAAGCACCACGGCGACGGAGGCCGCCCCTGGTCTTCTTGGCCTCCTTTTCGGCCTTCTTCTTCGGTGCCTTGTAAGGCGCCGATACCAGCATCTTCATCAGAAGTGGGCCGGCTGGTTCTTCTGGCAGCGGGGCCGGATAGTAGAACGCCCTGCCTTCTTTGCCTAGACCTAGGAAATTTGGGTGAAACACATCAAGCATTTTCCTTAGGATATGCGAATAGAACATATGAATTGTCAACGTACAATCACTTACCAAACTTGCAGGGCGGGACAGTTGGTACCCGCGGTCCTCGGCGGAGTCCGGCCACAATTTGCCGGACTTAAAAAGCACCTTCCAGATGTCCTTGTGCGAGGAGCCAAAGAGATCTAGCAAGGTCTGGTGCTTGGCCAGATCGAACTCCCGTAAATTACAAGCCCGGTGTTAACAAGGTAGAATCCGGCGAACTAACATCACCTGGACCACATTGACGAGCTTGATGTTCTTGTCTTCCATGTCTTGGACGCGCGTCTGGAGCTCCGATAGTTCGTCAGACGAAGCCCAGTTCAGGCCCTTCTTGGGCCAGGACGTAAGTCGCAGGGGGGCACCGGATCTGAACTCTGGAGCGGCGGCCCATTCCTTGCCGCGCGGCTCGGTGATGTAAAACCACTGCTGCTGCCACTCCTTGATGGAATCATTGAAAGTACCTGTTGGCCATGTAACGATGGGCATCTTGCTCACCATGGCGCCTCCGCATTCGGCATGTTCGCCACTCACTACCTTGGGCTTTACATTAAAAACCTTCAACCATAAGCCGAAGTGCGGCGGGACGCGGAGCAAGGCCTCGCACACGACGATGAATGTCGAGATGTTGAGGAAGGAATTGGGGTATAGATCATGAAAATCAATCCCATAATAATACATGATGCCGCGAACAAATGGGTGAAGAGGAAACCCTAGCCCGCGGACAAAATGAGGGAGGAATACCACCCTCTCGTGGGGTTCTAGGGTGGGGACGATTTGTCCCGCCGTCGGAAGACGGTGGCCGATTCTCTTGGCCAAATACCCCCCCCCCCCGAAGCTTTTTGTTATCCTTCTCCTGGACGGTAGAGGCCATCCACTTGCCTCCTACTCCGGATCCGGACATTTTCAGGAAACCTTTTTGGGAGGAGAAGACGAACGCCTGAGCGCTAGGGCTTGAGTGAGAAGGAATGGATGAGCAGACGAAGAAGGCGTGGGTGAAAGAGGGAGTTCCTATCCCCTTATAAAGGCAGTAGAGATCCTGTGCCTCCCCACTTGCCCGGTGAAATCGCTTATTCCCCAAACACCACAATTGATGGCGTCGTTGGGTTACCCGCACCCATATTGATGAGAATCCTGTGATAAGGGGACACGATCTCTGCTTCGACAGGACGTGCCAAGGAAACCGCCTCGCAATATGTGCAGTAGTTGGTTGAGAAAAACGGTTCAAATAATAACCGGGCCATGGCTTAATGTCACGCTATGTAAAGTTGTCGGCAGATTAGATTTATAAAATATTGTGCTCTCTATGGTGGTATGTGGAAATTTGTTTTGCAGAGTCGGACAAGATCCTTGTGTTCAAAATCTTCTATGGGGTATTCGGAGAAGGAACCCGCCTTGCAATGCTGAAGACAATCTGTGCACCGGACTTATCACCATTGAAGCCTGGTTCAGGGGCTACTGAGGGAGTCTGGGATTAAGGGGTCCTCGGACAGCCGGACTGTATACTTTGGCCGGACTGTTGGACTATGAAGATACAAGATTGAAGACTTCGTCCCGTGTCCGGATGGGACTCTCTTTGCGTGGAAGGCAAGCTTGGCAATTCGGATATGTAGATCTCCTTCTCTGTAACCGACACTGTGTAACCCTAGCCCCCTCCGATGTCTATATAAACTGGAGGGTTTAGTCTGTAGGACGATAACAATCATAATCATAGGCTAGCTTCTAGGGTTTAGCCTCTATGATCTCGTGGTAGATCAACTCTTGTAATACTCATATCATCAAGATCAATCAAGCAGGAAGTAGGGTATTACCTCCATCGAGAGGGCCCAAACCTGGGTAAACATCGTGTCCCCCGCCTCCTGTTACCATTAGCCTTAGACGCACAGTTCGGGACCCCCTACCCGAGATCCGCCGGTTTTGATACCGACAACGAGTCCGTGGTTTGATTCCCTACATACGCATAATTTTGGTTTTTACAGTATTTCTTTCTCCATTGACAGGTAGGCCTGCATAGATAGATAAAGAACACGAGCTGATGAGGTGCATGCAGACTGTTTGACTGGTCAACCAGACAAATACGAAGCTATACAATGAGCCAGTGACCGTATAATCACCATATCTCGTATACAATGATCAAAGTGAGCTATCAAGACAAGTTCGATGACCGCCAATGCATTTTACTCGATAATAAATGACCAGGATTGAAGGGGAATCTGAATTTCCTTCGTCTTCTGTCCTTGAGCTCTTGACAAACCAATGCACTATATGGTTGTCCGGCCACTCCACCCCAGAGCTCTCACCAAGCATCGTTCATGCCACTGCACCGCACACTAACCGATAAGGCAGTGATGGCATCCCGCCACGCCGAGTTCCTCGCCGCCCACGACCGCACACAAAATGGTAGGGAAGCGATGGCATCCCGCCTTGTCGAGTTCATCGCCACTCGCAACCTCACACCTATGTGGGAGGAATTTGAAGATGCCAAGTCCGAATGGGCAGTAGAGCAAGTGGCAGCCAAAGCCGCACAAAGGGAGCGGAAAAGTCAGAAAGCACTCAAGAAAAGAGAGGCCCGCCATCACAAGAAAGAAGAGGACGCATGTGCTGCTGCGGAGAGGTCGGTGGAGATCCAAGCACGGTGGGGTGTCGCCGACAAAGCCAGGAAGGAGAACAACGGCGTCTGGCCAGCATGTGAGAAGCAGTAGTACTAGTAGTTAGTGTGTGTGTCTGTGTCTGAGTACGAGCATGTACCAGTACTACTAGTTACTATTGTAGTTTTTAGAGCAAATTACCAGTACATTAGCCTAGACTAAATGGAAAAATTCCTATCCTATGCATCAAATGGCATCTCTTTCTCTATAGGAATTGAGATGCATGTCATCTCACTTCCTATGATTTTCATATTCCTATAAAATTCCTATCCTATGAACAAAAGGAGGCCTCTGTTGGAGTAACTACTTTAGCTAGCAGTACTGCTAGTATAGTAGTTTTCTTCAAGAAGCGGAATTTAACGAAGTCATGATGGTTCCTTCGTCCGAGCAACTTCAAAGTGGGAAGTGGGCCTGTGATTTGACGGCTCATTAGTCATTGTTACTGCGGCGCGACGACCGGGGTGACTCTCCCTTGGAGTTCTGCGTGCATGGCAAGTGGACCAGGATGGTCGACGTCCCACATGTTGGCGAACGGAAGTATTCTTTCTGATATCGAGGAGCAAGGAAACCGCATGGTATAGTATCACTACTGATTGGTTCTCAAAAAAATAGTATCACTGCTGATTTATAATTATTTTTTTATTTCTGATGAATGCTAGCATTTCAACTCTTACGATGAAGAGTGCCGAACACGGCACGTGCTGGATGTCCCACACGTCAGCGAAAGGAGTGGGACATGAACAGTGTGGTAGAGCCCAGCGCAAAAAAAAGCATGGTAGAGCGTCTCCACTTCTTCCACTTCTGGGTAGGAGACCACACATAGTAGTACTTAGTGGTATGAATAATACAAAGTGCGACCTAGAGAGAAAGACACGTCTAGTTGGAAGGTCTCGGGGCATACACGTAAACAAATAAAAAAGTTAATATGTGCCTCCAACTAATATAGTAGTAGTAGAGCACTTAAGCACGTACTCCATAACATCACCGTGCATTGCACGTACAACATTTAGTGGTAGTACGTAGTAAGAGACAGATGCCGCCCAAGAGTTCCCTTCTCGACCTACTTTTGGGTGTTTGGTAGAGTGTATGGAGGGTGCATGAGTCCACACTAGTTTAGCACATATACACTAGAAGCATGCATGAAGAGAGCATGCATGAAGAGGGGTGTTGAGTTGAGCATGCATGAAGAGGGAACAACTATGCTGAGACGAGAACGCAACCAAACACACCCTATATGCCACGCATGTTCATACCATTTGTGCCTTTCTACTTCACTTACTGCGCTACATTACTCAGGTTCGTATGTCCACTCCTAGGTACATGTCCGTCTCGTAGTTCCAGTCCCACGTGTTCTTCATATAGATGGAACAATCCTTGCATAACATGTGCACTTTGATGCTAGATGTCTCGCGTGTTGGCAAAAGGATGAACAAAGCTCACGTAAAAAATAGAGTGGAAGAACATAGATTCCCGACGACCGACAAGGAGCAAGGAACCTTGTGGTGGAGCGTCTACACTCATAATATTTAATATTATTCAGCGATATAAAATCAACCAATCATCTCCACAGTGGACTGGAAGAGTAAGAAACACAGCAGCCCAGTGTAGTTACACCATACTAGTACATGGCTAACCCATGCTATCACCGTATTTCTTGGCTTCCGTGCGACACCTATCTCTAGTAATCCAGCAGCCTGTATCGCTTCTCCCTCCTCGTCTCTCTCAAAGTGCGGCGGGCTGGCGTTTTTGCCGTCTATTGAGGTCGGTTAACTCACCACATGTTAGCGACATGCCAAGAGCATTCTAAAAAAAATTCCTTTCATGTTTCGTTTTCAAAAGAAAAAAATCCTTTCACGTACGAATTTGACTGTATGCTTTGAGCAACTTGCATGTCCTATACTGCTCCTGTTTGATACTCTAACTTAGCTAGAGGTTAGACTAACTCATGACTAACCCTGAACTAACTGTAGCCAAAGAGGTGTTCGGGTGACAGGGTTAGATTGACAATAAATGCACTTGATGGAGAGAGAAAAGTTATTTTTCAGTGGTCCCAATGAGAACTATCTCCAGTTAGCACCTCTTGGGTGGGATAGTTTTTTTTGGTGGGTTCGGTGCAACTTGCTCCAATTTAAACCCACATGCTTGGATAATTTAGGGCTATTTGAGCCCCAACTAGCTCAAACTAACTCTAACCCATGGATCCAAACAGGGCTTATGGCCAGTCTCGACGCGGAGCAGTCGCGTGCACCGGGAAGCGGCGCTCTCTCGGCTGTCGTGCCACTTCAAAGCCGGTGCCAGTGAGAGGTCGCCTCCGCTCTGGACGGGCATTAATGTCGCACCGACGCTCTAGGGCGACACTGACCGTTTCACGTGGGAAGCACACGCTGGCAAGGGAGTATAGGTTTTGAACCATTTCAGGTGTAGTACTGGTAGTTTGCAAAACTACTCAATTATTGCACTCAGTTTCCTAAGAAATTGTGGTAAAAAACGTTACTCCACAGCCCGCTTCCCTTCTCCTTCCTCTTCCACCGCCCGCGCACGTCCGCGGGATGCGACCGGTCAACCTTTATATAGGAGTGCTAGCACAAAAAGATGCATGCATGACCACTAAAATTTCCATATTAAAGCGCCGCTCCGGCGGGAGTATGGCGTATGTTGTTACCTTCGGCCGGGCCATGGCTACCGGGCGACGGCGACCAGAGAAAAGGCGGCAGGAGGGGAATGAATGGAGCTACTGTTTGGGTTCGCCTTCCGGCTTAAATAAATGCGCAGCATCACGTGTACCTGCAGGTGCACAAATTGTAACATACGTGCTTCTTAAGTGCGCGTCACGTAACTGGTGTGTGTGAGAGATTTTGAGAGACAGAGTGCATGTGTGCGACTCTACTCTTCGGACATGTACTCAACCTTTTGCATCGGGATATAAGTATAATGGTATTTACTTTAGCTAGTGATTTATGTGGCCATGTTAACGTGGTTGTGTAAAAAAATGTCACTTCCTGCTCGTGATTTGCTTTATATAATTACAAGCAAGATACTTGTGCATTGCACAGAACATCAATATGCATTTTTTTACAAAACACCTGTTGTGATTGACCAATGCAGGAGTAATCCCATGTGTAAAAACTAATGATATCTTGAGAATTTTATCGGAAAACTGGTATCTCGAGAATGTCATCAAAAAATGAAAGATGAGAGATAAGGTCAGGAGGAGTGGAGCGTGGTGGTGACTGGTGGTCGGAATGGGCGGACGCATGGGGATGGACGGCGCCGGCAAGCGGCAGCGGCCACCATGCTAGATTGTTCCAGAGACTTCCTTTTTTAATTGCTGAGCAATGAGGTTGTGGGAGATAAGGATTTGGAGAGAGGTGCGGGTATCTTTTGTAAAATTATCATAGTTTTCTTTCTATCCGTTAGATATAGATCAGACTGTCTGTTTTACAAGATGGCAGGCACACCATCATCACCAACTCATTTTTTATATGGGTACAGATGATAAGTTTGCTGACTACTAAAGTAAAGTGGAATTTGTCCATGTTATGCAAGTAAATTAAGGTGATTGTTTATCATACGGGTAAGGTTGGATGAAGGATGGTGGGAACAAATGCTCCGCCTAGAGCATGTGTGTGTGAGATGGAGTCTTAGTGTGTGTGTGTGTGTGTGGGTGTGGGTGTGAGAGAGAGAGAGATGGAGTCTTAGTGTGTGTGTGT
>NC_041389.1:365480322-365491288 GCF_002162155.2 Triticum dicoccoides | reverse complement strand
TGCGTGTGTGTGCGTGTGTGTGAGAGAGAGAGAGATAGAGTCTTAGTGTGTGGGGGTGGGGGGGTGGGTGTGTGTGTGTGAGAGAGAGAGAGAGATGGAGTCTTAATGTGTGTATGGGTGTGTGTGTGTGTGTGTTTGTGTGTGTGTGTTGTGGGGTCCTCGGTGGCGGATGTAATTTAAGTGTGCATGGCTTCATCATAGAGAGGTGATGTGTATGGCAGAGGCCACCAACGATGGGGTGCGAGAGAGAAAATGCTCGTAGAGAGGGAAGAGAAGGTGTGTGCGCGTGAGAGGAGTCGACATCGAGAGAACGTGTTTGTTCGAGAGACACCGAGATAGACTACTATATATCGATGGTGCATGTAGGCGGGAATTAAACAAAGGGATGGTCTTATTGGTTTCGAGGATATAGGGGAAGAGTGAGAGGGGGGTAGCTAGAAGGAGATTGTTAAGTGTGAGTGTGTGTTTTACCCATCCAGGCGGAAGTTATGTGCACACAAGAGGAGAACGATTTGATGTGGCATTAGGATTGAGGGTAATTAACCACGTATGGAGACATAGAGACCTTGTGTGAGAGGTATACATGTATACGTGGGATGTGTGTGTGTGCGTGTGCGCATGATCGAGATAAAAGAAAGAAGACATAAGTCATAAGATCAATGACATGGGAGAGACGGATCGGTATGACAATATGCATGCATGTGAGAATGCAGGGAAGAAGGCCCAACAATTGAGCATGTGTTTTTGTCTTTAAGAGATAGTGGTGTGGGCTGGAGCATGCATCTATGGCGAGCAGAGGGAGTGAGGCACAACGATTGTGCAAAAGAGATCAACCTATAATGCATATGTATGGAGAGACATATATAGTGTGGGTGATAGGAATCAAGACTCCGTGCGAGAAAGAAATGTTGACGGAGAAACTACAGATAGATACGGAGATGGAGATACTAGCTAGAGGGACATCCGCTAGTTTGAGTGTTGGAGATTACCGCCGGGTGGTTCAGAGGGTGAAGTTATATATATGTGTGTGAGGGAGAAATAAAAAGAGGGCACTTGACTACATGTAGAGAGAAACATATGTAGTGTGCATGATAGGAATCAAGAGTGAGGGCGAGAAAGAAGGTTGATGGAGAAATAGATAAATAGAAAGATAAAGATGCTAGCTAGTGTGCATTAGAGATAGGAGTCGAGTGGATCAGAAGGCTGAGTTATGTGTGTGGGTGAGAGAGATAAAGAGAGGGTGCATGTGAGTCACATACAAACAGATATCAGAGAGAAATGAGATCCCGAGAGACGGAGTTTTGTGTCTGCGAGGGAGAAAGATATTTCACAACGAGAGTGATAGCTAGAGAGACATATGAGGGAAGCAAGATATCTCTAGGGAGAGAGAGTGTGTGTGAGCGACATACAAGAGAACAATGGAGAAATATGAGACCCTGGGAGACAGAGTTTGTGTTTGTGTGTGAGAAAGAGATATTTGAGAGGAAGAGTAGTAGGTTCTCATATCTAAGGGGCGAAAGACATCTCTGTATGAGGGGCGTGCGAGTGGTACACATGGGAATAGTAGAGAGAAATGAGACCCCGGGAGACAAAGTTTTGTGTTTCTGTGAGAGAAAGAGATTCCACATGGAGAATCATAGTTAGAGACATATAGCAGGGAGCGAGATATACTTAGAGATATAGAGTGATGAAGGTCGAGGGAGAGAGTACCGTCAGTGTGTTACGAAGATAACAAATCATTGTCGACATACAGGTAGCACGAGAGATAACTGAGAGACGATGAACGTGTATAGGTCCAGAGAGATAGTCCTATATAATCATGAGTGATAGCTATATGAGACGAATATCTGTATTAAAGGGGATTCAAATATTTAAACTGGAGATCACGACATCAATAATATCATAACGCAAATTGGTGTATCAAACATGCATATTCATTTCAATTTGGGCACACATGTAATGTTATATAGTTTATCAATATTGGTGATCCATAGATTCTTTAATTACAAACAATGCATGGTTTATATGCAATTAATGTATAAACGGGATTACACTATATTTTGCATGTGTGAAACACATTATACATGTTTGAGAAGTAAAAAAACGCATGAAACACACATTAATTGGAGACAGTTAGCGAGGAATGCATACATTGGATTTCAACATAAAGTGGTTTCAAATATTTGAAAATCCAAATTGATGGATACAACCTTATGAATCTAAGATAATGCCATTTGTAAACCATATTTATGTATAAATGGTGTTGTGCTTTTCAAAGTATATATAAAAAATTATGTATATAAAGTTTAATTCCAATTGAAAATGGATCCCGCCCGAAAAAATATAATACAAACGGGATTCGAATTGTGTTGGCACGATAAACGTGCACTCTACAAAATTTGAACGAAGCGGGGAAAGTCGCAGTAACCGCCCAAAACCAAAATCTGTGAGATGGAAATTACTACTGCCTATCCCTGCCACGCAAAGCCTATTTGCTGGATTTCTATAGGTTTCGACAGGGGTAGGTTTGTAATTTCACCCAAACGTGACGTAACCGCCTCTCACCCGGATTCATACACGGTGGGCGCCAAAACATAGTGTGTCCTCGGCCGAAATCGACTCCCTCCCCGATTCATATTCATACATGGTGGGTGCCAAAAACAAACTCTCGTCGGAAAATATTTGGTGTATGCGAGATTACCGTCCTATCTCCAACCGACTAATATTGCTGTGATGTAGGAAATTTGAAACGGGGGCTAAGTTTGAAAATTTCCTCGCATTTGAGACAAGTGCGCCCTGAATACATGGTTCCCCCCCCCCTTCCTCTCTACCTCCCTTTTCCCCATTCGTACTCCGTGGGCGCCAAAACACCCTCTCCACCCCAGCCTCCTCCGTCCGCCGCCGTTCGCCACCCCATCCACTGCCGTCCTCCTCCACCATGCCGGAGTTGATACCCCGACGCCGCCGTCCATTACAAGAGATCAACCTCTCTCATCCACGGCTTCGGACAGGGATCCTTGCATCCCGTCCTCTCGCTTCATCCCCGCCATCGTCCACCTTGCCGGCGCCGCTCCTACGACCATCTCGTCCACCGCGCCCCACCGCCACCGTCTACCCTCCTAGATCGGCTTCCACGCCGCCGACAGCCATCGCTACCGCATCACCGTCAAATTCTCAGTAGATGCATACACGGCGCCGCACCAGAGGCGGTACTCTTTCGTATCTTCTCAACTTATTTATCGCAGCAAGAAAATAGATTGCCACTGCTTTACTCTGATTTCTTGTCTTGGTTGCGAAGTTGCCTTTGTCCAGTTTTGCACCTTCAGATCCGCCATGGCACGCTCAACACTATACTCCCAATGCTTATGGTTTTCCCCTTTTATATTCCACACTGGTTAAATCACAGTAGACTAAATTTCAAAATTGGGTCAGTCGATTTTTCAGAGCTCGCCGGAGTTCACCGGTGCGAACAAAGGGGCTCGGGTAGTTGTGGGGCCTCGCCGAACAAAGAAAACTCGACGCGGGTGGGGGTGGGGTGGCGGAGGAAGAATCAGAGACGAGGAAGAAGAAGGGTTAGGAGACGTATCATCTTCATCCAACCACCTGAAATGGTCGAGAGTAAGCTGGGAGTTGCATTCTTAATGTGCTCTGGTTCATCATGTGTGGGCACTGTGCAACCAACATTTTATTATCCAAAATCTGCTTGCTCTTCTTTACAATGTTCCTCTTCCGTTCTTCTTTAATATGTACTCTCTCCGTTCCTAAATACAAGTTTTTGTATAGATTCCACCATGGACTACATATGGAGCAAAATGAGTGAATCTACACTCTAAAATGTATCTGGATACATTTGTATGTGATCCATAGTGGAAATCTCTACCAATACTTGTATTTTGAAACGGAGGGAGTATGATAGTAGTACAGTATGTTCCTTGTACTGAGATGAGCAGGGACATTTGCAGTGTAGAGGTCTATACAGTCGGTTGTGATGGACACTTTGAGCCTCTTTGATTCGTAGGATTTTGTAAACATAGGAATAGGATTTGTAGTGGCCTGCCCACTTGAGTCCTATAAGAATAGCAAGGAAATGCGGGGAGTTGTGTTGCCTTTGAGAGTTACACTGATATTAACAGTACCGCGCCTTCACTTGAAGAGAGCTAGTATCCGAAGCCTTTCTAGCCGTACCGGCAATACTAGCACATATATTCCAGCAAGTTCCACTTTGCTGATTTTACTCTGATGCTTAAGGTTTTCCTGTTATATCTACACTATGATCTGTGTAGCTGCTTTGTGTCGCACTAGCAGCAGTCCACTCTTGAAGCTAAACACTGCCATGACTTACAAAATTTGCACCAAGGCATTGAGTGCCATTCTGGATGCAATGAAACTCATACGCTCCCCACCTGTTGACTCTTGTTTAGAATATGATCCTAATGACTCTTGTTCAAAATTGCCACATATAGAGAGACAGCATGGAATTGCATTTCTTTGGGTGCTGTGATTCATCATGAGTGGGCAACCAACACTGTATGCAATGAAGTGGAACCTCAAGAATATGCTTCCTCTTATGTTCTTTAACATGTTCCTCTTTGTTTATTCTGTATTTAGTACGTACAGTATGTTCCTTGTCAGGAAGGGGCGCAGGGACATCTGCAGTCAACAGCTGATAGAGCTGGCCTGTACGTGATTGATAGGCTTTCAATTACTAGCGGCAATACAACACCGTATTTTCAAGCCAATTCCACTTTCCCGATTTATATATCGTGGTTATTGTGTACCCCTGTTATGTACACTATGATCTACCTAGTTGTTGTGTGCTCTTGTTATCATGGTTTGGCAAAAAAACTCTTTATACAGTATATTATGAACCTATCATCTGCCAATTATCCTTACTTCTGGTGCCTATTTTTTGTGTACTTGTGCCCGATTATATAAATGCACGCACCATATTACAGCACACATGAGCTCTCACGTCAGAATCCAGTGACAGCACACAAGAGTTTACAGGGGTGCCCCTATATTAGAATATCATCTACATTACAAAGATAATCTCACAACTATTTATGTTTTCATGGTTCTCAGATATTATATGCAATTACAGTGAATATCAGAATCCGCGCATCAGAAGAATATTGTGGAACACTGCAATGACTTACAAAATTGGCACCAAGGCATTGAGTGCCATTCTTGTCGGAGTAATTGGCGACGGGTACCCCGAAGACGGCAAGACGATATTTCAAGTCATCGGGGCAAGCAAAGCCCCTTAGTCCGACTGTCCGGCCGCTCCTGCCGGCTCCCCGTCCGACTGCTCTGCCCGGCCGACTGCCGGCTGCCGACTGCGCCAGCCAGCCGGCTGCCGACTACAGCCTGACCCGACACCAACGAGACGGCTGTACCCGACCACTGTTCACGTGTCACCTCAGCCATCATGTATAGTGTCACTTGTCCCCTGGCACTATTTATGAAGTGACCCAGGGGACAAGGATGACACCCACCATGCCTTGTCCATGCCACCACCTAGCTTACTCTCTAAGCTAGCCCACACTATATATAGCCATCCATCCATCCATCCATCCACAGAACACACACATGCATGAGCACCCACATGCCCACGGCCATGAGCCATGAGCATGGTCGGCCACTAAGAGCATGTCACATACATGCATATATGAAACCAGATGCCTGTGGCACTGCTTTCAGATACAGCTCCAGGAGCACTCTGTACTAGATATATCAGATACACTCAGACATGCAGCAGTAGGAGTATTATCTCTCCGGAGAGCTCCGAAGCTGGGTAAACCACCGCGTGCTATTCGCATACCCGCTCCCGGGCCTATCAGCGGTAGTCTTACCCTCACACTAAGCCCTTGTGGCATCTGTCGCCTCGCAATCCCCCGTGAGAATACCACAACAGTTGGTGCCCACCATGGTGCAGTACTATGCTACTGCGCTGCTGCTGGTTTCGCAGTCCGGGCGGGACCATCTTCATCATCTCCGTAGTGACGTTGCCGTCGTCTCTCCGATAGCGCTCGGGGGCCCGACATCGACATGCCCCCGAAATGGCCGCGAGGGGCGGCGCGTCCTTGCCGTCGGCCTTGCCTTCTTCACCACCAGCGCAACACCGACCGTCCGTCCGTGCACGCGCCGCGTGCGGGGCTTCTTCTCGGTCGACCGTGGCCATCCACGCGCCGCTCGCATCTGCTCCCCTCCTCGCTGCGCCTTGCTTTGGCGGAACGCGCTTTTGCTCCTCCATATTTCGCCTATACAAGCTAGCTAGATGCAAGTAAAACCGTGGTCAAAGGTTAGCCATACACTGGTTATACATGCCGCGTACGCTTCCTGTACCATGGCCATGCACCACCAAACCATCGCCCATACAAAGCCAGACAATGGTCAAACATGTCCCAGACATAGGCCTAGTTCTTTTGAGCAGATTGTGTAGAATTTCAGTCTGGAAAATCTGGAGCCAAAAGAACTCGTTTTGACTTCTAAAATCTGGAGAGGATTCTCTAGAATCCAAGTGCAATCCAAAAGCACCCAAAAAGCTAGATTTTCCCACAATCCTGAGATTTTGGCAAGTCCCACCACTGAAAACGTTTCAAAATATGAGTGTACCCCTATCCCATGGAGAAATTACGTCCAAAATGCCACTAGCTCATCCACATCCACGCGCTGGAGAGCTAACGCTTTGCTCGGCCGCTGCCTGTTCGCATCAGGGGAAAGCACTCCCAGCCGCAGCACGATGGCTAGGGTTGCCGCGCCGCCGCCAGACCCACCCCGCCGGCCAGGCCCTTGCCGCCGCCGTCGGTTAGGTTCCTGCCGCCGCCGGCCAGGTTCCCGCAGCCCCCCACCTTATCTCCCTCCGCCGCTCCTCTTCCTTCGCTGCTCGTCCTCCCCTCCGCCCAGTCTCCGCCAACAAGCACCGAGGCTGCACCTCGACGGCTACCGACGGCCACCAGCGCCGCACCTCGACGGCCACCGGCACTGCACCTCGACAGCCACGAGCAGCCCACGCGAGGAGCAGACCACACCCACGGTGAGGCATCCTCTTCCCTATGTCTTTGTTCTTCTTTTTCTTATGCTAAATTGGATAGATTGATGCTTGGATTTGTTAGATATATGTATGGATTGATTGCTGATGTTGGTAGATGGATGGATTTGTTATATATATATATGTATTTGTTAGATATATGTATGATATTTTTTGTGTGTGTGCTACTGTCAATGCTACTATGGTATTTGCTACTTGCTACTGTATGGATGGATGGTTGTATTGGTGCTTACTGAAGATGTTGTTACATTGATTTTTATGGTAGAATGCTAATGTGATAATGGTGAATGGTAATGGTAGATGGATAAAGTCAAAGAACCCAAAGCAAATTGGGATGGTGTTGCTCATACAATTTTTATGAATGTGTGCGTAGAGGAGGTTTGAGCAAATAACCGGAACGGTGGTTATTTGTCGGACATAGGACAAGCTAATTTGCATAAAAAGTTCAATGAACGCTCTAGAAGAAACTATTCGACCCGGCAAATCAAAAATAGGTGGGTTGTATGTAGATGCGAGTACAACACATGGAAGACATTGATCCAGCAAGCATCTGGCTTAGGAAGAGATGAGCATACACACACTATTGCAGCTACAAATGAGTGGTGGGCATTGGAGATAAAGGTATTCTTGTTGTCATGCAATTTCTTAAATAATGAGCATGTTGCTTCAGTTTTGATATTAACCTGTGGTGCTATATGATTACAGGCACATCCAATAGCTGCCAAGTTTCGCTATGCTCCACTAGCGGAGGAGGAAAAAATGTCAGAGGTTTTCGATACTACTTTTGTCACAAATGAGCATGCGAGGGTGCCAACTCCCTCGTATCAAGGTGATCCCTCTCGAATCAGTTTGGAGGATGAGTCAGGGTGTGATAGTCATGAAGGCCAAGTTACCCCTGTTCAAAATCGAGCCAAGGGTGGGAAGAAGAGGGCGTGTCCTTATTCGCCAAGTCCAAAGATGAATGACAAGTGGGCAAGTGAGAATGCTAAAAACGAGGCTTTTGTACGCATGGTGGACATCTTTGGTGCAAGAGACAAGAGGGATGCAGAGGAGATTGCAAGGGAGAAGAGGGATGCAGAGGAGAGGGCAAGGGAGAAGAGGGATGAAGAGGAAAGGGCAAGGGAGAGGAGGGAAGCAGAGAAGAGGGATGTAGAGGAGAGTGTGGATCCAACAAGACAAGAGATTAAACAAATGATGGCCATGGTGGAAGCGGATGGTGCAAAACCAGGAAGTGATGAGCATTTCTATGCTACATTTCTTTTCATGGAAAAGAAATATCGTGATGTTTTCTCCACTTTCACGGCTCATGAACCTCTTGCAAGGCTTGTATGGATAAAGAGGATGTGGGAGCTCAATAATAAGTAGAACATCTATGTTTTAATTGCTTTCTACCAGTCTATTTACTTGTAATGTTGTGAGCTAAGCTACTTGCTTTGGAGGTGTACTTTTGTGAACTAAGCTATTTGCTTTGGAGATGTACTGTTATCCGAAATGTGTTGTATCTAATATTACACTATGTGCAAATCCAGAAAGAAACAAGAAGAAAAGGAATTTGAGGCGGCCATGGTTGCATTTGCTATGGATGTGGCGTCGTCAAGTGTGACAATGCCATACGCACCAAGAAAGTTACATCTTGTTACAGGCTTCCAATGGGTAGAAGAGAAGGAGAAAGACGCAAAAGCTTTCTATGCTATGTTCAGAATGAGGAGGTCAGTGTTTCGCACATTGCATGATCTGTTAGTTCAGAAGTATGGGCTTGGGTCAACTTCCAACATTTCATCCAAAGAAGCATTGGCACAACTTTTATGGACTGTGGGTACATGTCAGACAACTGATAATGTCGCGGATCGGTTTGCGCATAGTCGTTCTGTCATTAATAAAAAATTCCATGAGGTTTTGGAGTGTGTAGACCGCATGGCCAGTGATTACATAAGACCAATTGATCCAACTTTCTCTGAACCACACCCAGTACTTAGAAAAACAAAGTTTTGGCCTCATTTTCAACATGCTATTGGAGCCATTTATGGAACACACATTAAGGTGATTGTGCCCAAGGAGTTGGAGCCCCAACACAGGAATAGGAAAGGTTACACAAGTGAAAATGTTATGGAAGTGTGTGATTTTGATATGAGGTTCACGTTTGTTGTTCCCGGATGGCCCGGATCTGTTCATGACACACGTGTATGGAGCGATGCCATAGTTCGTTATGATCACTTTCCACAACCCCCCACAGGTAACATCTCGCATGTATCCGTATTGTTATATACAGGATGGTATGTTGTAAATTTCTAATTTCTTTTGTTGATGTTATACTGTAGATAAATATTATCTTGTCGATTCCGGATATCCAAACAGGGTTGGATATCTATCTCCATACAAAGGGCAACGATACCATGTACTAGATTTCCAACAACACCCACCAGTTGGGAGATATGAGACATTCAACCATCGACATTCTTCTTTGCGAAATGTCATCGAAAGAACATTTGGTGTTCTCAAGATGAAATGGCGAATTCTTGGAGTTGGAGGCATACCTCGGTACAAACCGGAGACCCAAAAGATGATTGTCACTGCATGCATGTGTCTCCACAATTGGATTCGTGATAGCAAGTTACGTGATGAGCATTTTGACAAGTTCGACAATGATGCATATGTGCAACCTCCATTCCCGTTTACAGGTGCCAACGCTCTACCACCAGAAGATGATGGTACCATGAACGCAATACGCGAGGCGATTGCTACTAGTCTCGTACCTTGAGATTATCCATTTTTTTAGTTCATCCACTTTTGTAATGAACAATTCTTTAAATCCATTCTAAATGTAATATTTAGCACTTTTTATGACATTCATAAATCACTTTTGTACTCGTATTCAACCAGATACTGTTAGAAACAACAAGGTGTTAATAAATTCATCAAACAATTTTTGTCTAAGGGTACTACAGACATTTCAGCACACAACTCTTTCCAGAATCTCAACCTACAATCCCAGAAAAGAACTCGGCAACAGATTCTGGGAGAAGCAGATTCTGGGAGAATTTTCCAAAATCTTGATTCTGCATAATCCTGTGTGAAAAGAACTGGGCCATAGTCACATAGCCCATGCACTTGCCATACGCTACCCAAAAAATCTCAAGGACACAAGTCAGACAGTCCCCGGACTATGGCCGTACACTGGGTATGCTTTAGTCAGATACTAAGCTCGCCTCCGCTCTCTGCTGTGCTGGCTCGCCTGCATTCCGCTTTGCCCGCGTGCACGCCCGGCCATGGCCATACTACTCCCGCCACCGCCTGCTCCTCCATAGCCCTACGGCCGGTCCGCCCGCATCTCCCCGGCCCTACTTCGCCCCGCCTCTGTCAATGGGACTGCTCGGACGCCGCGCGCGACCTCCTCCTCGCCTGAGTCCGCCGCGCGCGCGTGGCTCTCTACGGGCCACCTATGCCCCGCCGTCCCTCTGCATGTCCGCTGGCCAAGGCCAGCTCCGGCCCGCCTCGCCCCCTGCGGCTGCCTCCTCATCGACGCCGGCCCAGTCGCACCTCGCGCCCGCGGCCAACCGGCTCCTCCGTGCCCGAGGCCTGGCCCACGCATCGCCGCACCGCCGACAGGCTCCGCCTAGGGTCGCGGTCGGGTGCTCCGCGCGCCTCACGACCCGCTACCGCGCCTTCCTGGCTTCGCCTCCCCTGGCTGCATTGTCGCTGCGCCTCTGCTTCGGCCCCGCACCCGTCTGGCTACTCCACCGCCCGTGGCCGGTTTACGCTGCTGGACTGCGGCCCGCCCGCCCGCCGGCTTCCTCTACTGCCGACTACCGCCCTTCTGTAGCCGGCCTCCCATGCTGCCGGCTTCACACGGCTCCGCCCGAGCACCCCCGCCTGCCGCGCTCCCTAGTGCCCGCTCACGGGGGAATCGATTTTAAC
>NC_041389.1:365475000-365480178 GCF_002162155.2 Triticum dicoccoides | reverse complement strand
ACCCCGCTCAGAGGGGCTTAAGATCAAAGGCATGCGAGCTGGGGGGGGTTAAAATCGATTCTCCCCCCGCTCGCGCCCGCAAGCCGGCTCCCCAGCCGGGTCCGCCTTCCCGCGCCATCCGCTTGCCCTGCAGTCGGCCGCCGGATTGCTTCCGTAGTCGGCCCGGTCGCCTCGCCCCCGCGTGGGCTCCCTACTCCCGTGTGCGGCCCGTCGCCAGGTCGTGCCGTCCCGGCCAGCTCCCTCCACAGCTGGATCCCGCGAGCACGCACACGCTGGCTGTTTCCCCTCCCTGCATGCTGGCTACGCCAAGCGCGTCGTCCTGCTGGCTTGAGAAAAGAAGGAAAACAAAAAAGAGAAAAAGGGGTCGGGTGCCCATCCGGTTGTGTAGAAAAAGCAAAGTCAAAGGTCGGCTGGCCTTGTAAAAAAGTGACCAGGTGAGATGGCCGGCTGCCTGAGAGTCCGAATGGTGGCGTCTGGCTGCTCACATGTAGTCGGACGAAAAAAAGAAAGAGGAAAGAGAGGGGCCGGATGGATCAACGCAGGCGCCGGCTGGAAAAGGAAATTTGCCGGTTGCCCAGCCGGCGGAAAGTAAAAAGAAAAAGACATAGAGAAAAGAGAAAGAATGGTCCGGCTCCCGCGTGAAGTCGGGCAGGAAATAGAGAAAAGTCAAGATGCCAGCTAAAAAAAGAGAGAGAAAGGAGGATCCGACTTTGCAGACTGCAGTCCAGCCGACTGCTCCAGTCAATAGCCCGCGCTGCCACTGGGCCGGCTGGTTCTTCTGCCCGCTTCACAGCCTGGGCGACCGACGAGTCGGTCCGTCTGAGCATAGCCGGCTAACGAGAAAAAGAGAAGAAGACAAAGTAGTCACCGGGAGATCCGGCCCAACTGCTCAGCAGTCGGCCCGAATCTCGGGGGCTACACCCAGCGGATGCGCTGACGCGCCCCCGTGAAGAAGAAGACAAAGTAGTCACTAGGAGATCCGGTGCGACTGCTCAGCAGTCGGCCCGAATCTCGGGGGCTACACCCAGCGGGTGCGCTGACGCGCGCCCGTGAAGAAGAAGACAAAGTAGTCACCGGGAGATCCGGCACGACTGCTCAGCAGTCGGCCCGAATCTCGGGGGCTACACCCAGCGGGTGCACTGACGCGCCCCCGTGAAGAAGAAGACAAAGTAGTTTCCGGGAGATCCGGCCCGACTGCTCAGCAGCGGCCCGAATCTCTGGGGCTACACCCAGCGGGTGCGCTGACGCGCCCCTGCGAAGAAGAAGACAAAGTAGTTGCCGGGAGATCAGGCCCGACTGCTCAGCAGTTGGCCCGAATCTCGGGGGCTACACCCAGCGGGTGCGCTGACGCGCCCCCGCAAAGAAGAAGACAAAGTAGTTGCCGGAAGATCCGGCCCGACTGCTCAGCAGTTAGCCCGAATCTCGGGGGCTACACCTAGTGGGTGCGCTCGCGCGCCCCCACGGAAGATTACAAGAAGCAAAAAAACAAGAAGAGTTTTGTCCGGCTGCCAGCAGCTGGCAGAAGAGAAAAAGGAATAAAAAGGTTGTTGCAAGACGCCTCGCCGCCTGGCCGGTCGAGCTGACCAGCCGGGACCCCCCTTTGAGCACCCGGGGGCTTGAAGGCTACACCCAGTGGGTGCGCTGACGCACTCCGCGAGCGCCGAGGAGCGCCGACGGCCTTCACAACCTCTGCCGCGACCACACGAAAATCAGTGTGAGGTCCTCACCCGCATATTTTTTGCACCACAAAAGCACGGATAACCTCGAACGATGCTCGGGGGCTATCTCTCCACATTTTATTACAGTTGCATCACTGTTTGCCCTGGTGCCAGCTAGAGTTGGCCCGGGGGCTGGCCGCTTGGCCTGAGACGTTAATTCTCGCAGACGGCTTAGTAGCGTGCGCGGTACCAAAGGCCCACTCTCAGTCACAGACTGCAGAGCGGCTGTCCGGGTGGCAAGAGTGAACGCTGGAGGCCACCCACGTGAAAAATGTCCGGGAAGAAAAACGCTTCGGACGACCCGACCGTTTCCTTTATGAGTATCTGCTCGGTTAAATCTGCTCCCAGACTGTGAGTATTGTACACTCCGTTTCACGGCCCACTCTCAGCCACAGACCGCAGAGCGGCTGTCCGGCGAGCGAGAGCACAAGCCAAAAAGCGGAGGAAACATGAAAAAGATTAAGATGGCTCGCACAAAACCGAGTCGGCACCCTCCGCATAAAACTTGCAATGCTAAAAGCAAACATTTAATATATCTGCATGGACTAACTTTGTGTTTTTCATGATCATTTCCATGAACACTCGGCAAAAAACCTTCGCCCAACTTTGCCAAGTTGCCCGGAGACTTGGGGCTACTGTCGGAGTAATTGGCGACGGGTACCCCGAAGACGGCAAGACGATATTTCAAGACATCGGGGCTAGCAAAACCCCTCAGTCCGACTGTCCGGCCGCTCCTGCCGGCTCCCCATCCGACTGCTCTGCCCGGCCGACTGCCGACTGCGTCAGCCAGCCGGCTGCCGACTACGTCAGCCAGCCGGCTGCCGACTGCAGCCCGACCCGACACCAACGAGACGGCTGTACCCGACCACTGTTGATGTGTCACCTCAGCCATCATGTATAGTGTCACTTGTCCCCTGGCACTATTTATGAAGTGACCCAGGGGACAAGGATGACACCCACCATGCCTTGTCCATGCCACCACCTAGCTTACTCTCTAAGCTAGCCCACACTATATATAGCCATCCATCCATCCATCCATCCACAGAACACACACACGCATGAGCACCCACATGCCCATGGCCATGAGCCATGAGCATGGTGGGCCACTAAGAGCATGTCACATACATGCATATATGAAACTAGATGCCTGTGGCACTGCTTTCAGATACAGCTCCAGGAGCACTCTGTACTAGATATATCAGATACACTCAAACATGCAGCGGTAGGAGTATTATCTCTCCGGAGAGCTCAGAAGCTGGGTAAACCACCGTGTGCTATTCGCATACCCGCTCCCGGGCCTATCGGCAGTAGTCTTACCCTCACACTAAGCCCTTGTGGCATCTGTCGCCTCGCAACCCCCTGTGAGAATACCACGACAATTCTGGATGCAATGAAACTCATACGCTCCCCACCTATAGATTCTTGTTCAGAATATGATCCTAATGACTATTCTAACCTCGAGGAGTCAAAGGCAGATGGACTGTCATGTTCACCCATCAAGGTGCCTGTTATAATTTGGCAAGGTTTTATTGATTGAGCGTATCTTGCATATGTTGTCTTGCATTTCTTCTACTTTGTTGCACCACCATCTACTTAGTTTACTCATCATATATGTCGAGATGACATGCCCATCCATTATCAATACATATTCCATCTGTCATCATACCATGTTTTTTCACTCAAATGTTGTTCTTGTGCATCAGACATCAAAAAGGAAGAGGGTGATTGCCGAACCTGAAGGAGCACCAGCAAAGTCCTTTAAAAAAATGGTTGTGCCAGAGAAATCAGACAGCACCCCAGTTATATTGGTTGTTGAAAGCACAAGTGCTCCCTGGGTGATTTTGGTAATTAATGTCAACATATCTCTTGTTGGACTCACACTTTTACCTAGTATGTTTCAGATAAGTTCAACAATGAAGTGGCATGGACTAAAGGATGTGGAACCCCTTCAAGATGCTAAGGACAAAGGATTGGCTCAAGCTTCAAGGATAAGACTCTACATTTTATATTTTAGTGATCCAAGATCACATTGAGTCTATAGGAAAAGCCAATACTATCAAGAGGGGATGAGGTGTTGCTTAATGGCTTACTTGCTCAAAGTGCTTAGTGATATGCTCCAAAGCCCTCAACTACTTTCCCACATCCACATATGTCCTAAACCAAAAAGTCTAACTCGGCCCCACCGACTCTTTCTATCTGGCGCCACCGAGTTCAGATGTCTTAGCCACTGCCACAAACCCTAGGCAAATCAGTCTCACCGATAGGGATCTCGGTCTCACCGATATGGGATTGTAATCTCTCTGTGTATGTACATTATCAAAATCGGTCTCACCGAGTTTGAGTAATCAGTACTACCAAGATTACAATGCAAACTCTCTGTTCCTCTTCGTAACATTTTGGTCCAACCGAGATGAGCGAATCGGTCCCACCGAGTTTGTCTGACCAAATCTCTTGTTAGCTTATTACCAAAATCGGTCCCACCGAGTTTGTGTAATCGGTCTCACCGAGATTACATTATGCCCTAACCCTAACCATATCGGTCCTACCGAGTTGCATGTCGGTCCCACCGAAAATCCTAACGGTCATTAGATTTGCTGAATCGGTCCGACCGAGTTTCTCAATTCGGTCCCACTGAGATTGGCAAGTTGTGTGTAACGGTTAGATTTTGTGTCGAGGCTATATATACCCCTCCACCCACTCTTCATTCATGGAGAGAGCCTCAGAACGAACCTACACTTCCAACTTGCATTTTCTGAGAGAGAACCACCTACTCATGTGTTGAGACCAAGATATTCCATTCCTACCATATGAATCTTGATCTCTAGCCTTCCCCAATTGCTTTCCACTCAAATATTCTTTCCACCAAATCCAAATCTTGTGAGAGAGAGTTGAGTGTTGGGGAGACTATCATTTGAAGCACAAGAGCAAGGAGTTCATCATCAACACACCATTTGTTACTTCTTGGAGAGTGGTGTCTCCTAGATTGGCTAGGTGTCACTTGGGAGCCTCCATCAAGATTGTGGAGTTGAACCAAGGAGTTTGTAAGGGCAAGGAGATCGCCTACTTCGTGAAGATGCACCGCTAGTGAGGCAAGTCCTTCATGGGCGACGGCCATGGTGGGATAGACAAGGTTGCTTCTTCGTGGACCCTTCGTGGGTGGAGCCCTCCGTGGACTCGCGCAGCCGTTACCCTTCGTGGGTTGAAGTCTCCATCAACGTGGATGTACGATAGCACCACCTATCGGAACCACGACAAAAACATCTGTGTCTCCAATTGCGTTTGAATTCTCCAAACCCTTCCCTTTACATTCTTGCAAGTTGCATGCTTTACTTTACGCTGCTCATATACTCTTTGCATGCTTGCTTGTTATGTATTGTGATTGTTAAACTTGTGCCAAAACTCCACTTAAACTTAATGAAGTTAAAAACTACAACCTTTGGTACTTAGTGTCTAATCTCCC